>NW_027396091.1:30821-342750 GCF_047715535.1 Aspergillus foveolatus | reverse complement strand
AAGGATAAGGTGTCGGTAAGTCAATCGAGGCAAAGGAGCTTACCTTAGAGCAGCCAGGGTTAGGAAGGCTTGAAAAGTCAACCTTCCGTAACAGTTTAGACCTATACGTGTAAGGAGATCACAGCCGAGGTTTTTGGGACGCTCACTAATGATGTCCGTCTCATACTGACCTCGTGTCCAGCAGCACATGAGGTTGTACTGGAGACAGTAACGGCTTATATAATCAGATCCGCAACTGAGTTGACTTGGTATGATGCCTTAACAGGTCTACAAAGTGCGAACAAGTATAGATGTATATAAGCCCATGAGACTGTACCATCCACCACGTTGCATACGTTTATAATGCTGAACATGGAAGAACGAAGAGGTTGCGTATTCTATTCTGAACAGTTCACGTCACGCAGGTTCATGGAGGGAGGGAAGCGTATCGGATCTAACACATATCCCGGTCTAGAAGGTGCTCAGAAGAGTAGTCGGACCTCCATCGGACCAATATAAAGAGTCAGTCTGACAGCCAGTCTGCCCTCGACTTAGTGAAGGAGGCATGACATGGATAAGTAAGAAAGGGTGTATGAATTCTTTTTACTCCGACCCTTATGGAGCAGTGAAAGAGGAGAGCGAGTCTGGGAACTGTTAGCGGGAGTGAGGCTCAGCTCTCCTTGAATCTTTGTTCGTTTCTTCTTTCCTGCTGGGATTTAAAAGCGACCAGAGCTAAAGGTCCACAGCCATTACCATGCCCAGTCTACTGGGTCACCGGGATCACATTCCTTCCCTGGGAAACTCAGCAACGAACAGACACCGTCTTCGTTCACATTTAGCGCCCGAGACAGAGCTCCACATGCTGGATCCGACATAAGCCCTAACAGATTAAAAGAACTCTTTGAGTGTGGGCGCGAAACCGTGAAACTCGGAGTCGCTGATCTGACCGGACCCGAGCCTTGACCCGAGCCTGACCTGGGCTGGCTTGCTCTCACGAGGTCGGCAATCCCGAATGTCCGTAAAAAGAACCGTTGGATGAATGGCTGAGGTGATTTGGAATAATGAGTTGGCATGCGAGTGGCCGATTGCACAAAGACAGACAGGGGAATCACAGGCCCATAATACACTCGGCCGTGGTTTGGCAAGGCTCAAAGAAAGGTAAGGCAGGGCAAGGCAAAGCGTGCAAGCCACAGTGGCACCTTTGCACCTTCCCTGTGCCACGAACCACGGGGTCGGGATTCTGCGTAGACGAGATCCCGCCATGATTACTGCTGCGGTGGTTCAGATGGCTTTCCTTTCTTTGTTCTCGTTCGCGTGGATGGCTGGACGTTTATTGCCAAGTCGCCGAGAAGGAACACGCTAGCTTGCCCGGATATGATGTCCACACAATGTTGGTGGCAGATTGGCAGCATGCTGCTGGGGACCGGAATGGCGGGGTCGAAGTTATTAGGCTGCTACCTTCTGAATCGTGGCTCGTGAGGTCTCCAGGTCTGTGGGGATCCCTGCGTCTCCGGTGATCATATTATCCATCCTTGGGCGCTGGAAATATATGGCAGGAGCGACGTACAGATGTCAGATGCCGCCACTTTCCCAAAGGAGCCTAACCCTGGAGTTCTAATTCTGACCGCCGAAACTGAGGTAAGTTAGGTGAGGACAAGCTCCTGAAGCAGTCCGGGGAAGCTGTTATGTCACAAATAAATGACTTACCCTCGCCGAGACATGGCCGAGATTCATATCGTATGATAACCAGCTGAGGCCAGCGCGACTCAAGATAGAGTCAGACGTGCCTAGTGTTGCTCATCACGCATCTGCATCTGACCCTTCATATCTCACGAGTAAGCCCAGGTTGTTTGCTGGGCCAGTGCAGCTCTCGACTCCTCGGCTCAATACCCCGCAGCCTACAGCCTATGGGCTACAGGCAGAGCTACAGGCGATCCCATTCTGGATCGACATAAGACGGCCTTCCGATTTCCCGTAGGTTGGCACTGGAAGACAGGGAACAAAATGGTAACTCCTCCGATAGCGCCTGCAGAAGCAGTTTAGTCCCGTTCCAGATGTAGCGCAGAATGCAGGCGGGTTCTGACACATCTCCCAACCAACACGACAATGGAGTGCAGTAGCTCCTGCTCCTAGTCCTACGTAGCTTGAGCCCTTCGACAATCATCCTTACGTCGCCTTCTCCGCACTGACATTGCGCAATGAGCTGTTAGTCTGATACGATCAGAGACGGAAGCTTTCATGCCGGTGCCGTCATGGTGCAGCTGCGACAGGCTCCAACCCGTCTTGGATGCCGCTACCGCTGCAGTGATCAATCAGTCTTGGGAATATGCACCCATGTCCATGCAGCTCCTGCTGAATAATCCATCAAATGGGATGGAGCGGGGTCAACCCTAGCAATAAACTCAGTCCAGACTCCCCCCTACTGCCAGTGTTTTGAGAGTCAAGCCACGGTGCTCCAAGCTCCAGCCTTTGGCATCCGGCATTTGGCCTCTAACCTCACGGGACCCGGTAGCGGCAGGATTTCCCTGCCGTCAGCAGTGTTGTCGTGGTACTTTGTTCGCGTTTCCCGCCGGGATGGTCGGAATCCCGCGGGAAATAGCTCTTATCTTTGCTTAGGATATTCCGTAGAGGACTGCGTAGAGAGAAGAGTCGGAAGATGCCGACTCACGTGACTTTTGCTGCGCACCGATCGATCAAGGTCCATCCAGAGCGGCAGGAAGATGAACGGCAACGTCACTGATCTTCATCGCCGATTCATGAGATCATCGCAACTCCACCCCCCTTCAATCTCCGTTCGCGTCGTTGTTTCAGTGCTAATTTCGTAGGGCAGCAAGGGTCGTCAGTCCAAGACCCATAATAGGGCCACGGAGCACAGGCACAGTAGGGAGGCCCTCATAGGCGAGCTCCGTGGATCGCAGCAGCGGAGGCACAAACGCGAGATATTCAATCAGGTTACAGGAAAAGCTGGAGAAACAGTTACATAAGTATTTTGTATATAAGGTGGACCATGAGCCTTCTCCACAGAAGTCTAGATTCAGTTCTGCTCAAGTTTTGTACGGATAACATCGGGGTGGACACTCTTCATCAGACGATACTACTATTTCTCTCGAAGAGTCGATTGTCTCTGCCTGAGGCGTTCAGGGTGATATATTGACGTGCTTTGATTTCTCCGTGGTACGAGTATGACCAACTGACTATGCACCTGCTACTTATAGTAAGGCTACGAACCTAATCGTAGAATTCGGCTCAACCGAGGAACGCAGTGGATATGTTCCGTGATGGTGGATCGGGTGGGATGAGAGCTCTTAGTCGCAATTCCATGGAAACCGGCTTGAAGTCAGATAGACGTCTTTCGGAGTTGTCCTGTGTTCCGAGCTTCTGTGATACTAATTAGTAGTCGTTGTTTGCTCAGCTCAAATCACTCTTACTCAGATGTGGCTTGACTATTGGTAAACCGAACTTAGGAAGAATAATGGCTTTGGTTCTCGGAGGATTCTCATGGATGCTCTCAAAAATACTCTGGCTCCCCTGACCGTTACTGGATAGGGGCCAGGTTACACCGAGTCGCCACCGTTGCCCGATACCTTTTATGGTGAGATGAGGGCTTTTATGTGGCGGTCCGAGATTCCAACAATGTTCTGGAATGCGGGCCCTGCCCGACGGTATCCATACTTCTTTAGAGTAATGAACTTACGAGGTAGTAGTATCAATCTGCCCATGTGCAGCGTTTGAGAGTTTTGATTCTGTGATTGTGCGAGTCATTGAGTGGATTGGACGAAAATTTGGGTTCCAAATTAAAGAGGATCTGCGCATTGTTCAGATAGACTCGCGCAATCCTGAAGATCCAGAAATGACGTCTTGAGCTTATTTGGTTCCTGATACGGTACTCTGAGCAGTTATCGGGCTTGTCTTGATCGAGTCTTCTGCTGTGTCACTGAGATCGCTCCTTCTTGCTGATAGTCTGCCAGCAGTCTGTTGTGCAACGCTCGTCTCCGCGGGTACGTAAGCCTCTTGATGTCGAGGTAGTCAACAGACAGGAGATCCCCCTACCCCCTACATTACCTGTCTGTGCAGATATTGCGCATTCTCTGCCATCACTAGGCGACTGAGTTTACGAGATTACGATATAAGAGAGGGCAATCGTGTGAGCAGTAAGGAGGACAGAGATCACGTTGTTTGATTGCAGACAGTGGAGATCTTTGTGGGGTACGCGCCACCAGTCGAGCCCTTATTGGCACAGTTTAATTCATTCATGGGCCCGTAGGGATATGGCCACGCAAACCTCAGTCCTGAAGGCTTGAAGCGCAGAGAGTCAGTGTAGGCAGCGGGCGCTGACTAGCCTGATGAATCGCATAGCGTGGGCGGGCCGAACGATCATCTGATTGACCAAGGCGGCCAGGGTTTCCCTGGAGGCGCGTCAGAGAGAAGGCCATCCAAGACAGGGACCCCCTTCTTTGGAAAATTCTTTGCCTGTTCTGCCGGCTTCTGGAAACCGTTAGTCTGCCCTTTGCATTTTTTTGCTCTTTTTTTTCCCCCCATTTCTCTTTTTTCTATTTCTTTCTTCTTTCGCTTTCTTTCTTTCTTTCATTTTATTTCATTTTATTTCATTATATTTTTTTTTTATTTTTTTATTTTTTTTTTTGGTTTCGCCGCACGCCAGCCACAAGTGGTAAGGCAAGACTCCACCTGGGCGCCTGCAGCCGTATCCCGCTCGATATCATGAGTTGTAGCTAGGTGTATGGGGACCTCATGAGAACATCGAGCAGGATCGAGATGTTTCGTAGAACAAGACAGATAACCCACACTCTCGTAGGCCGAGTTTGTCTCACAAATGTTGTACAACTGATCCTGCATCCACCTGCAGGCCCTTGCAGCCTTGCCGCTGTTGAAAGAGCATCGGGAATAATGAGTGGTGAGTCAGGTTGAGTCTCAGCGCCAACAGACGCCTTTAGCATACTACTACTGGCATCAGCCAAGGTCGGACCTGCGAACTAGGAGCCTAGAGCCTTCTGCGTAGACGCCAGAGGCCTCGACTACCGGAGTAGACCTAAGACGCTTGTGGTATAGCGTGGGTCAGATTAGGCAGGAGAGCAGTAGGTCGGGTCCGACCGGCGGCAGGGCCAGGTAAGCGGGAAAAACGAGGTGTGACAGGCAACTGCCCGATGTTTCTCGTTTCTGGAGCAGCTCATGAACTTAAATATAATAGGAGGAAATAATAATAAAATAATGAAGTAATGATAATGACTGAGGATAAGGTCGGCACAGTAAACACAGCAGCCAACCCTTGCCTCAAAGGCTCAAGCACCGTCTTCTTGGCGATCCGCAGATCCTGCAGCCATCAGCCAACCAGGGTCTGCCTCACCCCGGTCAGGCAGTCGTACCCTTTTGTCTCACGCCTTTCAAACTTCAGTGTTCAGCCGTCAGGGACTGATTTCTAGGCTGATATCCTCGCTTTGCCCTTCCGCTGCAATTCGGCCTTGGGAATCTTCCTTCAGCATTAACGGGCTGCAGGTCATGAAAAAAATCTAATTTGACATCTACGGAAATCTTTCACTGTTTCGCTCTGCAGTGGGAACCGAAGGCCGATAAAAGCCATAAAAGCCTTGTAGGAGCTGGACCATAGCAATTGATTCATTCTAGACTGTAAATCAAATGTTCTTTGATCTCGGTCGGTTGTAGGTGTCACCCGATTTTTTCCATGTTTTGCGTGGAAATTTTCTAGTTTGTTGCCACCCTCAAACGACGTTTTGGCTGTGACCCTACATAAGGCTGCACGAGTCCCTGTTCCTGAATTATAGTCTTGGATACACAAACTCTGTAAACAATGCTTGTCGCCGAGCACTACTACTACCTACATACCTAATCCACCCCATGCCCAACCTGAGCGATTTACTGCTTTTCTGAGCGACTTCCTTGCAGCATTCTGCCGCACTGCATTTGCATCACAGTGAGTAGTCCCCGTGTTTCCTGTTCTTTGGTTCTCCGAGCGCAACCTGGGAGGACGATCTTCAGATCCATCCCTTCCACTGTCCAGCCAAGTTGACTATGGTCATAATAATGATTTGGAAAGAGAAATGGCATCATTCTTCAAATCGCTGCCAATCGACTTATCTGAGTGGGGCGCCGACCTCGGCCTGATAGGCGGGTGTTTGGCAAGGTTCTGGCTCTGAGTTGATTGCTGTGATTGGCTTGTACGCCCCCGCTGAGTCCAGACTAGCCCCCAAGTGGACCCCAGCAAAGTTGGCTGATCAGCGGCGGCCATCACATCACTTCATCTCCCAGTTCCAGTTCCACACTCTGACTTTCAGTCTTCCTCAGTCCGTTATATGCCCGCCCGCTCTCCCTCTTCTTACTCTTGACTCTCTGTTTGTCATCAGTAATAGCCCCATCTATCCTTATCTTCCTTTCTTCTCTTCCCTTGGCTCTGTATCACTTCTGGGATGCGCTTATCCCACCAATGATTCATCTCTCTCGCGGCCTCGCTCTCTTTTCTCTCACTAACCGCCCTCCTTTTCCTCCAGTCCTCGTCACTTCGATCAGAATCATCTGAAAGTATCAAGTAGCACCACCCGTTTCCTCTCGCTTCTCGCATTCGAACCCTGATCACCAGCACGTCGACGTGTCTTCTACTCCTTACAACCCCCCCAGCGAGACGGGCTCATCCTCCCTTGTCTCGGGTAAGGGGACAGAGTGCAATAATTTCACTCTTAAGATACGTTCAGTCGAGGGGACGACCGCTAAGCGCGATGCTGAAGAAGAAGTCCTCACATCCTCCTCTACTCTTCTGGCACAGTTCCCCTACTTCTACTCCAGAACTCTCCCCGACCTCGTCATCTTCGGATACCGAGTCGGACGAGGACATGGACACCTCTGGTTCACGCCCGCTTAGTCTGGCTGTTCCTCAGGGCACCTTCTGTCCGATGCGTCCGACTCTTGATGAGGTGCTCGCGAACACGGCACCTGCTCCTTACACGCTTGGTGCTTTCATGGCCTATCTCTCGCAGAATCATTGCCTCGAGACTTTGGAATTCACATTGGATGCGAAGCGGTATCGGGAAACATATGATGAGCTCAGCCGTCAACTGGGACAGTTTCCGATCGAGGCCGATTGTTCGGAGAGCCGACATCTGCGTATGCTCTGGCAACGACTTTTGTCAGCGTACATTCTCCCCGGATCCCCGCGCGAGATCAACGTTTCGAGTGAGGTCCGTGATGATATCCTTCGACATGCCAACTCTTCTATCCCTCCTCCTCCTTCGATGCTTGACGCGGCGGTTAAACTTGTTCACGATTTGATGGAGGAGTCGATCTTCATGCCGTTTCTGAACGCTCACTCATCCTCAGCCCATGTTTACCCACTCTCGGAACCTCTGTTTTCTCAAGACGATGGCGGTGTCACAATTGTCTCCAACCCGAGTCTCGACGAGCACGCGGTCAAGCGAGTCCGATCGAAAAGTGGGCGCCTATCACCCCGGCAATCGCGAGAGTTGGGATCCCTCATTTCTTCGAGCCCGCCTTCTAGCCTTTCTCGTTCCAACTTCTCCCTTAATGCGGTCACTTCGCTCGGCAAATCGTCACACCGATCGTCAAACCAGCCGTCAAGTGCAAGTGGGGAATCTGGGTCAGCTGGTTTGTCTGACGACTCTGGCAGTATGCAGTCGAGCGCTGGGGAGCCAATGACTCCCCCGACGACCCCACCCTCCAGCGAGCCCAGTATGCAGACAAGCAGTCCGAAGAACCGCGTGGACAACCCCTGGAAAAAAATGGGTATGAAGCTCGGGTTCAAGAGACGGGGCGGCGGTAGTCAAAGCATGCGGCTCCCCCACGAGGAATGACTAAAACGTCGTGGCACAATCCTTCGGTGGTATCACCACCGCGCCTTCGCTTCAAAAAACATCTCCGACTCAAAACTCTCCACCTTATAGAACGTTACGAGCCGATTTCGTACAATGATTATCTACCACGATTTCCCTCCGGCCCCGGGAACGGGCCATGTCTCAACCGACACGAATGGACGGCGTAATGCACGGGCGTTTTTCCACGAAAGCATTTTATCAGGCGTTATTCTCAGCGAGTGAGCGAGCATTCGGTTTTGCAAAAGAATAGATAGAACGGTACATATGGAAAGGGAGGCATTCTGCCTGGCGTTGGTTTTTTTCCGTTTGTTCTTTCAAAGGACGGTCTGTCTGGATCTATCATGCATCATGCATGGCGAGCAATAACCCATACCACTCGCCTTCAGTCTTCATAATGTTGATGGCGAGCTCTCATTGCATTTGTTTCTATATCTGCCATACGCATTTTCTCTGTTATTTACATCGCATTGGCATTGGCATGGCATTTACTATACTAGTCTAGATACCCAATGTGTGATTATTCCAGCATAACATTTACCATTCTCAGCTTTTCTCGTAATATATTCCGTATATTCCGAAAATGGGAATCCTCCAGTATCGTATAATAAGCTATTGACTACCATCCTCGTATGCGAACTCAAGTATTACGCTCATTAGTATCGCTCGTAGCCAAGAGAGCCTCATCAGGAATCAAGGGAAGAAACAACAACTCTCCTTCCAATGTTTGTCTCCAACGAGGATCCACAACCCTCGCCATCACCGTCAACTTCCCACCCGGCCTTTCTAAGGGAATCAATATACGTTTCGAACCGGTCACCCTCGTTAAGATAGTTCAATGTGCGGGAGAGGATTCGGAGGATATCCTCCACATGCAGTGTGTTGGAGCTACGGAGGTCGTAAGACTTGGTGTGGGAGTTCCAGGCCGACGACGAAGCCAGAGTCTTTGCGGCGAAGAGGGCGTGCATCCATGCCTTGAGGTGAGGATTTGATTTGGATTTTGGACTTGGTATACCCGTGCTGGCGCTGGTATCCCGTCGTTTGAGGAGGACCGCTGCAGATATACCGGTAGTGGTATGCCCCAGGAAAGTGTTTTTGCTGCTCGGTGTGAGAAAAAGGATATACTCTTCTTCATGAAAGAGGGTCGTTATCTCTTCTAGTGGAAGGTCCGTCTTCAGCGTGTTGGATGTCGAGCTGGTAGTATAAGGCGCCTGAGACAAGAACTGCCGTAGCGAGACGCCGACCTGGCACGATCCTAGTAGTTGTACTTCGGGTAATGGCCTTGATGAAGAGGAAGATTGGGAGGAGGAAGAGTGCCACTTTAGTGCAGCGCCGGCAGCAAATATCCGTTCTTCTTTGGCGACTTGTTCTGGAGTTATGGGTCTGATATGGTTTGGATTCTGGTGATTATGTTCCTGCTGCTTGAGTGAAGGTCGTCGCTCGTCTTTGCGGTTTAGGCTCGCAACGAAGTCTGCAAGGTCCGGGTCTGAGGAGAGAAGAGTCGAAAAAACAATATTAGCTCGTTGTCTGTTCAATGTGGTCATCTGGACAGAGCGGACGGCGGCATAATTGAGCGACAGGTGCATGGATAGAAGGAAGACCAGGGTAAGCCATGTTGCCGTGAAGCTGGTGATATGAGAGACGACGAAGGAGCCGACGAGCATGCCGATGAGGGAGATAACCGTTTCCTGGGATGAGTCTTTCTATCCGCCACAACTCGAAGAGAATCATTAGCCTTTCTGCAGTGCCTGATATAGGGAGCATAGCGCAGTGAGAGCTGGAGACCAACGTACCGCGTTCACCTCGGCCAGATTTCCCCATCGCGCGAAATGTGCGCTCAAACTCGCTTTGGAACTGCCCCCTGCAACACCGCAAAGCGCTCTTAGCACACCAGCAGCACTAAGGACAGTGACTCGACTGAACCCGGCCGGGATCATCGGTGAGAGACAGTCAAGCAACATAGCGAGATCGTTGAAGATATCCGCCGCGAAGCGGTACATCTTGCACTCGGGCTCGAGGGCTGTGCCCACGCGGTGGGCGAAGAGGATTGTCGCGATCCGGCCGGATGTATCCTGCAAAATGTGCAGGAGGAGAGCGGAGGTTGGGGAGGCGCTGGCATTACCGACTCCGACGCCTGCGGGAATGGTTGGCTGAGCTAGAGCTCTATACAAATGCGTAAATATGGATATGGGACGTTGTGCTGACCTTGTAGTACGGCTCGGGATGCTAGGAGGCCCGCGATGGAGCTGCTGAATGCTTGAAGAGAGTCCTTATAGGTAAGTATTGCCAGTGTATGCATGGCACGGAGCAGCTTACGAAGATTTGATATCTAGTCAGTAAGTAGTGCTACTGCAAATCTCAGCAACCAGAATCACTTACGGGGTATAGTCATCGCTGACACTATGTGGATACCCAGCAGGGAGAAATACGTCGATTAGAACGTCGCGCAGCGAGCTCAGAGACCAGGATTTTGAGAGTGTAGACGCATGCTAGTGTCTGTCAGTTGCGGTAGGTCAGGCGGCGGGATTGGCTATTCAAGACGCACTGCTATATCTATGCGGCCTGTAACTGTGTCCTTCTCCCCATCTTTGTGGGATAGGGTGCCTGATGGCACGGAGTAAATATAGGTCGATGTTGGGTGGTCAAGCTCGTCGACTTCGCTGAAAGTAATGGTTTTCTTGTCTTTAGGATCCATATTTATGAACAATGAAAATGCAAGCAATGAATTCGTTGATTACCCGCATGTCCATGTCATGGAGGACTAATGAAGATGAAACGGAATCTAGGTTGCCGCCAGATAGTGATTGGAGCTGTTGATGCGAAGCGGCGCTTGAGCTTAACAATAGGCGATCAGGCGGATGCACGTGGCTGCGAGTAGGAAACGCTCGCAAAGTATCCCAGGATGTGGAAACATAATAATGTTTACTGATTACTATCAATGCTGTGAACCTACGTGCTACAGACCAAGATTTCTGTGTGTCAGTCACAATTTTTGTAGACTCGAATATGGACATGAATGTGAGACTTGCTCCATTCCATACTTTTCCAAACTAGCCATCTATGACCTCAATAACCTGATAACAACATATCCCGCATGATGCGCGCCAGAAGAATAAAATGAACCGCTAAGCACGAAGACTAGCAAAACCGCCTGCGCCATAAACAAAAAAGTAGAAAAGAAAGTGCAAAGGCCGCGGACAAACCCGGTCTCAGTATAGCAATAAGGCTCGCATTCACTAGGAAGCGTATCGGCCTCGTATAATTGCGAAGCGACAGTGGGTCGTGTAGCGCCTCTCTCGCGTATCAGCATGCCACTCGTCCATCGTCCGTGTCTTGATATCGTCGTCGAATCATCCGGTCAAACGCAGTCCGCGAAATCAAGCGTAGAGGCTGGCGCCACCAGTCTCAATGGCCTCGATTTCTGCCTCGGTGTAGGGAAGGCGGTGGAAGCGTCTGGGAAGCTCGGCGCGGTCGAAAAACTCGCCCTGCTTGGGCTGAACAGGTCCAAGGGCAGCTCCAGGGGTGCGGCCAACGGAGCCCTGGGTGAAGGAGGCACGGCCAAGGGGGCCGTGCTGCTGTGCCTTGGCCCGGTAGGCCGCAAAGGAGTCAGGAAGGACACCGGTGGGAGACGCCGGGTGAGGACGGGGAGTGTGGTCAACAGATTCTATCGCAAGAATTAGTGGCTGTTACCCCGTAGGCGTCTTGCAAGGAACATACGCGGAATAGAGCGCTTGCCGACAAAGCGAATGAGAGGGGTGCGGACAGCGTTTCGGAGAGCAGTGGTGGCATGCATTTTGAATTGTAATTGAAAAAGTTGAAAAATCACGTTAATGTGAATCAGTTGAAGAACGACGGAGTGTGTGGTATGGATAAACGCGGATGCAATTATTATATTTACAATAGATAGTCTGGAGACGGTGGGATAGACGGTGGACCGGTGGACGGCTGGACGAGGGAGCGAGAGAGGGGATGGAGAGGAAAAGAGGAGGAGCGGAAGCGAGGGAGGAGGGCTTGATAAGTTCGAAGCAGGTACGCTATCAGCTAGAGTGGTGTGATAATATGTGTTGTAATAATTACCGGCTGTGTAACAAAATTACCAATATTACCCGCAAACTACAGTCGGTCTGGCGGGGTGATAACGCTTTCGGGGTAAATGTCAGTCCGGAACCTGCCTTCTCCAACTGCTTAGAGGGGGTTCGCTGGATGCGCCGAAGTGACTTTACCCAACTCGCATCACCGGTGAGGAGTTAAAGTGGAGGACTGCTACATTTACCTTTCTCCCCGCATCTCTCCTCACATTCCGGATTCCCCTGGCGCCCTCCAAGCATTCCTAGACCACTCTGTCTGTAGTTCGGGAGGCACAAGTCGAGTCGGCGTTGCTAGTCCAGATTCCGGGCGCCACAGTCCTCCGCCCCGTCTCCGACAACTTCCATCTTTTCACGTGACTTCAGAGAGCTCCGCCGAAACGGTAACAAAACGCCAGAGCCTTGGAGACGCTGCGCGCCGTGATTCTAAAAATCCGAAGCCAATCACGCGATCCTGCAGGGTGCAGAGTACAATTGGAGCTCATGCGATAGGAGTCAAGCCGGGATCGACTTTTTTGCCAATCTGGGGTTCGACATCGATGGTTCGACATCGAACCATACCCATCCGAAACCGCCAGCTTCAAACTCTTCAAGTCCAATTGCGCTTGGCTCGGAACCCGTGAAAACCAGTCACCGTCCCGGCTTTTCCCGCTCGGTTGCCCACCCCGACCGAGATTGGGCTCGACGATCTTGCGACCATCATCGGATACGAGCTGTCTTTACGGTCAACTGCTACCTAATATGCACGAGCTTCTGCTCTTCGCCTCGGTTCCGTCGCACCAACACCATGAGCTGTTGCAGCAGCTTACTGGGCTGACAGCCATGCAGCCCCGTCACTGTCTAGAACGGCGTTTGATCTTCAAGGCAACTAGGAAGCCTGATCTCGCCAACGTGCGCAGCGGCACTAGCCAGGGTCCTGATATTGTACGGCTCAATAAGATGCTGAATGGGCAGATGTTCTTCACGCAGGTCGTCGGCCCTCTATCCGAGGCAGATTTCGACGGAAAACCGTCGTCATCTGATAGCCAGGATGTTTCCATGTCGGGGACACATGAAGCTGCAAGCAGCTCCTACGACTACGACAGCCAGCCGTGGAGGCTCGAATTTAGAGACACTCCTGAGGCAGGTTTTCGGTCGACCATCACGGCTCGGTTGGCGGCTAGCGCTGCTCTACCGAAGGGTGATGTTGTGCCTTCTATGAATGCCTGGGGATATAGGTTAGTACTCGTCCAGCTATTATTCGGGCTCATTCGGATGGGTGACATGGGTTGTTGACGGTTCTATAGTTTCGTAACCGAGTATGTGGTGGAAGGAGATATGTTCATTTATAATGACATCGTAATCTTCCTGCATCGTGTTTTACAATATCCGGCCCGTGGCCAGGAACCACATGAACCGCGGCGACAGCTGCCCTCGTTCCGAGACCTGTCTCCTTTGGAAAAAACCGGGAGCTATATCCTGCAAGCTGCCATTACAGTCCAAGATGGCAGTAACCAAGAACTGATGAGAACGGCCTCTCAGCATTTATTCGGGCTTCGGGAGCAGCTCAAGTCAGCGGTCCGTCTTGAGCATGCTGATCGACTGTCACTAGACACGCGCGCCAAGTAGCAATATTTGCCATTCACTATACCCCGGAGCATGACTCCAAGTAGATACATATAATAGGTGTTGTTTGGAAAAGAAAAATACATATATAACTAAAGTGGTATTCTCTTAATGATGAATTGCTCTTACTGGTCTAATGACTCTCAGTGGAGCATGTGACTTCGTGAACCTCAGCGCGCCAACGCGCGCCTTGTACTTCCGTACCTGGGGTCAAACTATCAGTCTCAACTCCCTTTAACGCAGTCCAGGATTTCAAAACCTCATCAACTTTGAGGCATTGACGACTATTGCTGTTCGCTCTATAATCCACATAATCATCCTGCAGCTCCAAATTTTGCTCCGGCATTCCCTATCTTCAGAGTTCAACTGTTCAGCCGGCAAATCAAGCTTCTGATAGGTAACGAGCCGCGCAGCCTAGCACTTAGTTGCTTTAAAGGGTAACTCTACTAATTAGTGCAGTTGCGAGATATTATACTCATCTTGCCATATGGCCGGAGAAGGAGCCCTGAAGCGGGCAGCCACAAGATCGATCTCTCCTCCGCCTCTCAGAAGAAAGCCTGAGACACTGAAGAGTGAGTGAGGCTTATCGCGCATTCTTACTTCACTGACTTACCTATCAATTTCATGTAGAGTCCGTGGCGACCTCATTCTTCACACCTGTATCACAACGTAAAACTGAGCCAACAAGTATCTCGTGGAGGATCGTCAACAACACATTGATAGTGGGAAAGTTTTCGTTGGGTCCAGGCGAACCCCCCCAAAAAAGCTCTGGCAAGCCGAAGATAGCTGCTTTTGACTTCGTAAGTTATCATGCCGGCACCCATGTGAGAGTATCAGTATCGATGATCATTCACAGGACTCTACCTTAGTTGCGACAGCCTCTGGGAATACGTTTCCTAGAGATTCAGCTGACTGGAAATGGTGGAGGCAGAGTGTTCCCTCAAGGCTTCAGAAACTCAACGCAGATGGGTGAGTGAAAGCCTAGCCTATCTTCCCCGGATAAACTGACAGATTTAGCTACCACGTTGTCATCTTCACAAACCAGGGTAAAATCAGTCTCAAAAAGGACAAGAAAGGAAATGTCTCCAGTTACTTCAACAAGTTCAAGGAGAGAGTTTCGGCCGTGATGAAACAGCTAAATATCCCGTTGACTGTATATGCTGCAACTGAATACGATGAATACAGGAAGCCCAGGGCGGGGATGTGGAAAGAATTCCTCGATGACCACGATTTCGACGTAACTGGCATTGATTCCTCTCGGTCGATATTCGTCGGGGATGCTGCCGGACGCCCAGGAGACCACTCCGCAGCCGATCGGTAAGTCAGAGTCTTATTTGGAGGTCGTTGAATGATCGTAGCTGACAGTACCAAGGGGGTTCGCCGCCAACGCTAACATGATCTTCCAAACGCCGGAAGAGTTCTTCCTGGGTGCTGCACCGGAGCCAGTAGTGGCATTCGATCCAGATGCATACCTACAGAATAACTCTGTTGACGATGGTGAGGCTACAATTTACGAGCTGCGGTATGATTGTAATGCTGATACTAGAGCCTGAGCACCAGCTTCACCGCAATTCTCAAAAACTAGTCCTCTAGAGCTTGTGATATTCTGTGGCAGTCCGGGTGCTGGGAAATCAACCTTCTTTTGGGACTACCTCAAGCCACTTGGTTATGAGCGCGTGAATCAGGACATTCTGAAGAGCGTATGTTCCTAGATTTCCAGGAAATGATTCTAAGAAGCTGACGGACAATCAGCGAGCGAAATGCATTAAAGTGGCCAAAGAGCACCTTGCCGCCCAAAGATCTGTGGTTGTAGGTATGTATCGACGGACACACGTTAATCGACTCTTCGCACACTCAAACCTCACTTCCGTCATCTCCTGTTCAGTTTATGTAAACAATATTCAGCCCTTGCATGTTGTCCGACATCAAGCAGCAAGTACTGCGCAGCGGGCATCGGATACTATTCCCAAAACAACCGCCCTCTCATTCGTCCACTCATAGCCACAACGACTCAAACCAGCAATATTAAATTTGCTCCAGTGGTGTCCTATATCAATTGCTGACACATTTCTCAATCGTTCTTGCAGATAATACAAATGCCGATGTAGAAACAAGGGCGCAGTGGATCGGGGTCGCAAAGGAATTCAATGTGCCAATTCGCTGTGTTTATTTTACTGCCCCCCCGGCGCTTTGCAAACATAATAACGCGGTCCGTGCCGCGAATACAAGCCTTGTGAGTCAATCTTCTCTTCTATCTATATCCACATGCGTGCATTTGTCAGCACCAGCAGATGCTGCTGCTTGAGTCCTGGGCTGCATCCTACCCCTCATACCGCCGAACCACTCCGTACATCGCAGCACATTACCTGAATAGCGCATATCTATGCGTCTACCTCTGCTATCCAGAACGCCGCCAGTAGCACAGTGCAAAGCTCAATACTAACAATAAACAAAAAAAGAATCCCGAATCCCGCACCCTTCTTCCCGGAATCGCATTCGGCGACTTTGTCAAGCGCTTCAAGGAACCATCTCTCGCTGAAGGGTTTCAGGACATTGTTCGCGTGGATTTTCGGTTCCGTGGAGACGATGATGCGAAGAGTCTTTGGAAGCAGTATTGGGTATAATCTTCGAGGAGAGCATGTCCTGCTGGGTTGATATGACTTGCTACTATATCGCCCCGATGCTCTAAGGCCCCTTGGAGGAGTATCTCTCCCTCTCTTCTCGTTCCAAAACTGCTATAATATGCTATGTGTAATTCAACCCTTTCTACGGTACGCCCTGTGAAACGAATGATGGCAGTGGTAGGGTCAATCACGGAGTTACGATTCGAGCGCTGTCGCTCAAATCCGTATTCGATTCAGGTGCATTTAGATTTACTTACTATAGCTGCATATTCATACATGGAAGCTTATTGAACTCTATTTCAGACATGCATATTCTGGCCTTAAAAGGGCACTCTTCCGTATATTTGGAGGTGGATTTCTCTCCTCACCCACCTTGGTATATATAGGCAGACTAGTAACCAGTTTATGCAAACGCCACGCAGCCAAATGATCCTCTGTACAACGTTGCTCAGCCCGGGTTCCGGACCCCCTTCCGCCTCCATCGTTCGACCTAGCTACGTAATCAGTAGCTGAATATGTAGCTAAAGGTAGAAGAGCTTTCGAGCTATAGCCTCCTTCTGGCTCTGCTCTGCAGCAGCGACGGAGCATGCCACTAGCGCTGACTTCCCCATAGGACGAGAAGTGACCAGCTGTCAGAATCTGGACTTCGTTCCTACTCGTTCGTGGTTTGACCGCAGGTAAGTGCAGTTTGAAGTAGGCACACTGTATTGGGATCTATCCCAAAGGTTTCCTGCAAGGGTCTACTTATCTATTCGCTTCAGCACTTCAGACCCTGGTCGGGTTTGCAAGTTTACGGGCAGTAGAAAGAGGATTCAGGTCCATTATAGGATTAAGTATGCTTATTATATACATCCGTGCTTGTGTGATGAAGTAACGGCTTCAAAAGAGGTACAGGCGTCACAGGGTCTCATCCATCTGACAGGTGTTCACCTTTCTTCCCATCCGTCAGGGTAGCATGACAGGGATAGTAGACAACAGGCCCTTGCAACCGTTCCACTTCTGCCACTTTTTTTTTACCGCTAGAGAAAAGGCTAAATCCACGGCGCGGTTCATGCAAGGTATACAAGTGTTAAAAGACAAAACTGATCACGATGCACGGCCGCATCATAATATGATGCAGAGGATCATTATCGTGTAATCATGCAGTATGGTAAGACACAAAGGGAATGGTATCATGTGGTCATTAAGGAATGAACTGCGCCTGGCGAGTCAGTAGTCGCCGGCGCATTGAGGTCATCAGTCATCAAGGATCACAGATCACAACATAGGTTAAAACATGAGGTGGCTGTACAGATCGCATAGGCTTAAACATGAAAGGAAACAGTGGACGTTAATCATCACGCTCGCTGGATAGCGTTTGAGAGGCGCGGACAATCGTAAGATGTTGTACATCCAAGCCTCTCAGCTTGTTTTTTTTTCCCCCGAAATGGAAGCGGGCCTTGTAGCGGGTTCGATATCGCCGAAGTCGAATATGATCCTAGACTCGGGACACCAAGTCGTGGAAGAACCTGAAAAAGTTTCGCTTCAAGGACCGATCCCGACATCGCCCAGTTGCCGGTGCAATCTTCATAGGCCCGACAATCTCACCGTCGCCTAGTTCGGGGAATTTGTCGTCGTGCAGGGTTGGAATCTTGACTTGTTCGCACGGATCACGGTGGGATTCGATCGTGCTCAATATTGGTCCGTTCAATGCCTCGAGATGGGCGAGCATTGCCTCGTAATGGCGCTTCCATTCGCTGTTGATTGACTCCCATTTCTCCTGCGTTAACTTGTAGATCTTCGATGTGACACCGTAATGCTCTCCAGTCCGAACCAAATGTTTGGTAAAATTGCACTGCGCCAGGTCCCACTGGCTGCGTAACCGCCGGAATGATTCAATATCGTAAACCTCAGGGACATATGGCTCTGGTTGAATGGTGAAATTTGCATGGCCAAGTTGAATTGCCCACTCGTCATTTGGATCGGAAAGAGTCAGAGGAGGCACATCGCCAGAAACGGTTCGGACTGTGCTTGCTCGCGGACGGCTAAAAGAAGCGATGGATGGCTTGGTGGACAATGGAGGCGACGGTAGATTAGCTAAACGGTCCCTAAGTGCATTTGGATCCGGACTGGCATTCGAAACATCGGCAACAGAAGGCGACTGTAAGGGAGACTGGATCACGGAGACGGAGTTTTCGAGATCGTCACCCATAAGCGGCGGGAGCAGAGGTGTGGTGGCCTGCGGAGCGCACTCGTCCTGGTCTTGCTGGTTTGCCTTAGAGATGTCTATTGGCTGCGCTCCTGACTCGCTGAGGCGCTCCTCAAAAATTGTTCTCGCGGGAGAAGGAGGAATTTGGGCCGACTCAACCCAGCTCATAGGGGCTGCTGTAGTTGGGCTGGCAGCAAATACAGATGCGGAAGAGTTCGTTCGAGACCGCACCTGCGGTGAGAATGATTCTCCATCTGCGCCGTCGGATCCTCGTTTGGACTTCCAACGGTTGGAGATAGTGGATATTCGCGATCCAATGCGGGAAAGACCATTGGCAGAAGCATTGTCGGAGCGTCTCTTCTTGGGAGAATGCACCATATCCATACCGGTATCAGTGAAACTATAACCGTCGCAAGTACTGACTGTGGATAGGTATGAATCTTCAGCGCCGGATAGTCCTTGATCGAAATGCTCTGCGAGTCCAGCGTTAGTTGGAATATTCTTTTTCTTTCCAAGTTCAAAATACCATGACAATAAACCAAAACAGAACGAGGCCGGGGGCGAGGGTTGCATACGGAAATATTCTTCTTCGAGATCCCTCGCTTGCGGCCCGTAGGGCTCTTCTTCTTTCACACCTGTCAAGGGATTCCGACAACTGATATCCATTGAGTTGCCATGACCGGGAGATGAGACGAGCGATGACGCGGAGCTGGAGAAACGTGTGTGGCCCTTGGCGGAAAACAAAGAAACCGCGGGTGAGACTGGAGTAGACGCGGTTAAGGGAGACTGGGGAGGCTGGCGAGAAAGAGGCGAGGGATCGCCCATAGTGTCGTTGCTCTCACGCCGTTTGGCTTCGAGAAGCTGTGAAAGCTTCAGCATTGCAGGGTATGGATGTATAGTATCTGCGTCCCTTCCAGTCGATCAGGATCTGGATCTTGATGCAGGCGTATTTTTGGTTCAAATGGCCGATCAGCAGAGCGGTGCTCACGAGCGGCAGCTGTAGAGAAATCAAGACAAGATTCAAGGAAGCAAAGGCATGTCGAGGATGCGAAAACGAGGCAATGAGTTAGGTGAGTTAGGATGAAATAAGTTTTACGGAGGGGAATGGAGTTGTAACTCTTCACGCGCGAGTGGCAGTAGAAAGACGTGGCGGTCTAAAAGGCAACGAGCGGGTGGAAGAAGAAACTGCGGAAGCTGCGGGCAGGAAGCGGCAGGCGCAGAAATATGGGCAATTATTATTGCCTGGAGAAGAAACTGCCCGTGCTTAGGTCCTCAGGAAGCAATCAGATTCAGTTTATAGGGCAGCAGTGGGCAGTGGGCAGCAGACACCGGGAAAACGTGGAGCGCGTTGGTCGTTGGCAGACAGCGACAGCTGGCGGGCAGTGACAGCGCAGACAGTAGTCTCTTAATGCTTGCTCTTGCTGGGGTTTGATCCCTGAACGATCAAGGGTAGAATCCTTCCTGGCTCTGCGATGTGATACACAAATGAATAATATTCTTGTCAGAGAGAAATCTCAGCGAGAGCGATAATAATAGAATATTAATCGAATGGATCAGGGCAAGGCAGACAGAGCCCACCGTCCAGTCGCGACCGTCCCAGGGTTCCGTTGGAAGAAGTTCTTTTTGTTGCCACAACTGGTCGGCTCTTCAGGTTGGTTACGCAGGGTCACAGGAAGCTTAAGCTGATTGTATACGACAGCTACGGTACTTTGTCCCTGCCGTGAATGAACCTACTCCTCCTCTACCTTATTTGAAGCCCCAGAAAAAAATGACAATGACGCTGTACATCTCAAGAACTAACACTTCTAGAAACTTGACCGATCAGCGCCCAGGCTAAATCCACTCCCCCAGCAAGAGAATCTGACACTAAAATCGTCTAGACTCTGACCGACTCGACTGGTCCAACTCGTCGGGTTCCTTCTCGGCGCCGTGCGACCCATCAAGACGAGATGATCAACTTGGAAAAGAGCATGAGCTATCAGGTCGACCACAGGCAGGCGAGAGTCTGAGACAGCGGACGTCTTGCGCGGTGCATATATGTCCGAAGGGACTGGTCGAATCTTCAATTGACCTCACAGCGATGAGCGTAAGCAGAACCCTGGCCATGTTGGAGCTCGAACGGCTGGGAAAGTCAAGGGCTTGGGGGAGAACATGGATTGCTCCCGGCGCCAGGGACTGGCTTTTTTTCCTCGTCCTGGTAGGTCAACGCCGTTTTTCATTGTGAATTATTAATTCGGATCCAAGGTCCAATCCCGATGGGCGCAGCACGGCAATTCCAGAATGCTGGTGCCGACGTCAAACCCACATGGCGAGCGAAACGGCAACTGTGGTTCGCCTCATGCTTGCACTCAAACTCTTCGAACCAAGAATCTGATGGAACTCTGATGGCGAGGCCCTGACAGCCACAACAACGGCCGGAAGATCCTGCTTCCATAATCGTCGGTCCGGCTCCTGTGGGTGAATGAAGCCAAGCAAAGAGGCGTTAGGAGGCGTGCCCGCGTTGATGCTCTTTTCAGGGTCGGCCCAGTAGTGGCTCTTTGGCCTTTTTACCGTCCGACTCCGCATGTAGTCTCTTTCAATCCCGGCTAATAGTCTGCAGACTGACCATACCGGACCTCACGGTTGTGAGACTGCCGCTCTGCTCTCGACTGGCCGGGGAACTGAGCACAAAGATAGCTGTGCGTCAGAATCTCCAGCTCGGTTAGGGTAAGTTGTCCAATCGAAGATGATGTTATAGATACGCAACATAGGGACGATGACGACGCTGGAGCCTCGGGGAGAATCGTTCTGTCGGGAACCTCTTCCGACATCCGTGCGTCATTTTCGTGCTGCACTATAGGTTTCTCCAGGTCGCCGTAGCTCCCACAGGCGGTGTAATTCTGCTGGATTTTATGCTGGCGGTAGCCATGAATGACATAAAGTGCTCTTTGAAGAGCAGAGCGGATTACGATTCATGGTGGAAAGCAGGTTCATTATTCTTGTTGAAAAGATGGTCGCTTGTTAACTGAGATCTCCATACTTTATTCTATTTCCAGAGTGTTGAGCTTCGGACGGCCGTTGGCTACCTACCCTGGCCTTGTGGGATCCTCCCCGCATCACGACATCACGGTTGTACTACTCCCAACTTCACCTCCACCTCCAGACCGAGCTCTTGACCACCAATTGACCCAAAGAATGCCCATCCCGTAAAAGCAGCAATGAAGCTTTCCATCCTCGCCGCGCTGGCCCTCGTCAGCTTCAGCACTGCATCCACAGAGCAACAATCCCCGCTCTTCTCACATGCAGACAGGTCACCAAAATCCATCATTGACGCCTCACCCTTCCTCTCCCTCCACAGAGACCTCGTCTCAATCCCCTCCGTTTCCGGAAACGAGTCCGCTGTCGGCGAATTCCTAGCAACCTTCCTCGAATCTCACAATTTCAATGTAATAAAGCAGCCAGTCGAAGGGCGCACGTCTCGGTTCAATGTCTTCGCTTACCCGTCCTCTGCTCCATCCAAACCGTCCATCCTTCTGACAAGCCACATCGATACTGTTCCCCCCTTTATCCCATACTCCGTACAATACAGCGATAATGATAGCGATATCGTCATCAGTGGCCGGGGTTGTGACGACGCGAAAGGCAGCGTTGCTGCGCAGGTCGTCGCAGCTCTTGAAACGCTCGCTGAGAATCCCTCTGCGCCCTTAGCTCTCCTGTTCGTTGTTAGTGAGGAGGTCAGTGGCGCAGGAATGCGCGCCTTTTCCTCGAACACAACCCTCAACCCATCCCCGGACTCGCCCTCGTCCCTCGTTGATGGCTACAAGACGATCATTTTCGGCGAACCAACAGACCTTGCCCTTGTCTCCGGGCATAAAGGCATGCTATTATTCCACGTGCACGTCACTGGCAAGTCTTCGCACTCTGGATACCCGTGGCTAGGGGAAAGCGCTTTGAGCACTATCCTCCCTGCGCTTTCGGTCATAGATAAACTCGGCGATATCCCCGTCGAAAAGGGTGGGCTTCCTTCAAGCGATAAATACGGCCGCACAACGGTGAACATCGGCCGGGTCGAAGCCGGTGTAGCGGCCAACGTTGTCCCCGCGGCAGCGGACGCGGATGTCGCTGTTCGTCTTGCTGCCGGGACTCCAGAGGAGGCGATGGATATTGTGCTCGCGGCTGTTGCTAACGCAACGGGGGACAACCCTCATGTTGTTGTGAAATTTGCAGAGGGGCCGAATGGTGGTGTTGGTGGGTATGCGCCTCAGGATCTGGATACGGACGTGCCTGGGTTTGAGATTACCACTGTGAATTACGGCACTGATGTGCCTAATCTGAAGGTCTATGAGGAGAATGATGTGAAGAGGTACCTTTACGGACCAGGGAGTATTCATGTTGCCCATGGAGATCATGAATCGATTACGGTTGCGCAGTTGGAGGAGGCTGTTAAGGGATACAAAAAGTTGATCACTGCTGCATTGGAGCGGCTTTACTGAATTTTCCTTGATCCCTTATGACATATATATATATATATTGACGCGCCGAGTTATGTTTACCTCAGACCTGACTGTTGCACCGTTCAGGTATTCAATTTATTGTTTATACAGCCAGTCTAGAACATATCTGGAAGCAAGCGACGAATCCCAACCCCAAAATGCATTCCAGTCTACGAAAACGACGGCAGCAGCCACATCCGTACATAGAAAACAAGAAAAAAAAAAAAGAAAAAAAAAATGAACTCTAAACTTATACAGGTACAGACTTAGGCACCCTCTCACTCCTGACCCAGCCCGTTCTCAACTCCCCTGTAGGCTTGAACCTGGGCATTGGATGAGCCTCGGTATTAAATACGTTCTCTTCAAGCGAGATGAAGTCGCGGTCTGAAAAGAGCAGGTAGAAATACTTCAGCGTCTCAGCCATCCAAAAGCTTTCCATATTATCGCGCTGCATAGGCGGCTCGGAGTTCACATTGGAGAGGGAGGTGAAGCCGACAATGCGGTATGTCGTTGCGTCTCCGGACTCGGTCTCATAATGAGACGACTTCTCGATGACGGCGGTATGCTTGATGAAGGACTTGAACATTTCCCATCCCCAGTGGCGGTATGTTTCGTCTCCCGTGATGCGGTACATGTAGAAGAGGGATTCGATGGTTTCCGGCCGCTGGAGATTATGTCTATCCTGAGGCTGGATGATGATGTCGCGACGCCAGGAGTTAGGGTCTGATTTGGAGTCTGCGAGAGGGTACAGCGCTTGGGATTTCAGCGGTAGATCTTTGTCCGCGGGCTTCTTGTCCGCCTTGCCTGTGACGAGCGTGGAGTCGG
Organism: Aspergillus foveolatus; assembly: GCF_047715535.1. Lineage (NCBI taxonomy): Eukaryota > Fungi > Ascomycota > Eurotiomycetes > Eurotiales > Aspergillaceae > Aspergillus > Aspergillus foveolatus. The sequence goes on along the minus strand of NW_027396091.1, from coordinate 319,119 downwards.
GATACCGCTCTAGCTCGGAGACGTGCGGGGTGTCAATGTCGAAGTAGGTGATTTCGGGGGCGAGGCCGGTGCTGGTGGCCAGATAGGTTGCCCAGCATGTTTTCATAAGTTCTTTGGCGAGGAGGATTTCTTCGTCCTTACGGCGGGTCCATGCGGCGGACTTTTTGGCTTCAGAGAGAGGGATTCCTTCTGTAGCCCCGAGGGCAACTGTTCCAGGAAGGAAGCAGGCGAGGTGGTCCATTTTCGGAGTTAGAGGGCCGTCAAGACCGGCCTGCCGCTCGCCCAGGACAGTCAACTTGGCGTTCTTGGAAAATGTGATGAGGTGTTTGCGAATTCCGATGAGGGCCTCGTCCCACATGTCCTTGTATATTTCTTCTGACGTCTGAAGGTATTGCTTAACAAGATACTCTGAATGTTATTAGCACCGATCTGCTTCACTGGTTTGACATCACTGGTTTGACATCGCGTACCGTAATAAGAGTCGCCTCTGCTACCGAGGCGAATGTTCGCTCCCCTGAACGTTCCCGTATCTGGATAGATATAGATCGGGAGAAGGCCATCAGGGGCTTGATTGGCGTCAACCACTTGCATTACCTTCTCCACGACGCGCCAGTACTCAGCCTCGCCCGTCAGTTTGGCTAGGTACTTGAATTCCAGCTGTACGGAGGTGGCCTCGGCCGTAGACGAGGCGCCGCGGTCTGAATGCGACGGGATACCTGTCGACGTATTGAGGTTCACACTGGCATACGGAATACCTGTTTCCGATTCGAAAGCCCCGAGTAGTCTTTCCGCAAGGTCGGTTGCCTTTTCAATATAGAGATCCTCTCCCGGGGAACCAATGTCATCGTCGGGAATGGGGGCAAGATTGGAATACTCCGTGGAGAGATAATGAGCAGAGAGCAGACCACCGAGCATGCGTATTGTCGTTTCAAAAGTGCTCACATCGTGGTCCTGGTCATATTGTAACGAGTTATGAATCCATGTGCGCGCATGTTGTACACGAGATGTCAAGTTCATGATCATCAACGTGTCCAGTGCATCCACGATTTGCCAGCCCATTCCACCCTCGATCATCTGTTTGCCCTTCTTGGTGACCGGATGGTACTCGTCAAAGCCTTCCAGTGGTAAATGTCAGTAAACAATGCTCTCCAGGCAGGCACGTAGAGACATACCCCAGGCATACTGCTCGTAACCATCCCAGCTGACAATGAAAGCATCCCGGACCTTCTCTCGTCGCGCTGCCCAGTCAATGCCCTTCAGCGGAGTACCGTCATAGGGCTGCTCTGAGTCCAAGCGCTGCACCCACCTCCATAACTCCTCCCCCTTAACTGTATCAGGAGTCCAGGGAGACCGGTAGGTATCACTAGACCCAGTAACAATATACCACAAACTAAATAGACCAAACAGAAGGATTATGCCTTGGAGAACCCTCCTCCGCCTGAGCCTAGGGCCAGTACGCCGCGGCGCAAAGTATGGTTTGTCCTTGTACATGGGCAGAGTGCGGTCACCGGAGAAGAAATTGTTGAGGTTGTTCGTGACACCGGCTGATTGGGAGAAACCGTAACCCCCTAGACCGTTGGCCCCCGGGCTGCGACTGGCCTGCCAGTATTTTTCTGAAGGGGACCGTGAGGTAGGGTATGCGGGACTGCCGTGAGTATTTGGAAAAGACATGGCCGTCCCGTCCACTCAAGCGCTAAGAGGCCTCGCAAAGACCGCGGATATGATCGATGCTCCAGCTAGGCGGTCGTCATAGATGATAACGGTTCAGGCGCTCGGTCGGTGTGCTATCGTCGCTCTTCGTTTTTCACGTTCTGAGTATAATAATTGCAGCTAACGCCGGCATGGATAAATCCTAGGGATGTTAGCATCTGCTACGACGTTGTTGGAATGTCGCCTGTGAAGGACGCGAGGCCTGAGCTATAGCAGCACGAACCTGTACGACTGTAAAACAGACCGCGGCCTACTTGTTTGGCAGACTTACAAGCACGCTCAAATGGAGCAATTTGCCAGCAGTAAACATATATTTGTTCTGTGGTAATTTGTTTTGGGTTGATGGTATCGTGGAAGTGGCCAATTGTCGTGGCTTTAAGTCCGCACCCGCGCAGGATTAGCGCGAGCAACCGCATTGGTTGGAATTGTGTACCAGTTCAAGCCAGACCGTGTGAGAACAGATACAAAACTACAGTTAAGTCTATAACAAGCGCTCACTTTAACATGGCTCATTGCCCCCGGGGATCTGTAAATGACGTGCTATCTGCGCGGCTAATCTACAACTTCTGGTATTCGAGCTTGCCTTCCAGTTTCTTAGCTTCTGCTACCTTGCGGACGGCCCTGTTGAAGTCGTCCTGATTGATCGCATCTCGATAGTCCTTGATAGCAAATAGACCGCTTTTTCAACGTTAGCAATGACCAAGTACAGAACAAGGGTATGACATACGCTTCTGTCACAACATTACGGAGATCAGCACCGTTTAGTCCATCGCTCATTTTCACAACACTCTCAAAATCAATGTCGCCCTCCATTTGCACAGTACTGGAGTGAATCTTCAGGATCTCAAGACGGCCGACCTCGTTAGGCAAGGGAATTTCGATCTTCCGGTCTAGACGACCTGCACGCAGCAAAGCCGGGTCGAGTGTGTCCGGTCGATTTGTAGCCATTATAATCTTTGTCTTCCCCAGATAGTCAAAACCATCCAGCTGGTTGAGTAGCTCCATCAACGTTCGCTGGATTTCTCGGTCCGCCGAGGTACCTTCTGAAAATCGTCGGCCACCTATAGCATCGATTTCGTCCATGAAGATGATACAAGGTTCGTGTTCCTTGGCGTAGCCAAACATTTCTCTGATTAACCGTGCAGATTCACCGATATATTTGTCGACGATAGCGGACGAGACAACTAAACCGTGTTAGCGGAACGCTAGACCTAACGCTGGCAATCAGCTCACCCTTCAAGAAGTTGGTCTCCATAGAACTTGCGACGGCACGTGCCAGGAGCGTCTTTCCGGTACCTGGAGGTCCGTAAAGCAGTACGCCCTTGGGCGGTTTGATACCCACCCGCTGGAATAGCTCAGGGTTCTTCAGCGGCAACTCAATCACTTCACGTAGTTCACGAATCTGGTCATTCAGACCGCCGATACCGGCAAAGTTGATCTGCCCGGGGTCTTCCAACGACATGTTGTAGACTAATGGGTCAACTTCCCTAGGCAGCATTCGCATTATGGTAAGAGTCGTCATATCGAGGGCAACACGGGTACCCTGCTTCAACTTCGATCTGTCGACTTTCGAACGGCAGCCGACGACATATCTGGGTCCAGAGGAAGCCTTGACAATGACTACCTAAGATCAGCTGCTATCGCGTGAAACATAATAAAAGAATCTATTGTCGCAGAAGAACGTACATCGCTCCTCATCGAGCTGCTTCAGCACCTCTCCAATAATCTGACCAACACTTTGCAGAGCCTTGATGTTTTCTTCCGAAATATCGAACTCTCTTTGCAAGTCCTTGATACCCATACGAAGCGCTTTGAGCTTAGCCTCCCATTCCCGGAGATCCAGTAGGCTCCGCTTGTACTCCTCCAGTGCTTGCTCCCTTTCGGGATCAACAGCACCGTTCATCGTAAAAAGAAGGTTAACAGCAATGCTGGATCAAACGAGTTGGAGTGACCACAGTATAGTCGTTTTAAGAGACTGCTTGCCGGTGCGAGAGGAATGAAGCGATGACGGAGATGCTGATAAAAGGGTATCTGGACTTAGCTTGAGAGCTCGCCTGAGCTACCACCACGCACACGGTCACATGACTATACTTATGCCATTAAATTCAGGCCAAATTCAGGCCAAATTCAGGCCAAATTCAAGCCGGGCGTGACGTAGTAACTATTATCCGGTAGCTGTCAGGCATTAAGGTATCCACGTTTGATCCGACTCTATTTCGCCCTCATTACGCAACGAAGTTGCCGAATTGCGGGCTGCGTGATATTATGGCAAAGCTCTGAGAATAGTTGCTCTTGCATGGCTAGATAGCATTCGTTGTAGATTGACCTCAATTCGCATATGAACCACCAGGTTACAGCACGTCTTTTTGCCAGCTGCGTCACGAAATGAAGATCCTACGGCATCGTAGCGCTTTTAAGAGGCGTCGGCGAAGTATAGAACAAAGTCACGATCACGCCGGCGCCTACTCTGAGTGATTACCTCAAAAATGGTGGATTGGTTCTCGCGAGCATCCTGTCACCCGCCTTGCGCCGAGGGTGTACGGGAGATCTCGCTGTAGAGCGTCAGTAAGCCTCCTGAGCCAACAAACAGGCAGTGGCTGCCCCACCATCAACTTGGAAAGACTCGGAGCCAGACAATTTACGTAGAAATACAAGAACCAGCTGCTTTCCATCGAATTCTTGCTCCCCTATAGTCCAAATTGCTGTTGTTGTTTTACTACTCTCGCCGTCCGTCCAAAGTCTGGTAAGTGCCGTCTCTTTGCATCCGCCTCCTAGGTATACACTACTTCAACCCCACCATCCCACCAGCTTAAGCTTGACCTCTCCCCATCATCAGGCAACATAGCATCATCATCACAGCTACACCAGCATTGACCTGTCGGTATGCCTCCTCCACATTGTGGTCTTCCTAAGGATGAGTCCAGGCGGTCTCGATCCATCAGCGATTGACCGGAAGGCTCCATCGCTCACCTGCTGGCATCATTCTTTTTGGGCCATCGGTGAACGACATCCCCGCCTGCTAAACCACTCCCAGCAACTCTTCGCCTCCCCATTCTGTTATATTTGTTAACTTCTCCGTCTTCCAAAAATTTTCCCCTTTCCTCCTTTCTGACTCTATCCTTCTAGTTCATCAAAATGCCTATCTCCAAGATCCACGCCCGCTCAGTCTACGACTCTCGTGGTAACCCCACCGTTGAGGTGGACGTTGTCACCGAGACCGGTCTTCACCGTGCTATTGTTCCTTCTGGAGCTTCTACCGGTGTGTAACTTATTGAGCATGCGTCGATTGATAAAGAACCAACGTTGCTAACTTCAATTGCAGGTCAGCACGAGGCTCACGAGCTCCGTGATGGCGACAAGTCCAAGTGGCTCGGAAAGGGTACGTTTGCAACCACTCCCATAAAAATGATACGAGATGGGGTCCTCTAACAATGGTTTTCAAATAGGTGTTCTAACTGCCGTCAAGAACGTTAATGAGACCATTGGCCCCGCCGTCATTAAGGAGAACCTCGACGTCAAGGAGCAGTCCAAGGTTGACGAGTTCCTCAACAAGCTTGACGGAACTCCCAACAAGAGCAATCTTGGTGCCAACGCCATCCTCGGTGTCAGTCTGGCTATCGCTAAGGCTGGTGCCGCTGAGAAGGGTGTCCCCCTCTACGCTCACATCTCCGACTTGGCTGGAACCAAGAAGCCCTACGTCCTCCCCGTCCCCTTCCAGAACGTCCTCAACGGTGGTTCCCACGCCGGTGGTCGCCTGGCTTTCCAGGAGTTCATGATTGTACCTGAGTGAGTTTCTTGCGGGCCGTTCGCTATCGTTCAAGTATACTGACATGTGGAAAGCACTGCTTCCTCTTTCTCCGAGGGTCTCCGCCAGGGTGCTGAGGTTTACCACAAGCTCAAGGCTCTTGCTAAGAAGAAGTACGGCCAGTCTGCTGGCAACGTCGGTGACGAGGGCGGTGTTGCTCCCGATATCCAGACCGCTGAAGAAGCTCTCGACCTCATCACCGAAGCCATTGAGCAGGCCGGCTACACCGGCAAGATTCACATTGCCATGGACGTTGCCTCTAGCGAGTTCTACAAGCCCGAGGAGAAGAAATACGACCTCGACTTCAAGAACCCCGACAGCGACCCCTCCAAGTGGCTCACCTACGAGCAGCTTGCCGACCTCTACAAGTCCCTTGCTGCCAAGTACCCCATTGTCAGTATCGAGGATCCCTTCGCTGAGGATGACTGGGAGGCCTGGAGCTACTTCTACAAGACCTCTGACTTCCAGATTGTCGGGTATGTATTCCAGTCCGCTTTTTCCTGGTAACTGATCTAACTAGTCAATAGTGATGATCTGACTGTCACCAACCCTCTCCGTATCAAGAAGGCCATTGAGCTCAAGTCCTGCAACGCTCTTCTTCTCAAGGTCAACCAGATTGGTACCCTGACTGAGTCTATCCAGGCCGCCAAGGACTCCTACGCCGATGGCTGGGGTGTCATGGTCTCTCACCGTTCCGGTGAGACTGAGGATGTCACTATTGCCGACATCTCTGTCGGTCTCCGCTCCGGACAGATCAAGACTGGTGCTCCCGCCCGGTCGGAGCGTCTAGCCAAACTGAACCAGATCCTCCGTATTGAGGAGGAGCTCGGCGAGAACGCCGTCTACGCCGGCCAGAACTTCCGCAAGTCTGTTAACTTGTAAACGCCGCTATGAAAACAAAATTGCCCAATCAAACCTGCAACGTCAGGGATTTATTGGGGTTAAATTCCTGAACTGGCACGACTCAAGTTTAGGGTGCTGCTCACCCGATTGAGCAGCATAACCTAGCTGTATCAACGACGAGTGACCGGGAAGGACAGTTATGATGACGAATCTACCAGCCAGTTACATATACAGTGGCCTAATGAAAAATTTCTGAAATCAAATAAGTTCAAAATATAGTATCGTAGTTTGATTTTCAAGACGAATATTGTCTATAGCCAGCATCAATGTCTCATGCAACGAAGCCTGAGAATTTCCATCATCGGGCGCCCGGCACGTGACTTGTCACAAGCCCCACTAAGCTCATTCATTAGGGATGCGGGCAAAAGAAAGGACTTTTGCCCACTTCAGACGAGTGTCTTGTGTCCGCCACTGACCTTTCCTGCGCACTCCCACTTCGCTACGCAAACGAGTTTAAAGATTAAAGAAACACCCTGCGCATTTCTCGCCTTCACATCGCAGTCTAACCACCATGCCGCCATCCAAGTGGGGTTAGTTCAAAATTTCTTCCATTCTGTCCCGCGGAGGACTAACTCGTTTGCAGACGAAGAAGAGGAAGAGGGCGTTTCCCCTCCACCCGTTGCTGCTCGCCGTCGGTTTGATGATGAAGAGGAAGAAGATGTATGTACGCTTCCTCATTCAACCTGACTGATCTAACCGCACATGTCCCTCAAATTAGGTCCTTGACTCCTGGGACGCCGCCGAAGACAGCGAAGTAGAGCGTGAGAAGGCCGCGAAGGCCGCCGAAGCCAAAGCCAAAGCTGAAGCTGAAGCTGCCGCCAACAAGAAGAGCAAAGCAGAGCGGATAGCAGAGCACAAATCACGCCGCAAAGCCGCCGAGGATGAAGAGGACGACGAGAGTGACGAGGACGAGGCCGAGAAGCGCGCCCGCTTGCGCCGCACGGAGAAGGACTCCGACCTCAAGCACGCGGAGGATCTCTTTGGCGACATTGACCTTAACCGCAACCGGGGCAAGAACAAGACAATTGTTGTGCATGACGCCTCGGGCGATCCGACGCAGGCTGTAGATCTTTCCGCAATGCCCGTGTTCAAGCCGGCGACTAAGGAGCAATTTACCACGTTGACGAACACGCTTGTACCGCTTTTGACCGCGCAGAGCAAGAAGCCGCAGTATGCGCTCTGGCTGCCGGAGTTCGCCAAGCAGCTGGCTAAGGAGTTGCCTAGTGGAGATATTAAGAAGGTGGCTAGTGCGTTGACGACGCTGAGCAATGAGAAGATGAAGGAGGAGAGGGCGGCTGATAAGGGAAGCAAGAAGACTAAGGCGGCTAAGACAAAGGTGTCGCTAGTTGCGTCGAGGAGTGACAAAATTGAGACGACCGCTTATGATGATGATGGTTTGGATGACGATGACTTTATGTGATTATGTGATTTTCTTTTCTTGCCTTGCACTTCTTTGCCCTGCGCCTACCTACTTCGCTCAGTTGAAAGTCCAGGTTATAGATCGACAATCTTCGTGTCTATTTTTGTATATCCTCTTCCGTTTGGACATATTCCTTGTTTAGTACTTGCACTTAGCACTGCTCGGTTCGATGGAGTTGTATACCGGCTCCTGAAAAATTCTTGCTTTTGTGCTTTCGCCCTTTCGCTCATCAGTATATAGAATCATTTCCTAGTTCAATCCACGTTATTGGTGATCATGGCAATGGGAAACCATATATCCAACTTTTACGTTGCCTATGTGCGTAGCAAGCCCTAGCAGTTGTGAATACAGTATTACACTGTCCAAGACTTGCGCAAGCATTTACTACGAAGGAACAAGATATAGATTCTTCATTTGTGATGAGTGAAGATTGGCTACTTTTATTGAACCGCCATTAAAACATGTGCTTGGGCAGAGAGTCAGTCGGCTGACAGACTACACTTGCTCATGACTACAAACAATATCAACTACTTCGGTTCAGATATTGAAGCTATGGCCTCTGATTGTATGGGAAACGACAAGGAGGAAAAGGGCAAGGGGTCAACGGTGGAAGGCGATTAAGTGAGAAAACGTGGACTAACACATTGTATCTTGCTGGGGTGGGAATAAAAAAGAGAGAATAAAAGAGAGATAGATAACGTCCACTTCGCCCCTTTCCTCCGCTCTCCGAATGTCAAACTCCGCTGGCCGACCCAGATAATCCCGAACAAGTGGAAGATAAGTGCCGGTCCAAACCTGTCACGCAGCTTAAAAAAGACCTTTGCAAAACACTTCCAGGGGTGTATTCGCACGTCCAGCAAAGACGCCGAGCACTTAACGCGGTTTTTGATACAACAAAGCAGTAAAACGGAAACACCGCCCTTACGACTCAGGAGCCTTGGCTTCCTCGGGCTTCTCCTCGGGAGCAGCAGCTTCCTCCTCAGGCTTCTCCTCCTTGGGGGCAGACACGTTCTCGGGTTCGTTGCCGTCGGATGAAGTCCACAGAGTAAGGTTATCACGCAGCAACTGCATGATGAGAGTGCTATCACGGTAGCTTTCCTCGGAAAGGGAGTCCAGCTCCGCGATAGCGTCATCGAAAGCCTGCTTGGCAAGGTGGCAGGCACGGTCAGGCGAGTTCAGGATCTCGTAGTAAAACACGGAGAAGTTCAGGGCAAGTCCCAGGCGGATGGGGTGCGTGGGGGTAAGCTCAGTCTGAGCGACGTCGGTTGCGTTCTATTGTGTGTATTTAGCTCATGCTCTGATAACAGATACACGAGTTATAAAGTCTAATCATACCTTGTAGGCCTCGTGGGCAGCGGTAGCGGCAACCTTGCGCTTGTTGCCAGACGCGAATTCAGCAAGGTAGCGGTGGTAGTCACCCTTCCTATTTATCACATCAGACACTGCATTCAAATGCTGAACATGACTGAACACACATCTTGTAGTAGAACACCTTAGACTCGCCTGTCTCAGCCTTAGGGATGAGGGACTCGTCCAGTACATCGAGAACGTCTTGGCAGACCTTCTCAAGCTCGGTCTCGATCTTTTGACGGTATTCGCGGATAATGCTGACGTGCTGCTCAGAGCCCTTAGATTCCTCCTTCTGTTCGATGGAGGAGATAATACGCCACGAGGCACGTCGAGTACCGACGACGTTCTTGTAGGCGACAGAGAGAAGGTTACGTTCGTCAACTGTAAGTTCGCCGCCAATCTGGAACGGTGTTAGTCATTTCGAAGGCGGCTGGGCCGAAAAGGAGAAAGGGTATTTTGAGTCTCGAGACGCGGGAATTCATACGTTGGCGACTTCCTAAACATCAAGTCAGCGGTGACGCTCGAAATAAAACATTTCTTCGCGGGCGCTTAGCGACTCACCTTCATATACGTGACCATCTCTATGCGGGGCAGACCATACGTTAGCACTCAAGACAAAAATTCAGACTCCGGAAGTCTAAGCGTCTTACCATCGTAACGCTCGGCCTGCTCGCAAAGGCGGGCGAGGAATGTTTTGCTGAAGGAGGAGGGGTGTTAGTTTGGTTCTTATCTGGGGCTACCAGAAAGTCTAGACCCTTACTTCTCACGCTGTAAAGAACAGAAGATCATTAGTAAAGTATAGGCAGGGTGGACAAGAAGCCTTCATAATAAGAAAGACAGGGATGAGAGATACAAGACAAAGTCAAAAACGACAATCTCATGATGCTCGTGCTGAATTGATAACACCAGATGGAGGGGTTGGGCCAAGAACAACATACCTCAGAAGTCATGGTCGACGGTTAGGTTAGGTCGGGAAAGATAAGAGGTAAGGGGTGGGATCGAGAGGTTATAAGTTAGACTAAGGAAGCGAAGGACGTGGAAGGGGAGAGCCAGAAGCACAGACGCAACGAAGATCGGGGGGAGTTTGAATGCGATCACAGCAACCAGGAAGCGATGGAACAACGGTGAGGTGACGACCACTCTGGCTTAGCGAGAAAGCGGCAGCCAGTGTTTGTGTTTGTTTTGTTTGTCCAGGTGGTCACCGCTTCGGCGGAATGTCGAGCACATGACCTGCCGCTAGATGCCAAGCCAGTACATCACATGACACGCTGTTCTGAGTATATCTGATCTCAAGCCAACAGCCACTGTGAACCATCCAGGTATTCTCTTACCTCAGAGTATATGCAAGGGAGGAAGAGGCAGGACCTATAACAAAGTAGGTTAGCGAGCAGGTTGAATGGAATAGACATTGACATTGGAGAGGAAAGGTCGCTCCCATCAGAACTGCCTTGAAGCCTACTTCAAAAGCACGGTCTCCTACAGCCCTACGGTGTACAGCTACTGATTTATGACACACTTTTGTTGGCATAGCATCATATAGGGCCAGCAGAAGCCCACAAGCTCATCAAAATGACCCGTCAAAAAGCGCTAACTGGCTCATAACTTTACTGAGAACCACCTGGGTTTCATTGGTTGTGGATCTGGTACAGGCATCAGCATTTCTCGCAGCATTTGCAGGGAATATGTGTAATGGTATAGTAACCACTTGGTTACGGCGAGAAGTAATTGAGGCATGGAAATCAATCCGATATCTGATAGAGGCGATGTCTCTGAGTCTTACGGCAGCTTCAAGTAGACCGCTAGATAGTGCGATCAGAAATATCGCGGCGATTGAGAGCATTTGGCACTCTGTCGAGAGTCGCAGCGAATGAGATAGGTGACAAACTATGTATGGAAGCGTTCAGCCCTGTTGTTTGGTACCGGCAGTCATCCGCTGAAAGAACACGTTGAATGCCTGTCCCAGCCTCTCGAACTAGATAGAAACGATATCTATGCTTATTTTTGTCGAGAATTTCTGAATTTTGCGGGTTGTAAGCTTAGAATTAGAGGATCATTTTCCCTCAGAAAAATAAATAAAATAGCATATCACGTCGAAAGGTCGATAGTAAGAAAGTTATCGTGCCCTGGATCATTTACTATGCAATCATGCATCCAGTTTGCCTTCAGGATCCATTTTGTTTTCTAGATCTTTCCCGACTGGGCTTCTCCAACCGCCCTCCGCTCACTACTAATTACGGCTCCGTTCGGCCACCTGTCCTAGCTTTAATGCCTTGATTGCCTGGGCCAGCATTCTCTCTACTCGCAAACTCTCTCCGCTCTTTTTCTTCTTCTTGCTCCCCGGTCCTGGTCAACTATCCGATTATATAGTCGGCCATGGAGCAATCCTATATTCTCGCGCCGGCGGAAGTGCTGAAGCATTTCGACGTCACTGAACGGTCTGGTCTATCTAGCGCCCAGGTCTCTCAATCAAGACAGAAATATGGTCCAAATTGTGAGTTTTTTGCTCTCTGTGTAATGTAAGAGGCTCAGCTCCAAATGCTAACCTGTCTTTTCCGTCGCTAGCGCTCGCGGAAGAACCACCAACTCCTTTATGGGAACTTGTGCTCGAGCAGTTCAAGGACCAGCTCATTCTTATACTTCTAGGCTCAGCAGCTGTTTCATTCGTACTGGCTCTTTTCGAAGAGAGTGATGACTGGACTGTCTTCGTCGACCCTGCGGTGGTACGTACTAGGACGCAAAGAGATCATCTACTCCAGCATCCTTCTAACTTAGTTTGCGCTGTTGCAGATCTTGACTATCCTCATCCTCAATGCGATCGTCGGCGTGACCCAGGAAAGCAGTGCTGAGAAGGCAATTGCTGCTCTGCAGGAATACTCCGCGAACGAGGCCAAAGTGGTCCGGGATGGTGCGGTTCAGCGCATCAAGGCGGAGGATCTGGTACCTGGAGATATCGTTCACGTTGCGGTTGGGGACCGAGTCCCCGCTGATTGCAGACTCCTCGCCATTCACAGCAACAGCTTTCGGGTAGACCAAGCTATCCTTACGGGCGAAAGCGAGAGTGTAGCCAAAGACACTCGTGCGGTCAATGATAGGCAGGCTGTTAAGCAGGACCAAACCAACATCCTCTTCTCGGGTACCACCGTTGTTAATGGAAATGCCACAGCGGTCGTGGTTCTGACTGGTTCATCGACTGCAATTGGCGATATTCATGAGAGCATCACGTCTCAGATTTCAGAGCCGACGCCGCTGAAGCAAAAGTTGAACGACTTCGGTGACATGTTGGCTAAAGTCATTACGGTGATCTGCATTCTGGTCTGGGTCATTAATGTCGAACACTTCAACGATCCTTCTCATGGCGGTTGGGCTAAAGGCGCAATCTATTACCTCAAGATCGCAGTGTCCCTGGGAGTGGCCGCTATTCCGGAGGGTTTGGCCGTTGTCATCACCACCTGTCTGGCTCTTGGGACTCGTAAAATGGCCCAGAAGAATGCCGTGGTCCGCTCGTTGCCTTCTGTTGAAACTCTTGGAAGCTGCAGTGTGATTTGCTCTGACAAGACGGGAACTCTCACCACCAATCAGATGAGTGTCGGAAAGATCGTCTACTTGAGCCAGTTGGGAACCGGCGTTGAGGTCATCGATGTTGAAGGCACAACTTTTGCGCCTGAAGGCAGCCTTTCATACAACGGCCAGGTCGTTACGAACCTGGCGGCCTCTTCTTCGACCATACGACAGATGACTGAGGTTATGGCTCGTTGCAACGCTGCTGCGATCGCCTATGATGAGAAGACTGGTACATTTTCGTGCATTGGCGAACCCACCGAGGGAGCCTTACGTGTCCTCGTTGAGAAGATTGGCACCGATGATGCTGCTACGAATGATAAGCTTCTCAGCTTGCCCGCTTCGCAAAAGCTCCACGTTTCAAGCGCCTATTATGAATCTCGTCTGCCCCTGCAGGCTACTTATGAGTTCTCCCGCGACCGAAAAAGCATGTCCGTTTTGGTAGGTACTGGAAATAACCAGAGACTTCTTGTCAAAGGTGCTCCTGAATCTATCCTCGAGCGTTGCTCTTACGCCCTCCTTGGTGCGAACGGTGCGCGCGTGTCCCTGACTAAAGCCCACCTTGATCTTTTGTCGTCTGAGGTCGTGGAATACGCAAGCCGTGGTCTTCGTGTGATTGCCCTGGCAAGTGTCGATGACGTCGGCGCGAACCCCCTTATTCACAAGGCTAGCACGTCTGAAGAATACGCGCAGCTAGAACAGAACATGACACTCATTGGCCTTGTCGCCATGCTTGACCCGCCTCGCGTGGAGGTTGCCGATTCAATCAAGAAATGTGCAGAAGCTGGTATCCGTGTGATTGTCATTACTGGTGATAACCAGAACACTGCAGAGTCCATTTGTCGTGAGATTGGTGTTTTTGGTAAGGACGAAGATCTTAAAGGCAAGAGTTTCACAGGGAGGGAGTTCGACAGCCTCTCTCACAGTGAACAACTTGAGGCCGTCAAGAACGCATCGCTTTTTTCACGTACTGAGCCCTCTCACAAATCTAAGCTCGTTGATCTCTTGCAATCTCTTGGCCATGTGGTCGCGATGACTGGCGACGGTGTTAACGATGCCCCTGCTTTGAAGAAGTCCGATATTGGTGTCGCCATGGGTACTGGCACTGACGTGGCAAAGCTTGCGGCTGATATGGTTCTTGTGGATGACAACTTTGCGACTATCACCATTGCCGTTGAAGAGGGACGGTCGATCTACAGCAATACCCAGCAATTCATTCGATACCTTATCTCGTCCAACATCGGTGAGGTTGTGTCTATCTTCCTTACTGCCGCTCTTGGTATGCCTGAAGCTCTTGTCCCTGTGCAGCTTCTATGGGTCAACCTGGTAACCGATGGCTTGCCTGCAACTGCCCTGTCATTCAATCCCGCCGACCATGATGTGATGCGACGACCCCCGAGAAAGCGGGATGAGCCGCTTGTTGGCGGTTGGCTGCTCTTTAGATATCTGGTGATTGGTACCTATGTCGGTGCGGCTACGGTATTTGGCTACGTGTGGTGGTTCCTCTACAACCCAGAAGGCCCTCAAATTTCTTTCTGGCAATTGGTAAGCCCTAACTACGTTTTTGTTTGAGGCCTTCAGCTAACTCGGTAATAGTCTCACTTCCATAAATGTTCCACCGAGTTCCCAGAGATTGGCTGTGAGATGTTCACGAATGATATGTCGCGCTCTGCATCCACGGTCTCGCTATCGATTCTTGTTGTGATCGAGATGCTGAACGCGATGAACGCCCTCTCGTCCAGCGAATCGCTCCTCACGTTTGGTCTCTGGAACAATATGATGCTCGTTTATGCCATAATTCTCTCGATGACTCTCCACTTTGCGATTCTGTACATCCCCTTCTTGCAAGGACTCTTCGCGATCCTTCCTCTGGACTGGACAGAATGGAAAGCGGTCCTGGCAATCAGTGCCCCTGTCATGTAAGATCTCTCTCGCTCCTTGTGTCGTCCACCCTGCTAATATTATCGCGACAGCGTCATCGATGAGCTTCTGAAGGTAGTAGAGCGTCGCTTGTATAACACTACCGTCACGGCTCCTGTGAAGGAGAACGGAGCCGTATCAAAGCCGAAGAAGGCATAGAGTTGGGTTGAAGAAGTGTTGGCTTCAGTGCCAAATGCGTGTCTGATTAGATTTAGACGTTGGCCCCTGAGAAGTGGCCATTTTCACCTCTTTGGACAAGTTACGCATGTATGTATCATGGTAGATGAATATTTCGAGAAATTAATGTCTCGAATTTGGGCCAAGCACCGAGTTATAGTTTGGCCATTGGAATAGGAATCTGCTTTCGTTGCTTGTCACCTGATCTGGCGTAGTATTGGTCCTGTTTGTTTCAAGCGTCCTCTTCTACACTCTGACCTCGGCCAGCTCCGACATTTTATGCTCCAAATACGAATTATCCGACTTGGCGTAGCCACTTGCGATCCTCCGAATCTCATTCCATTGGCTTTATTTACCCGCGATGACGATCCATTGTTCGACAGCTCTAGTATTGCCGTTGTGGAAGGCAACAGGTCTGGGAGGGTGCAGAGCGAGCAACACTCCGGAAGTGTCAATCACTTGCTTTTCTGCCGCACTAATGAAATTCGATTGCCAACAGCCTCAGTGAATGGACCTGCAAGCATGAGGAACGCCCTGCGAAGCCTTTTAGGCTAGAAAACCGGCAACACACATGCTTGGAGTCGCCAGGGTGTGACCGTGCGTGAATGGTGGATTCTTACCGTGGATCTTCCCCAGACCAGAGAGTTGCCGTGCCCCAGGAGGTCTGGGGTAAAGGTTTAGAGCCAGTGATCGTCCGCTTCCACCAGTGACCGTTGCCCACCCTACCCCAGACTGTGAAGAGCGGCTCCCGAAGAAGGAAAATGAGGAGAAGATGGTGCCCGCAGAATGGCAGCACAGGGTTCTGGGCGACTTATTGGCTGCCCAAAAATGCGCTTCCTCAGTACGCTACCACGTTGAGCAGCTTCATGATGTTGCACAAGCCAAGTATATAGCCACTACATAAGGATAGTGAGCAGCTGCTTTTGGCCCGTACATCTTTCTCTGAGCGCCTGGGTTTTGCACGTTTTTATGTGTCGCTTTTTGGCACCATTACACCCTCAGTTCCCAGTGTGAATTACGAAGTCCAACTCGGCTTCGCTCCCTGCTCGACATGGGTTTCGTTCGGTTTTTGAAGACCCGGTCTGGGTTGCGGGTCGATAATACCAAGACTACATCGGCAGCAAATTTGACATTACGACAGAGTCTTTGGCCTCTGATGCTCGTCACTATACTCTTTTTTTTATGGGTAGGTATTCCGCGCCAGCAGGTCCAGGCTGGCTATGATATCTCTACCTTCGGCTCACACCACATAGGGTTTCGCATACGGGTTGCTTGATACTCTTAACAAGCATTTCCAGGTTACACTCAACATTACGCGAACACGAAGTTCGGGACTGCAGGCCGCATATTTTGGGTATGCACTTTTCAGTACTGCGCATAACATATCTTGAGTATCTTTACTGACTAGATAATCTAGTGCCTACCCTCTCGCTTCCCTAGGCTACGCAAACTGGCTCCTCCGACACTACGGATATAAGCTCGTTTTTATCTTCGGCCTGGTTCTTTATGGTATCGGAGCGCTGTGCATGTGGCCTGCTGGTCTGAACCGATCATTTGGAGGTTTCTGCGCAGCTACATTCGTCATCGGGTCAGGGCTTGGGTCGCTCGAGACAGCAGCCAACCCGTACCTTGCAGGTAATGATGCTTGGTGCACTATACTTGTTGTAACACCCGCTAACCCGCACAGTCTGTGGCCCGCCAAAGTATGCCGAAATCCGAATCAACCTAGCCCAAGCATTCAATGGAATCGGCACAGTCGTTGCGCCCGCCCTTGCCTCGTACGTGTTTTTCACCGACACGGAGGACTCCGTCGACGCTTTGAAACGCGTGCAGTGGGTGTACCTTGCTATTGGTATCTTCGTCTTCGTATTGGCAGCAGTTTTCTTCATGTCCACCATCCCCGAAGTGACGGATCAGGACATGGCATTTCAGGTCGCCACTACGCACGTCGATGAACAGGACAAGCCATTCTGGAAGCAGTATAAGCTGTTCCATGCCACTTTCGCGCAATTTACATACACTGGCGCCCAAGGTTCGCTTCCCAGCCCACCTACTGTACCAGATGGTTGAGCCCATTTACTAACTATGCCCTGTAGTCGCCATAGCCTCCTATTTTATCAACTACGCAACCGAAACCTGGCCCGCGGTCGACAACTCGACGGGCTCCAAATACCTTGCTGGCGCACAGGCAGCCTTCACAGTTGGGCGGTTCCTGGGTGCCTTCTTAATGAAATATATCCGGCCGCGATGGGTCTTCCTCGGCTACATTTCGGGCGTCGTCGCTTTCTGCGCAGCGTCTACAACACAGCGCAACGAGACCGGAGTCGCCATGCTCTTCCTAACCCTGTTCTTCGAATCAGTATGCTTCCCCACCATCGTCGCGCTGGGCATCCGCGGGCTGGGACGGCATTACAAGCGTGGGTCCGGCTTCATTGTGGGTGGTGTCAGTGGTGGTGCGGCAATCCCACCGCTGCTTGCACATGTTGCGGATTTGCGTAATGATACGGGTTTTGCGTTTATCGTGCCGACGATGTTTATGGTTCTTGCGTGGACTTATGCTGTTGCAGTGAATTTTGTTCCTGCATATAGGGATACCGTTGATAAGGTGGGGAGTAGCGACATTGGACTTACGGGGAGCGCACTTGATAATGGAGGAAAGAAGGAAGGGAAGGATGTTGAGGCTCTGGGGGTTGTTGAGAAGGGGGAGGTTGTTCATGTTTAGGAAAGGGGGTATTATCTGGGTGGTAGTTCTGCTTATTTTTGACGGCTATGAATTATGATTGCATCATACCTTCCTGGTCTATAACGTTATTCATCTAGGAGTAGTACAAAGTAGAGCCATATACGTGATTTCTGACCTTTTCCTTCTATGATATGCATTTGTGGCCGTTGTCCTAAGCAAAGGGTCTATAGCCGAGTCATACAAACACAAACAACAGGTGAGTACCATGATAGTCCTAATTTTATACATTCATATTTTATAATACAATAATCTAGAGATACACCCAGGGAAATCAAGCAGCTCGCAAACAAGACAGGAGGACAACAGGAAAGACGGCAAGAAACGAAAAGAAAGAGATCAGCTCAATCAAGCAGTCTGAGCCTCCTTAATCTTCTTAGTCTTCTTCGTCACCGAATTCTCCTTCATATACATCTCAATGAACGACAACGTCTGCTCATCCATCATTAAATTCCCATCAGCATCTCTCCTCCTTTCCAACTCCTCCTTCTTCTTCTGCTTAATCATAGCCATAAGCTCCCCCTTCGGCGTCATCAAAGACCTGCTCTGAAGATACTCCTTCTTAAGGTCCTCTAGCTTCTTCTGCTCCACAAACTCCGGGTCATGGCGCGTCCGGTACTTAGAGAACTTATTTCGCAGTTCATCAAGCACACTAGGAGGGAAGGGCGCGTAATGAAGAGATGGCACCCAGGTGGGTGTTTCAACCTCCATGCGAAGTGTGTCCCATTCCTCGTCTTTGAAGGTTGGCTTCTCGGGACGCGGCCAGGGTATCTCGATGTCCTCTCCAGCAATGTAGCGGGTGTGCCGAGGAGTGTCGACGCCCTGCTCACGTTCAAGGAGGGGGCCGCCACCGTAGACGTGTTCGACTAGGACATCGCGGGTGACGCCTGTGGCTGGGTCGTCGAGGGCGACGACGAGGCGGACGTCGTCAATAGAGATGGGGAGGGGCACGGTCTGGAAGGGGTTTTTGTTGCCAAATTGTTCGCTGAGCCATTCGGGAAAGTAGACGTCGGCCTGGGTGATATTAATACAACATCATACTCTCCAATCCACTTCATCTCTCGAGTAGGGGTTGGCGTGAGATACATACCACGTTACAATCCTTGACCGTCAGGGTCTCATTCTCCGGATCCACGCGAGTTACCACATTGATTTTTCCCTTATCTCTTCCCTTCATGATACATACCCGGTCACCCGGGGCAAAGTTGATATACTTTCTCCGCAGATGCTTCGGAATAGCCGGTGGCTGCATTGCTTGCGGACTCAGAGCACCAAACATTTTTCCGTCTAACCCCGCATCTCGCTGAGGTGCAAGTGGTCCTCGCATCCAGTCTTCACGACGTCGTAACCTCTCTGCGCGGATGTTGTCCAGCTGGAACCGGTTGTAGGCGAACCGCTGCCGCAGGCTGTCGTTTAGCTCTTCGTGTCGGGCATCTTTACTCGCTCGAATTGCTTTGCGCTGAGCCTGGTTTCGGGCCAAGGCTGTCCGACGTACGACCTTCTGCATTCTGAGGATGGCCCGGTCTGGCAATGGCGAGCGTGTGGTGCGGATTGCGGACCCTTCGAGTGTTTGCGTCGGAGAGGGAAAATTGCGGACCTAGGTCACGTGTACATTTTAGTGGGTGACTTGACTTCGAAGAAAGCAGTCGCTCCATGCCTATACTGCGGATTATCGCTACTTTAATTAGTATAAAAAATATCCTTCTCTCTTATAAATCAATTATCTTATTCTAAGCGATGTTGGAAACCCTATTGCTGAAGCTGCGTCACGGGTTTCTGGCAAAAGAACATAATCGATTTCGGATCGAACAACCCAGTAACAGAAAATAGTTCCATGCATTCTCTTTAACCAAGAATAATTAAAGCAAAGGAAAAAGGTGAATAGACTTTGGCGTGGAATCCGAAAGGCATAGGAATCTTCTATCAGATCACGAAATTCCAACTTGCTTGATCAAACCCTCCAGCTCGAACTGCTGAAGCGAAGACACCGTCGGTCTACACTATCCCTACTAGGTAGTGGTGCAGACCTGCTGTCAGTGAACAGAGCGTCTCTTTGCCGGAGGGAATCGAGCTGCCTCGGGGGCGCTATGGAGAACGGTTCAAGAGAAAACGAAAAGCCCACAAGGTTATGACAACGCCTCCCTAGAAAAAGAAGTCTGCAAAAGAAGAAAGTCGACCAACTGCACAGCCAGATAATTCCATGAAGCTCATGTGCCCAGTGCTTGAATATTAACCACACTCGCATCAGGCACCCTCCGGCACTTTCACCAAACCAAATCCATCTCCCCTTGTAAGATAAGAAAAACATAAACAGCCAAATATTCGAGACGCTTATCCGTTCGTATAATCTCCGCATGAAAAGACCTTTTGCGAAGGCGAGGGGAATAGACTAATTTACAGGATGCTGCACTTCTTCTTGCTCTTGTGGGTCTTGGTCAAGAGGGCAGCACGCGTGGCAGCCTCAAAGACCTCACGGACACCCTCGTTGGTTCGGGCAGAGCACTCGAGGTACTTGTAGGCGCCAATCTTCTTGCGGACTTCCTCACCCTACAAAAAAGGTCAGTTGTGTTCCAAACAATCACATTTTCCCTCGATATCCTACCTGTTCGGGGGTGACAGGCTTCTGAGAGGTCTTGTTCAGCTCCTCGATCGTCTTGGGGTCATGGCGAAGATCCTTCTTGCATCCGACGAGGATGATGGGGAGACCCTGGCAGAAGTGCAGGACTTCAGAGATCCACTTGTTCAAGGGTCAGCACAGTGTCCGCGAGTATTATTTTATCTCTAAGAAAACAAAGCTCACCTTCTCTTGAACGTTGTCAAGGGAGTCCGGTGAGTCGACAGCGAAGCAAATCAGGATGACATGCGAGTCGGGGTAGGAGAGAGGGCGGAGACGGTCGTAATCTTCTTGACCAGCCGTATCCCAGAGAGCGAGCTCGACGTGCTTGCCATCAACCTCAACATCGGCAACGTAGTTCTCAAAGACGGTGGGGACGTAGACCTGAGAGGATCGCCGTTAGTTTGCGTAAAAGAGCACACCCAGGTCATAGACAGAGTTCGACGGCGCTGGGCGGCAGCAACTGAATGTGGGAGCTAACCTCAGGGAAAGTGCCCTTAGAGAAGACGCTGCACGGGTAGAATAGAGTAAGTAAATGATGCTGAAAGGATACTTCAGATGACATTGGAGGAAGACTTACATCAACAGACAGGTCTTACCGCAGGCACCATCACCAACGATAACAAGCTTGCGGCGGATCTCAGCCATCTTGGAAGAAGAAAAATCAGCTAGCCGATCGATGATAAGTGCTTGAGACCCGAAGAGAATGAAGTCAAAAGCAAAAGGGAAGAAATAACAATGTCGTGGGCAGTGGAAGGACGGTTGTTGAATGTGGATGGTTGAGAAAGGGACAAGTCAGACGCCCGAGGGAAAAGGGTCACCACGTACGGTGTAGAAACTGGGCGCAGCAGCGCAGATTAAAATAGAAGAGTTGGCGAAAAAGACGGTTCAGAGAGTGAAATAAAAGTCTAGCGAGTAGACAGGGTCAAAAGCGAAGTTTAGCAGGTGGAAGACCCAGGGGAAGGAAGATGACGAGGACGGAGGGTGCTTGATAAATGGAAGAGCGAAGGTGAGGAGGTGGAAAGAGGCGGTTAGTGGTGAGTCTCCCTAAGCAGCGCTGTTGGTCTCCCAGCTACCACGCTTTATCGGCACTCAAGAATAATCTGGTTGGCCCCTTAAAGAGTTTAGCTACTTAGCTCTTTCATAACTTGTCCAGGAAAAAAGAAAATTATTAGTCTTAATATTGTCGCTCTGCCTCTGAAACGACACCGATACGAAGTTACCAAGGTACAAAGGTGGCTGTGCAGGTATGTGGCTATGACCGGTTGTTTGTTTTGCTCCTCGATGACGAAAATGACGATTCTGTTCCGACATTTTATCGCCCCTAAATCTTCGCTCAAGAGTCTACTTCCTGCGGGTTGGGATAGATCATTGTTGAATTATTGGCAATGCTTTTGTTCAATCGATTCAAGATAGGAGGTTCTCTCTTTCTCCTTTTTGTTGCCTGGTGCCTAGCCCATCGTCAAGCCACAGTAGCTGTAAGAATAGTAATCATATTTCAATACGGTCACGACAGCACTGGACTGGCTCCTGAGGCTGAGGCTGGTCCTTGATGAAATGAGCGGCTAGACACCTGGAGTCTCGGCTATGGGACCGCAATTTTAAACACTTTGTCGGTTTGAACTATATTCATGGCTGTAGGGCAGGGATATTCCCCAGACTCTATATCAATACTGGAAAACTCGAGAGCTTGAAAGGTGAAGCGAACCCCAAGCACCGCTACCCAAGAACGTTGCAGCTGAATCTACCCTGTCACTTGAACTTTACCAGACGGGGACCGAAAGGATCAAAGACGCACACTGCATAGCGTGACCCGGGTTCACAAAGTGTGTCGCATTGCTCTCAAAGTTCTTTCCCTATCGGACCCTTTTCAAACCAAGGTTCTTCTCTTCAGTGCCTTAGGATAAGCAATGGCAATCGTCCTGAACCGCGGCCGCCAATGCGAATAACCGCTCCTCGAAGCAGGGCCTGGAGACGGGTCGAGCTCCAGCAAGAGCAGGGCGGTGATCTGCTTCGTTCAACAATCGCATTTTCCTCATTCTTCGTCAATATCAACTCCAACCCCGCAGACTGTGCTGTCGGTTTCCCAGCCAATGATTCCAGTGCCGTTATTGTACGTATGACAGGCATCCCCAGGCCTGTCTCAATCAGCGGTCTCAGCGTCCATTTCATTGCAATACTCCGAAACGCCTATGACGAGAGAGCCAAGCTTGAGACACAGAAGCTCACTACAATACGGGCGAACCACAGCCACTAAACGATCAGGCATTCTGTCTGCCTTGCCTCCCCGTAACGCGTCCAAAATCTGTATGGGCTAGCCAACTGAAGAGCAAGCATTTTCATTTTTGTACGGACTATTTGTGGTTTTTTTGATACGAGCTATACACCTCGTGGAAATAGTATGCTGAAATACGTGGCGGTGCAATTATTCGCTGTTCCACAAAATACGGAGTATATGCACACCATGTCCTTTTTCGGTACTTGTAGTGGACGGGGCCAGCAAGAATAGTAACAAGCTAAAAGCTAATAAACCCGCATAAATTCGCGCTATCAGACAGAGGTACGTACGATATTGCGAACGCTAGCTGTCATTCACAACTTGGACTCGGGGTTATGAACTGGCGCGTATCTACTTTCCGCACGCCCGTGGATCGTCTCCAGCTGCAGCATCATCAGTTAAGTTGTCGCCTTAGGCATACTATACCAAGCATACCATCGGCCGACACGTGTACTCGACAACTAACTTTCCGTAGTAAATAATACGGCTGATGAGGCTGCAAGGCTACAACGGCAAAAATATCAGATTCAATCTAAACGGTCGGACAGGAATATTGGCCGCCGCTGTAGAAATACGTATCGAGGCTCTGCTTATGGCTGATCAACGCATATCACCAGATCTTATTTTCAGGACAAAAGCGTACTGATCTTCATGCTGATTTCACGGATCTCTGCTCCAACGAGGTTCTATCTATTCAAGCTCAGTAAATTTTCAATATATCGTCGTGCGTCAAGACCCAAGCCCTCAACAAGCTTACTCGGTGCTATATCCATCCTCACAGTTTGCGAAGATCCAGGTGACGATGCCCCACCCAGGTCCCTAAAAAACCGGGCACCGCTCCCACCACCTATACTACTAGCATTCCGAGTGTGGCCTGATAGGGCGGCATGATCGCTTGCTCGGCGGATTATAACGGCTTCCTGTTGTCTGTCCTTGCCTACACTAAGCTCCGGCGAGTCTTGTTGACTATCTGGGGAAGTGGGAACACGGACCCAAACAATCCACCACCCGCGGCTTGTCTTGCACGTCCGTTCGAGCTCAAGGGGGCGGGACCGAGTCTCTATGTATGTGGTAAGGACACGGTGATGGATGCTTATCGTTTCGACCCGGGACAGAGATGAGGTTTCAGCTATGCGTTGGTTGTGTGATGTAAGGTCTGGGATGTTGGGGATGGAGGAGCGAATAGAGAGATTGTGTGGGTCAAAGACAAGGTCATATACTGGGTTAGCTTGTTTCTGGGATTTGTTGAACTCCGGTAAGCTATTTATACGGGTTTCTGCTGTTGATGTCGAGGTAGAGGCGCTGAGTGGTTTCTGGAGAGGACCCAGCTGATGATGTATGCTGTGGTAGATGGAGGGGTCGGAGAGAGCTGATGTCGTGTTGTCGAAGAGAAAGGTGTAAATGAATGGTCGGTACTATCATAGTGAGCTCGTGTGATAATTCCACCAGGAAAGCAAAGACTTACTACGTATACGACGACCTGAAGTCGTACTGAGTCTGAACTATGAGACTTCTGTTCTTGTAGACGGGCTAGGCAATGGCTTACCTGTTTCTTTCTGCGAATCTGCCATCTGCACGTGTATTGTTCTCTTAGTGATCTTTTCAGTCGGGCTAGCAGAGGGTTCTGATAGGGCTCGCTCTTCCAGGCCTTCATCTGAGTTGGTAACCTCGTCCTGTAACCCAATAATGAACCTGCCATAATTGCCAGGTCGCGGAGGACCCTTTGAGCTCGAGAGATCCTTCGTGTCTTTTTGAGCATTTTTATTATCTGATTCACTGGCATCGTTTCTCTTAGAAACGTCAACTTGCGGCGGGCTAGATGTCCCACTGGATATCCCGGGAAGAGCCCATGACGAGCCATATCCAAGTGTGAGATACCTCACGAATGTTTCTGTTCCCGTTGTTATCCAATCACTTTCTTTATCTTCCGAGAGTTGAGAGCTCCCATTACTTGCTTGTGTCTTCGCACCCTTTTGAGGTTCTTGTGAAAACGGTCGAGGTGGCGGCGTCCCCCCAACAAGCGGCGGGGGAATACCTGGGGAAAATGAACGATCTGGGACAGCTCCCTGCGCAAAATTGGAGAGGGCTTGATTGCTTGTGACCTTCCCAGAAGATGCAGCTCGAACTCTTTTCCTCCGTCTTCGACGACGCGGGGATGTAGGATCCTCGCCGACTCCATAGGCATTTGCACCATATCTGTATATCCACTCCATCCATTGAGATATGGATACAAGTGAGCTTTTTGAGATAGCTCCAACACCTGAGAATATGACACCGTCCGACGGTCGTGGATAAACATCCAAGCCAAGCCATGCGCTCTCAGCATCGTTCTCTGACATGCTCGCTGCTTGAGAGCTCCCGGCAGGGTCGTATGGATCACCGTATCGCGATACCACAAGATCTACGAGACCTTCTGTCCTCGAAACAAAGTCCTCAAGTACTTCTCGTTCTCCGCTTCCCCACTCCTCTTCACCGACCCCAATACCAAGTTCACCGCCGACGGCGAGCTTTATACCATTGTATATCTCGACAGCTGGATTCCCACTAAGAAGAATATCCCAGTTCCATGCAAATCTCAACCAAAAATCCTCAAGGAGAAGGCAAAATGTGGTCCTGCCAACATTTTCGTATAGAACATCAAGACTCGGCCCATGGTGAAGGAGAAAGGTTGAATGCGCCCGACGAAGTTGCTGGATTAGGAGCTGCGGAGGAGCCGTTTCTCTGGACGAGTAGTGGAAAAGGGCTTCAGAGGCGTCTCTTTGCGAAGCGAACTTATTATTAGGATTCGGCAGTCGGGTCAGGTCGACAGACTATAAGCTCTTAGCGTTCGTTCTGATAACGCTTTCAATGCAATGGTGCGCACAGCTAGAATCCACCAATCCTTCTCTAATTCGTGTAACACAGTTTGTGTCTTCTCTGTCTCCACGTAATCGACAGCTTTGTTTTCTGAGAAATTCCTTCATGACTTCTTAGCACCTACTCCAATATGTTCGCAAGTAGCGGTTCCCACCTTGCGAAGGTTACCATGCCCTGCGCCAGGCCAACCTGGCGTAACCTCTCATTCAAGCCATTGCCAGGCTCTTTACTGTCAGCCGCAGTAGAGCTATCTTGTGGTCGCAAAATGCTGGACCTCGAAGTGTAGAAGACAATTTGCTCTTCGATCGTTTCATCAGTCGTTCCGAGTAAAGGATTGTAGATGGCAAGAAACGATAGCTGCGCCGGCACTACAGAAGAAGAATCGTCCTCCGACATGGCATCTCAGCAAAGGCCAGCTCAAAATGTCGTCGCCAGGACGTTGTTCTTGTTGTTCATGCTCATTCCCCGCAATCTGGCTTGCAGTGGGCAGTGACATCACGTGTCCCGGTAGATTGCCAGTCGGAGAGCTTTCGGAGCTTCACGACTACCCCAGACTAAACAAGTTGCGGCGACTGCGCAACAATGTTTCTTCCAAGAGGTTCGAGCCTGCTATGCTCCTTGCGGCGGACCCGCTTTCGTCCCTCTTTTGCACCACGATCATTATCTACGAGGGCCTACGATCCGCTCCGAATACTTTTCTGCGGTTCCGATCATTTTAGTATAGCTTCTTTGAAAGCTCTTCATGATGAACATAAGAAACGGCCCGATCGGATCGCTTCCATCGATGTCGTCTGCAGGCCCGGGAAAAGGGTGGGAAGAGGCATGAAGCAAATACGAGAAGGTGGTTCATCGTGAAGAACGCTGTGTGAGACGGCTTGTTGCTGATATAATGCTTCGACAGTCCCAATCAAATTCGTCGCATCAGACTTAGGTCTCCCTATCCACGAAGTCGACACCTTCACGGGATGGCAGGTATCTAGAACTTGGTATTCACCAATATAGTCACACACAAACTCATGATGCTAGCCCCCGGTGTACCCCGATGGACCGATCAATCTCATAGTGGCCGTGTCTTTTGGTCTTTTTGTGCCCCCGCGAATTCTCAACAGCGCTAGATACGGTGGATTGAATGTGCATCCGTCGTTACTTCCTGAGTAAGTACGGGCATGGTGGAGCTCAACCTTACCGGTCCATGCCAACTGAGGTAACTACAGCTTCCGTGGGCCTGCGCCGCTACACCATACTCTCCTAGCTGGGAGAACCACGACTGGCGTTAGCCTCCAGACATTGCACCTCCAGCATTTCGATCACGGAACAATCCTCGCCCAAACTCCCTCTCCCGGTTTCGAGATCCCCAACCCTGATTCTTGCACCGTTCCTGAGCTGTTGGACGTTGTTGCCCCTAAAGGTGCGGAGCTCTTAGTGAAGGGCATTCAACAGGGCTTGTTCGTCCCACCGCACAAAAACGCCGGCTGGTACACGGCTGAGCAGAAGGACCTGATACATGCTACCAAGATCAAACCGGAGGACAAACATATCGACTGGGCGACTTGGACCTGGACAACTATCAGTCGGCGGGAACGGGTGCTGGGACCGCTGTGGAACAAGTCTCTGGTTCTTGGTGAATCATCTGGGCCTACTCCGACTTTTGAACAACGAAGGGTTATTCTCAGTGAATTTGAAGAAGTACAGCTGTTGAAAGGGAGCGAGGCATTTGCCCTGGTTCCAGGACTTCCCTTCATAGATGGCGAGCACACCGTCAAGTCGGACTCAGGAAAGGGGGTATATGTCTTCACTCGAGACGGAAAGCTGGTCAGAATCCATATGATGAAGGTGGAAGGGCGGCCTAATACGGATGCGTTCCGTGCTGCCCTCAAAGCTCGGATGATTGGCAGCCGCACTTTCTCATCGCAGGGTGCTTCATTCACTCCATTCCACAATCCTTTCAACTGAAGGACGAAGAAGAAATACAATGTATACTATGTAAGACCAACACCGTGTATTATCTCAGCAATTTTCAATCCTAAAGGGCACCTCGCTTCTATCTTTGCGCCATACAGCTCAGCTAGTAGTTCACCACAAACCCAGAATCTGTGAAGTTAGATAATCTGCACACATAAAACTCAGATAGCCTCTTACCTATTTGAACTGCTTGTCCTGTCATTGATGAGTTCTTTGCTATGTTGATATATGCATCGGCGGTGTCCTCCACTTCAGGCTGGTAGTGAGCATGAAACGTTAGTTCACAACACTTTTCATGCTCGCTGAGACTCCATACCAGGGTGTTAAGGGGAGTTTTAGCTTTATAAGCCTCAATTTTCTCCTTGGGGAACCGCAGTCCCTGGTCTTGACTTAGCTTTTGATTCCACATTCCCTTGAACCATTACTCCATACCCATTCAGTCAAGAGCAGACCTGGAAGGACCGCATTGACGCGGACTTTGTTCCCTTGAGTCTGTGCGAGGCACTTGACCAAATGCAAGCCTGTGTTTATTTTAGTCACCTCCATACACTCATATTTCTGAGGTCATATCCCATACCTGCCGCTTTCGTGACTGAATATGGCAGGCTACTTCCTGATGCAGAAACGGCCTTGCGGTATGTCAGTGAGCATCACCGTTACTTGTACCTAGAGCAAGGATATTTACCGCCGCTGATGAGGTGAGTAGGAAGACACCACCGTCCGGATTGGCTCTGAACGTAGGAAGTGCCGCCTTGAAGAGCCATAGATGCCCTTTCACATTGGCGGACCAGCAATGTAATCTTTGTTAGCCGCATGTATATGACTTAGATCACCGACTGCTACCTACCTTATCCCAGTCTTCCTCATTCATGGCATCCAAGTCGTTGAACGTAGTAACCTTGGTCCAGCCCTTTCGATTCATTAGCACATTCCTCCATTATACATGGCTCTGACCAAGGACGAGAACCCACAGCATTCGAAACCAGAATATCCAGACCTCCAAGTTGCTCGATCGTAGTCTGCACCATGTTCTGACATTCACTCTGAATACTCGCATCCTATACCAACGCAGACCTTTAATTAGAACGCCAATACCACCGTAATCCGCGCGGGAAGACCAGACTGTGGCAATGCAAGCCAATGTGAACGTACACCCTGAATCAATATGACCTTGACATTATACTGCGCTCGAATATCTGATGCGACTTTCTCCGCAGCATCCCTGCTAGAGAGGTAATTGATTGCGACATTGCAGCCTTCGGCAGCGAACTTCTGGGCGACGACCGCTCCTAATCCCCTAAAAAATAAGAAAATAATGGATTAGCAATTATGGAGTGTCGTCTTTGGGTGCGCTGATAAGAGACATGTTGGGATCATTTGGGGTCAGTAGGGTACCTAGAGCCCGCAGAGACGAGGACATTACGGTCTTGTAGCGCGTATGGCATGATGATGGTATGTCCGAGGAATGAGATGGATGAATTGAGGGTGAAGTTTATGGTAATCGCTTCTGGTCAGATGCGGGGTATATGAGGGGCTTACGTTGGAGTAAGCAGCGGGCACATAGACGGGTTGCACAAGAGGTCTACCTATATACTGAATATATAGCTAAGTGGTCTACAGTGCAACTTCCGTATACGTCGGAGCAGCCGTGTGTTAAGCGGAAGATCCGTTCGATGGATCCCAAGTATGCAACCGACAGCCGCAATGAGGGGAAAGCCTCGGCGGCGGCGCTTTCCATTTGGACTATACTGTAATAGTCCGCAGGCTGCAACGATGTGCTACTGCAGGTATGTACCAAATTCGTGCTCAATGTCGCAATGACTCATGCACAGAGTGTTTTGCGGCGCATCAGTCCATAAGACCGGCAACGTATTCAGTCTTCCTCATCCCCCACCACGCCTGCTTCCCCTCCAGCGCAGGCCACTGGACCAAGAACCGGTCGGCAAATGGCAGAAGGATCTTTCCCGACAAGCTCAATGTCTTCACCCGAGCCCAAGATTCCACAAATACTGTACGAAGTCGGAATTCTCCCGGCAGCGGAGCCTCGCTCGCCCCTTTGCCGGTCATAGATTGCCGGTGGGACTTGGCTAAAGATAGGAAGTTCAGGCAATAAGCGAGAAGACGCAGGAATCTAGCAGCCAATATAACACAAACGGCTGTCGCGGGGCCATTGGTGAGGATGAGATCCGGATAAGGCGAGATAAGTTGCGCTGGTTGTTTGTATCGCTGCTGGTCCGAATGGCGCCCACATAGAACTAGAATACAGGACCAGAAAGACAAAATAGTGGTGAAGGGAGCCGTTAAGTAGGATTGATGGACGCGGCGGGCACGAGGCACGGTTATGATCGCGTAAGACTCTGGCCGTCCCCCGAGACTGGATTCGAACTCGAGCGCCTTGGTAGCGCTGAAGTTATCACCGGAGCTGACAACATAGGTCCGATAAATGCATTTGTTTGTAACAATGTCCACGCGCCGTAGCAAAGAAAGCATCTCTGCCGTGTGGCCGCCACTGCCGAGGACGACCAGAAGATGGACCGGGGAGCTCTTGGGACGCCATTTGGGCACCGGAGTGTTCTGGGAAATCGTATAAGCACTGAGGAGCTATACATTTGCTAGGTTAGCCTGGGTGTTTCTAGCACGAAACTCAGTGCAACGGCAAGTTCGAACGAACCAGGACCAGTGATATGACGCTTGCGATGAAGAGGGAGACCAGGACGGTTACCCTGGGGAGCGACAGCTGTAACAAGGCAATAAGACCGTAGCCCAAGGCAGTACAGCCGAGAGCCAAGATAGAGACGATGAGAGATAACAGACGAATAGACATAATTGCGCGAGACCGGAGAGTATGGTATGTCAGGAAACTTTTTAAGATCGGCGGTAGAATAGGGTGGGAGGCAGAAGGAGGTGAAGTTGCAGGATCGCAGGCATCATGAAGGAAAGACCTAGTAATTGTGTCAAAACTGTAGCAAATTATCAATCCACTCGCCTGCGACTGAATTGATGCAGAATGTGCTGGTGTAGTTACAATGAACTGCACGTGTTCCTGGCGGATCTGATCTATTGATGATTCACGTGTGGTCTGTGCACTGGTGTTGTCGGGGTTAAGACTTCCTTGCATTCTCAGAGCGTATTCTCTGCTACAACGCCCTTCATCACCCATCAAATGTTCCACACATCATGGCTCCTCTCTTCTGGAAGCGACTAAGCTGCTTCTATTGCGGCCGTCGCTCTGCGCAGCCTGAAAAGGGCCCTCTCCGAAAATGGCAATGTAAACACTGCGAGGCCGTCAACTATCTCGACGAAGTACGTCACTCTTTTGTGCTTCTCCCCCTGTACAACTACTAATAAACTGCCTCAATAGAATGGAGATATAACAGATCCTCCCGCCACCGAAACGAATCCAGATCCGCCTACACCCGGCCCAATAAAATCTTCTCTTGAATCCGTTGACATAGGTTTGACGGGCTCCGACTTGTTTTGTGCCCAGTGTGTGCGGAACCAACACCTTTTCACCAGTGCTCTGGCTTCCTACTTCCCGCCGTCAGACGATCCGAGTTATAGCGCATACGAAAGGGAATATCCCAAATTTCGAAGGAATCTAGAAGAGCGGTATCCTCAAGTGTGCGATCAATGTGAACCTCGTGTGAAGGCGCGCATCCGCCAGGCCGGATACGAAGCAAAGTCGGATCACCTGCGGCGAATGATGGACAGGAGTAAAGCAGGAAAAGCAGCGCGCAAAGCGCGACAATGGAACTGGAGGAGTCTTTTGGTGTTTGCCGGTGCTATCTGTTACTGGGCTAGCATTGCGGGTCAACTTGCCTGGGACTTGACCAATGCACTGCCTGTCGATAAATCATTACGAGACTCGGATGGTTTCTCGACGTCGCATGTGGTCGTTCCACGCATTAGACAAGTTCTCCAAACGCTTCATCTACCAACTGATGGTCCTGCGGACTTGGGACCCTATGCAGGCTTGTCTCTTGTGGCCGGCATTTTTTCGCTGTGGTATAACCCGAAGTTGCGGTTAAAGGTTGAAGGGAGAGGCGGCCGCTTCCTGGGACTAGGTGAATACTACAAAGTCCAGCTTATTGTCATGGTCGTGCGGTGCGCGTTTTGGGCCGTCCTTAGAGATCCCTCGTCTAGCGGCCTTGATGCTACGCTGCCGCCTGCTCTACATCTGTTCATGTTTTTTTTTACAGTCCTGGTAGGACCACCTTCTTGGTGTCATTCCACTAAAGAGTGTTGACGTACTTCTAGTCTGTCATCATATCCCGGCGCACCGTCCGCTATGACACTCGACCACTGGTCAATTGGGCTGAAACTACTCCAATGACAACCCCAGTTCGGAAAACGGAGGCATCTCCTCGATTGACCACTGGCACGAAACAGCCCTTCTACACCCCCCATGAAAGCTCTCAGCAGATAACACCCCGCTTTCCTATTGAAAGGCTGGCCACTCCCCAGAGCGCTCGGGAGGAGCGCGCCATTCCGACGCCACCGCCCGAGGTCGACGACATGGACTGGACTCCGTCTATACAGCATAATTTCCAACCAGCTTCAACTGTTCATCAACGCGACCAGCGACAGTCTCTCCTTTCCGGCCCTACTCCTTTTTACGGATCTCTTCCTCCTGCTCCAGTGCCGCCATCATGGAACTTGCGAAGCCAGTCCTCAAAGAGACCAAACCCACTCGAACAGGTCGTTGAGCGCAATCCCTTTCATCGCAGCCCTGCTCAATCTTCCGCTGATTGGAGGCGCAAAACGGCCTCTCCAGATGCTGTATTCGCGCCTCCTAAATTCTTTCCAGTGACCGATCATGCCTCCACAGGGCTGGAGAATCTTTTTGATCGAGCTTTCACCATCAAATCACCAGATAATGATGAGCATGATTGGCAGAGACCACATCAGGCACATTTGGTTACTCAGCCATCGCGCTCTGCAGACATGCGGGGGATCTTCATATCTCAGTGTGTTCGATTTGGTCTTCTACTTGTGTCGATTACTGCGTGGAGTCTCTCGCAGTATGAACTTGTGACCGTCCCCGGCGACTATATTGAAGTTGCCTCTCTAGGATGTGCTAGCCTACTCGCTGGCTTTGCTCTTCTGGAGGGGGTAAAGCAACCTATCGTACAATGGAATGGCATGGAACTTCTTGTCTATGTTGCAGAGCTTGCCGCAGCAGTGCATCTCGGTGGATATCTCCCAGGAGCATTCCTTGAACGACATTACTTCGACAGATACGGAAAGCTCCTTCTGATCTTCATGGCTGTCCAGGAGGCGCTAGGGCTATTGGCTATCTACCAAACCTCGCTTATTCCCGACGTGCTCTCACCGAAGAGAAACCAAGCAGGTCGACCGTCATCCTCGGGAGGAGATACCATTGCTGACGATTCGCCAAATTCACGAATCAGCAGACAATCAAACAACCAATCCTTCAACTCTCTTTCCTCCCACGCACCTCCGGCCCTTTCCTTCGGGTCCACCGCAGCTGGGTCAAGCTTCCTGGCACAGGCGTACAAGCCAGAACCCTCGCCACAATATCAACTTCCTCTCTCCCCACATGGCGGCTCATTCAACGGCAACGCCAACCGACACAGCTTCAGCCTGAATAGCCTCAAACACCAAGAAGCCGATGCCTCGGATCCTGACTTTGACCGCGACTCAGACACAGAAACTACGATGACGACAGCAACCGCAACAACAAACAACACCATTAGAAATATCCGCTACGGGCTAAACAGTACCGCTAACGAAGTTCTGTTCTCTCCGAGACGCTCGGAGCTCGGTCCTGGTCTAGGCAGTTTGAGTCTCGATGACGGGCCGTCGCGCCGTATGACGCGGAGCCAGTCTCAAAGACTTCAGAGCCAGACGGCAGCGGGCATTCGTAGAAGGGGCTTCTGATGTCGCTGTCCGCTCACTGTCATACACACCTCTTCCTTACCCATATCACTTCCCCTCCTATTATCCACACAACACAGTGCTTTGCGTCTCCTTCGCTCTTGCCTCTCAGCGTTCTCTCCCTTGCATGCATTCGGAGTCCTGGTCTGGGTGCTTTGTTTTGGCCTCTGGTATATCTCAGCATTTCACTTTTCGGTATTTACACGACATTGTTTCTTTATTCTGTTCTTTTTCCTAAGTGCAATTCTTCGTTTGTCACCATACGAGGCAGGCAGAGGCGTTTAGCATGATAGCGGTGATTTTGACTCCATGCCTACTCGACTGCGTTTTGCATCCTTTCCATTGTTGTTTTGCTTTCAGAGGGGGCTCGACTCCTTGTACTTATTATCTTTTGTGCATACAAGGGCATATGGAGTACGTTAAGGTGCGAAGCTTACAAATACCTAAGTGGGGAACAGGAAAGGAACCCGGAGTAGTGTATATATGATATGACTTGATGAAAATAATGAAAAGCGATGGCAATAGCAACAGCAAGGCAACGACCATTACCACATTACCCTACTATCTCGTAGCTGCTCAGGTGACTAAGTGCATCATTCATGATCTGAGAAAGACATTCTCTCCCACTCCCCCTAATTTGGAGCAACAATAAAGATCCCAGCACGAGACCCAAGGTATCTTAATACCTCTAGGCCGTCTTCTCAATGTGAATCTCCTCTTGCTTCTCGGCAGGGCTCTCATCAGCGCTCTCCTTTGTGCTGCCATGGCTGACGCCAAAGAGTTCGTCCATCTTCTCGAGAGAGAGACCTATTGATGCCCATGTTAGTTTGAAAGTCGAACCAATGCGGTACGATGGATAGAAGAAAGGAAATGGAGGAACCAACCCTTAGTCTCCGGGACGAAGAACCAAACGAAGACAAACATGGAGAAACAGAAGCAAGCAAATATGATATACGCCCTAAATAGATTATTAGTTCAGTGGCCATATGGTGTATAAAAATGAGGAAAATGTACCCATAACCATTGGCACCCACGGTAGCCAGCATGTTAGGCACAGCGCGCGCAACAACAAAGTTGAATAACCACTGTGTGGCAGCAGCAAAGGAGACATTCAAACTGCGGAGCCGCGTTGTCGGAATCTCAGAGACATAGATCCAGCAGACAGGGCCCCAGCCGAACTGGAAGAATGCGGCGAAGAGGAAGATGCAGACGAGTGCAAAGTAGCCAGCAGGAATAACGGGCTCGCCCTCCTTGGGGGGTGCAATGCGAACATACAACCCGATATAGAGCATTGCGAGGCCTTGGGCGATGGACGTCCAGAGGAGGGAACGGCGACGGCCAAGAGAGTCAGCGACGAAGACGAGGAAGCACGCGCAGCCGACGACCTTGACAATGCCGTACACGCCTGTGGCGAAGAGGCCGTTGGCGCTGCCGGTGATTCCGAGGTTCTCGAAGATCTGGGGAGCGTAGTAGTTGATTGCATTAGTTCCTGTCATCTGTTGGCAGATCATGAGCCAGATGCTGATGAGCGCTCGCTTGCGGTTTCCGGGGATGGTCCACATTTCCTTGAGGAGGTCGACGAAGCTAGAGCCGCTGATGAGCTGGCGCTCGAATTCGAGCTGGCGGACGATGTCTTGAAATTCGTTCTCGACATAGGGGTGAGTTGATGGGAGGTTGCGGACGCGGGATAGTGTTGCGCGTGCTTCTTCCCAGCGGTCTTGCTTGGCTAGCCACCGAGGGGATTCATTGCAGAGGAGCATGCCGACGAGGAGGAGGACTGCCGGAAGACCTTGCATGGCTAGCGGGACGAGGTACTGACCTGCGCCGGAGATGTGAAGCAGGGAGCCGTAGTTGATCCAAAAAGCAAGCATAATTCCCATGGTAATGAACAATTGGTATAGACCTGTGAGACCACCACGGATGGCTCGAGGGGCATTTTCCGAGACATAGAGTGGATTGACCATAGACGCGAAGCCGACACCTATACCACAGAGCAGGCTGTTGGAAGTTAGATGTCGGGTTCTTAATTTTTTTGAGGACAAGGGATCTTACCGTCCAATATACATAGCTTCCAGGTGACCGTTAGCCGCAACTTGCATGATGACTCCCACGAGCGCTACAAAAGAAGCGATGATCAGGCCAAGCCGTCTTCCAAATCTATCAGCCACCCAAGACGCTGCGAGAGCACCGAAGAAACATCCAGCTTGAAGGGTTGACACGATGTTGGCGGAAAGATTAGCTCTTCCCGTCTCACCCAACTCATTCAACCCGTATTTTCTGTTCATTGCGTCAGTCACAGGGAAAACGGAATGTAACGAACAGCTCACGCTTTGAACGTGTCCATTGTGAGGACACCGCCGATGATTCCAGTTTCCACGCCAAACAGCATGCCGCCGAAACATGCCTGAATGACAAATGAGCACAAGATAGTAGCCTGGAGCAATGAAACTCACCGAGCAAGCCAATGCATACACTCTCCACCCGTATATCTCACGAGGGTCTGTTCGCATCGCCTCATTGTGGACGAGCTTACTGAGAATGAAGGACATTTTGGCCGGTTATGCGCGTTCTTTGAATCGTCCAAGGCAAATATCGAGGTCAAGAAAAACGTGTGATGGGACCAAGGCAGCGTTATCTGTTTTGCCAACTGTCCCTAGAGCGCGTACCGTTGCAGACTCTCAAGAACAATGCTTCCGAAAGCTCAAGCGACCCCGGCTCAGATTTATATGAGATCCTGTTCCAAAAAGGTCCCGACAGGGGGTCGGCCCGCATAGTTATAGGCCTTCAAGCGAGCCATGCTAGATAGCCGACGGGCCAACAGTAGCAGCAGAATCAGCACGTCGGCCTCTGACTTAGTGAATATCATGATAGAAAGTCGGCGGAGAAACCTGAGAGAGGGCGCAAAAACTGGATTCCACGAATCCTATGGACAGCAACCTTGTCAACAGCTCATAGTCGGTTCAACTTGGCATCGAGCCAGGACTCAGCAATCCAGTGACCTCGCGAAGGAGGGGATGGCATATCAATTCCCGTCTGGGCATGGGTGAGCGTTGACCGTGTGGCAGGGGTCTGTGAGGAAAAGGAGGTCACGCCGAGATGGGAGCAAATTATCAGCCGGGGAAACTGGGACAGGACCCCACAGAAGCTAGCATGGAGAGCCTAATCATCACGAGGACCAGTGAAGGGTGGCAGAAGATGGGGTAGCACGGGTTGACTGCCGCTAGGGTCTGGAAATGTGAGGCCTGGATGAAACGCCGGGGAAAAAGGCAAAAGTCAGATATCGGTTTTGTTCGCGGGGAAGCGGCGCGACTCGCTGGAGATCTACCGGCGAGAGGTGATTGGTGTATATTTTCTGGATTTAGCCTGCCTTGAACTGAACTTGGCAGTATTGGCCTCGAATACAGACTTCAGTCGTACCCCAGAAAGACCCAACCCCGGATTGGAAGGAGAATCAAGATCCAGTACCTTTCATCACGATCTGTGGGGATTCTCGTCTGAGTGGCAAGAGCGCAAGCGCTAGAATACCAATGCGAAAACTCTCCATACGAACGACAAGAACCCAATGCCCAGGGCACTGCTGAATTTCATTCCACCACTGAGCGGCAATTCCAGTGACACGCACTCCGGAGTAGACTCATTCAATGAGGCGTAAAGAGGTCATGGTGGCCGCCAAGGACTGCCAGCCAAATGGCCAAGTACGCCACGAGAGGTAGCGCCGGCGGAGTAGCTAAAATCCGTACACAATTCCAAAGCCTTTAGATGTTTAATTGCCGCCCTCATAGCAATGTCAGAAGAGCAGGTATTTGCGGCGACTGAGGTGGCGGCCACGACTGGGCTCAGGCAAGGTAGGCGATTGGCGTTAAGCAGAGATGGGTGCCTCGATTGTCGCTAGCGCAGTTTTGAAGACCTGAGGATATGCAAACGGCTTATCTTAGACATTTATTCGCAGTAGTTCTTTGGCTAAACTCACCTAGATAGACACGGACTATCGTCAAGCCTACCTTTGGAAAGGGATTTTAGTAGGCGGTTCAACAAGTACATTGAGGGGCCATTAGCAGATATCGATACTTTGTTGATAGAGGATGATAGAGATGTTTGTGTTCTCAAGAGGGAGGTGAAATAAGGGAAACGAGGACGAGAGTAGGAAGAGAAGAGCGGTTGAACGAGGACAGGTCCCGACGTCTTCTATTGACTCTGTCGGCCTGTACTTTGTCTCCATCCACCCCATCATGGATTCTAATTTAGTTGATGAAGGATGAACAAGGTTACATGCCCAGTCATTTTCCCAGCTAATTTGTGTCTTCTAGACTTCCAAACAGATTCATGTCCAGCTTTCCAGTTCCAGCTTCGTCTTCCTACCGGACAGCGGCTAAGAGTATGCCATCTGCCGAGTAATAATGGGGGAAATCAGAGGTCATCCAAGCCTGGAAGATGCCACCCTAGGTGTCGATGTCGTAGCCCAAGAATATGAAGTGATGATGCTCTCTGCTGTCTACTCGGGAATACTGAGGCCAGAGTTGATGAACTACGGTCATAATAGGTGTATTGTCTTTCGTTGAGATTATCCTGGCTTCCTGAGCTGGGTGATGGTTGATGAGGATGGAAAGCCTGCTAGGCAGCAAGCAGTATGACAAGTCTAGGGAAACAGGACGCCTGTTAATCTTGACCTGGTAAATAACATCAGAGAAAAGAAACATGAAGATATGCCCAGAAATTCAGTTTTGCGTCTCATTCAAGAGAAAGAGGAGTAGAAGGAGAAGGCTTCGCACCGGCTCTCTCGTGGAGTCTCCCTTGTGGAGTTGAACACCTTGCATTACTCTCTTGAGTCCTTCAACACTACCAGTCTAAGCTTCGTCTTCCTTCACCTCAAATATAACTTCGTCTCAAATTCTACTGAGCTCATCCTCTCACCAGTTCCTTCAGCCACCCCGGAATATTTGGCCGTCCATTCCATCTATCGACCCAGATATCCTTCCAGTTTTCGCCATTTCCATGCGCCGGCAAAGCAAACACAGCCGTCACAAACCAGGCCTGCGTACCTGATTTCAGGTCAGCACCTAGAGATGGCAGCAGGGTACGGCCGTGAAGAAGGTTCGAGTTGGGGTCCGCTAAGACCACCCTCCCTGCACGATCTGTGCTTGGTTGTAATTCCACGATACCTACAGCTCCTGCTGAGGAAACTGTAAGTGCACTCTGGAATCCCGCCGAAGTCCCTTCAGATAGCGGGTTGAGGGGTTCCTTGAAAGGTTGGAGGATACGGCCATTGCTACTCTGGCACCCATAGATTGCAAATGCTCCTTCCGAACTCTGGAGGTCACGACCGGTCCGAACACGATGGGCGCGGATGTGCCAGTTCTCGCTTCCTTCAGCAGGAGGAATCAGGAACGTTTCGACGAGGACGTCGGTCCATGGCCGCCATTCCGAGACCAGAACAGGCAGATTCTCGCGGTACTCGATGCGTGCATTTTCCACGACCCTCCGTGTCTGCCAAATGTCGCCTCCGTCCTCAGAAAGGGCCAGCATGCTGTCAGGGGCATGCTGCTCCAGCTGATAGCCCCCGGTTGGCACGGAATAGCCGAAAGAGGCACTGTATGCGAATTTCCCATACTTGGCCTGAATCGCTCTGACCGGATAGTGGCAAGCTTGTCCTGATGAAAGAAGGAAGGTATGTCCGCCTTGGTGCACAATGATGTGCTTGGGATACTTGAGGGCTGCTACCGCTGAGACTGACGGATACGCTTCCTCCTCGGCCGCCCAGAAAGGATGCGTATCGGGCAGCACAAGCGGCACGAAGGATAGGCAGCACCAGTATGGGGAGCCCGGGGAGTTGTAGTTCTCGGTTAGGTACATGTTCGCGTACGAGTACCCGAGATTCAACGTTCCATCATTATTGAATATATCCTTCTGCGTAGCCCACCAGCGGAAATGCCGAAGCAAGATGCCTTTCACCACCCCCCATGTGAGCGGCGCGGGAGGAGTGACGTCCGCAAAAGCTAGGGCACCCCAAAAACCAACCATCGCGAACCGGTATGTCATGGACCGTCCAAAGGGTATTGACCTCCCATCAGGGTCGAAGTAGTACACGAAATCGAGCGCGAACTCTTTGGCGCGGGCTCTGTATCGTTCCGCACGAGGCTCGTCAAAGTCCGCGGCCAACTTGGAGTAAAGCAGCTGCAGAAACTGAATTGCGAACGAGCCCGAGTAATAATCCATCTGGTGGTGGCTCTTGGGACCGTCGTTGCTCCAACCCCCGCCTACATGGAAGGTATCCAAGTGATCCATATCGGCCTCAATACGAGCAAGTGAGTACGGTGCTCCGTTCTTTCGCAGGCCCAGATTAGCAAAGACTCGAAACCATAGCCTATATGCGGTGTTCTCTGTCAGCGCCGTCGGCCATCAAGTAATCTAGGGGAAATACTACCAATTTGTATTCGGCATCTCTCGTTCATTAATGCTTGCTAGCCACTTCGCAACGTTCTCCTTCTGTTTGTCGGTCAATGGATTCCAGAATACATGTGGCGCAACGGCCAGTGAAAACCCGATTGGGCACATCTCCACCATGCGTTGGTCCATATCTTCAATGTCCCCCCAGTACTCTGGGCTCTCAGGGTCTGTTCCTTGTATGAAGCCGTCGCGCCATCGAGAGGCTTCCGCATAGTCGCAACCGCCGCCAAGAAGGGCAGCAAGACCCCATAATGGACGAGCGAAGCCCTCTATTTGTGCGCCCCCTTCATCAAACCTGGTGGTCGACGATCCAATTTTTACGCGACTGCCCCCAGGGGTGAAGCGGGGTATGAGAGGATCGAGGAGCGCCTTGCAGGCATCTTGGAGGTCGGTGCGAGTACGAAAAGGGGACTGGCTAAAAGGCTGAGTAGGGGTCTTTCCGTTTGCATGTACTGACATGATGGGCTCTGGTTCTTAAAGCCTACAGATACTCGAGATGCCGGCCCTCAGCTAACATCCATTCATATATGTATACCTCATGCTCGGTGTTCGGGTGGAAAACCGACGAGAAACAACGTCGGCAATTTACCCGGGGGCTAAATACGGAGTGGAAGTACGGAAGCAGCGCTTTGAGCATTATGAGTTGACGGAATTCAACTGCTCTCTAGAAGTGAACAAGGGCTCAGACCTCCACCTGACCCTTCAGAAGACACATCCTGATTGGTGGAAGGTGATTATCCACATATCACGTATCGCATCGAGGCTTGGAGTATGGAGCTCCAAATAGAAGCCTTTCCCCGCAGTCCTATCCGGTTTGAAATCCTCATGCCTCAAATAATGTCGGACGAAGATCATGCGACTAATATGCTTTCAGCACCGAAAGGGGATAAGCGGCGCAGTCCAGTCGTCAGATTAGATGGCTTGTCTAGAATCAGCATCCGCTGCGGGATAACGCGGTTGCCATGCCTTTCTGGATCCGAGACGATCACTATCTTAGTAGTCATCAATGAGTTAATCAGTCAGCGTCGCCATTTACCGTCAGAGATCGCGCTTAATCGGGCGCGTATCATCACCGGGCGAGCTCCGTTCATCGTGTATCATGGAAGGTGCTCAATGTATATGTTAATCTAACCCCTTTAAGTCTCTCGAGTTGCGATTTGCTGCTGCGGTTGATGTACGGGGCAAGAGATACAGTGGCATTATTTGTGCGTCATTCGATTATGCCTTGATTCTCGACTGGGATTGGGGTATCTACCTATCTTACATTCGTGGTGTTCATGAGCCAAATTTACTGGCAATGAAGCCTGCGAGCTCCTGTACGGTAACTGGTTCTTCGTCTGCGGATAACCGACTGACTAGAATTTCAGTCCACTGTGATGGCTGCAGCTCATGCAAGTTTCGCCCCTTTAGGGCTTCGTGTACGCGACTCGCCTGCTCCGCGGCAAGTGATGGATCATTGGAGGTCGATATACAACTTTCAATGATAGCGCCGTGCTTCAGTCGTAAGAATACTCGCGTCTAGTGCTGGTCAGCCTATTATCTCGCGTAAGTGATATTGTTAATCTCACCGAAGGGGGTAGGGAAGGCGGAAGGGCTGGTCTTTCACGGGGATCTTCCTCAATAGGGTACGTAGAGAATGTGAACTGCGGTGTCTGAATATACTTCCACTCCAGAGACTGATTCATCATCAGCAATCTAATTCAGCCTTCCACTTGAAGATTCTTACCCTTAGCTCGTCCATACCCTTCTTGATCTCAGGCACGGCGTCCGCTTCCGGATCACCCACAATTCCGGCCACCCAGTTGTCCCCTGCGTATAGTCCAGGTTCAACAGCATGAGCCCGTTGAGCTCGGCGGACGGCGTCCGGACTAGCGTTATACAATTGCGCAAACTCATCCATCACACTAGCAATGACAGCCTGCATCGAAAAGCCAGCGGGAGCATCTTCCATCGATGAGGATACATTGGCCACCGGAGACCGAACGCTCTCAACACCCTTCGCTTTGATATATTCTCTAGCAGGGGATCGGAGAAAGGAACCGAATTCATTGATGTTCGGGGAATCGAGCAGGCATGTCCCGTGGTGCAACCCCCGGAACCTAGTCAGCTTGAAGGCTGACCCTGAGATCTTCCGTGGCTGATCGTCAGACTCCGACATGACTATATCATGGCGCTCATTAACGCTCGTGTTAACTGCTCCCACACGGTGCAATGCCCGCACCATCATCTCCGCATGTTTGTTCCGCGTAAAGGTAACCCGGGGAGAGATCACGCTGTAGTTCAGGTTGCCGGCGTCGTGAAAGACAGCGCCACCGCCTGATCGCCGTCGGACGAGTAACGCACCATCACTGTGTTTGGTACTCTCTTCGCGATCATTATGGAGCTTTCGAAGGTTGGTCTCAAGCCAAGGGTTCTGATTTCGTCCAATGACGACGCATGGTCGATTGACGTACAGAAAAAGTATACTCGAATCCGGCGGGGCTTTCTCCAGCAGAAAATGCTCGATTGAAAGGTTCACGTAAGGGTCGGTCGAGAGGGACTGGTAGATCTGGTGGATGGAAGCTGGTCGAGACGCGAGTTGCGCGAAGCGTTCAGAGGTAAAAGCGGAATTAAACCGGACAAAGAGGCCGCCCCGGCTCTTTTTAAAGCGGTAAGCTTTCCAGCATGTGGCTTGAGAGGACAGAACCATTGATGGAACTCTCAAAGGCAGAATCAGGTCAGGGCGCTGTCAATTATTATCTTGATTTTCTTATCACTTTGTCCGCCGTCAGCCTGAAAGCTCCGGTATCCATGCAGAACTCCGATCGCGGGCGCTAAGCCGAAACGGGCATCAGTAGTCACCGAAAATATTCCCGATCTCGAGTCACTCTTGAGCATCATAAGTTGTTCCACAATCGTCCAATAATCTCTCAATTGCCTCAAGCTTGCTTCGCTAAACAACCGGCGCTCCTATTTAATTACGGCTTGCAGCATAGAATACCAGACTGAACACTAGAAGCCGCGCACTCAAACTTCAATCCACTGCCCACCATGTCAACGTGGGGTGACTACTTTCGAGTCACCACGTAAGTTTTCTAGAGCACGCCCACCAATTTCCACCACTAACGCAGTCACTCTTTTAGTTATGGTGAATCTCACTGCCGCTCAGTCGGCTGTATTGTCGACGGCTGCCCCCCGGGCATGGAACTCACTGAGGATGACATCCAACCTCAAATGACCCGCCGCCGCCCCGGCCAGAGCGCCCTCACGACCCCGCGCAACGAGAAAGACCGAGTTGAGATTCAATCAGGAACCGAGTTCGGCGTCACCCTGGGCACTCCAATTGCCATGATCGTACGCAACGAGGATCAGCGCCCCAAAGACTACGGCAACAAGACTATGGACATGTACCCCCGCCCCAGCCATGCGGACTTCACCTATCTCGAGAAGTACGGCGTCAAGGCTAGCAGTGGTGGTGGCCGAAGCAGTGCCCGAGAGACAATTGGTGAGCAGGTTCTCTTTGCCGCGAGCTCGCGAGATTCTAATACGATTTGACGACAGGCCGCGTCGCCGCCGGCGCCATCGCCGAGAAGTACCTGCGCCTCTCGCACGGCGTCGAGATAGTTGCCTTTGTTAGCTCCGTCGGTAACGAACACCTCTTCCCACCAACTCCCGAGCACCCTAGTCCCGCGACGAACCCTGAATTTCTCTCGCTCATCGAAAAGATCGACCGCGCAACCGTCGACGCCCACGCACCTACCCGCTGCCCGAATGAAGCCGCGGCCGCGCGCATGACCAAAGTTATCGAACACTTCCGCGACAACAGCGACAGCATCGGCGGTACCGTCACCTGCGTGATCCGCAACGTCCCCGTGGGCCTGGGAGAGCCCTGCTTTGACAAGCTCGAGGCCCAGCTTGCCCACGCGATGCTCAGCATCCCTGCAACAAAGGGCTTTGAAATTGGCTCCGGCTTCGGCGGCTGCGAGGTACCCGGATCCATTCACAACGACCCCTTCGTGGCCTCCGAGGTGCAGACGCAGCTTGGTTCCCAGAGTACAACGAAGCAACGCCTGATCACCAAGACCAACAACTCCGGCGGTATCCAGGGTGGTATCTCCAACGGTGCGTCCATCTACTTCCGTGTTGCGTTCAAGCCCCCTGCTACAATCGGGCAGGCGCAGCAGACGGCTACCTATGACTTTGGGGAAGGCGTTCTAGAAGCCAAGGGGCGCCACGACCCCTGCGTTGTGCCCCGGGCCGTCCCCATCGTCGAGGCCATGTCTGCCCTCGTCGTCATGGACTCCCTGTTGGCTCAGTATGCGCGCGAGAGCGCAAAGACTTTGCTCCCGCCATTACCAAAGACGATCCCTACTCGCCCTACCACGGGGTCGAATTAGGGCTCTGGCTGCGTGAATATAAAATCAAGATAAATCAACGGTTATGCATCTATGACTACGTCTATTCTTTTTTCGAATCTGTTCAAAATTTCATCACATGCCGTACCCGGCCTTTCATCCCGGTATTTCTCGTTTTCTAGTGTAGCGTCGTAGAATGAATTCGGGTAAATTTTTACACATTAGGGCCAGAAGACAAGCATGATTTAACTACGTCAGCTAATAGCTGGATGGAAAAGGAAAGGGTATATTCTCATCTCATCAATCATTCCCATTCGTACAGTCATTCTCGAGTAGCATATCTTTTCGCTAGCCAACGTCAATGCGAAACACAAGTGTCACAGCACTGCTAAAAGAGAAAAAGAGAGAGAAAAGAAAAAGTCCGCCCTAATTTGACCAACGCGGGATCCCGAATTCCAAACCAGAAAGTAAACGCTGAAAACAGGACAAAGCGCTGTCGTGTATTTTCATCCAAGTATCAACAGCGAGCTAAATAAGAGAAGAACAGAGGGTAAGAAGTACAACGATTTCATGAGTCAGCCTATGACAAACTGTTATTTCGGCTGACTGAATTCACGGACAGGTCATCCATATCGCCAGCCGAGGCATTCACGACCCTTAGTTTCTCCTTTGGCACAGTAAAAGTTACTTGCACCCGTCGACCCTCGGCGGCACCCTCAACATCCCACTCACCGTCACTGTCAGGGTCCATGTGCCCATCCAGACAAAAGTCGTCACGCGTAGAACGGGCTGAGTGGAAGCCCGTGTCGTGTGAGTATCTGTTGCCCACGCCCCAGTCTTTGGCTCCTTGCTTCCGTCTGAACAATT
Organism: Aspergillus foveolatus; assembly: GCF_047715535.1. Classification (NCBI taxonomy): domain Eukaryota; kingdom Fungi; phylum Ascomycota; class Eurotiomycetes; order Eurotiales; family Aspergillaceae; genus Aspergillus; species Aspergillus foveolatus. The sequence goes on along the minus strand of NW_027396091.1, from coordinate 274,283 downwards.
CTGCGGATGCGCTCACTGACCTGCGAGGAAGTGTTGTGCCAGCCGTGCGGTTGCTTATTCCAGCGTGATCTCCATCAATTCCGGATGCCCGAGAAGTAGTACTAAAATCTTCATTAGCTGGAGGCCGTTTCCTCGACACAGACAGTACTCGTCGGATGCCGCCGATCCACTCCGATGTTCTTGGTCGACTCGGGCCGGATGACTTGTTGCTGAAGAGCCCTGACACTGGGGTAAGCTCTGCATTTCCTGAGTCTCGAAGGAGATACTCGCCCTCTGCTTGTTGTTGCGACATTGCTGAGTGAGCTGTGGAATAAGAATCGGATGAATAGCGCTTTTCGTATGATGCAGTTGCTGATGTCGTGCTGTCTTGGCTGCGTATAGCTTCTCTGCCGTGCCTAGGGGGGAAGGCATGTTTATCTCTGGTAGGCGAAACCCCAGAATTTGCTGACTTGGCTGATGTAGAGGAATCAGACAAATTGGATGAAGTCCGCTCATCTTTACCTGGCGAGACACGCCCACCTCCGTTCATGCCATCTTCGGCCGCTCCAGCACCATCAAGGCCTAGAGTGTCCACCTGAGTGTTTCGAGCTGTGACAAACACCTGGGAGTCAAGTGTTTCGCGCTGCTGTATGGTTTCTACGCCTTCAGTCTCGTCTTCTTCGCACTCGTCAATGGGATGGATGATTCCAGCAGTGTCGCCTCTCCTAAAATCGTAATAAGGGGGTCGGTAGGTGCCAGCATTTAGCACTGGTCGATTAAGTTTCCTAGGCACGTAGGCACCGCCTAGCAGGCCAGTCCTTTCTGCAATCGCATCGCCATTGTCGTTCCAGTCGACCTTCTTCCCAGTGCTTCGTGGTCTGTTGTTAACGTTCCAGGGGTAGTCGTTGTTCACTGCCGGCTCCCTCGTTGGTGAAGGATTCCGGATACTGCTGGCCATCTCCGAGTCATCCCTTCCCCAGTAATGAGCTCTCTGTGCCCCAAGTGCTAGCTTTCTGATCTCATTGTTGCGCGTTCGGCGTGCCCCGCGCCTGCGGCAAAGGTAGAAAATGAGCAGCCCAAGACCAGCCGCTGCTGGAATGCCGATGCCGATGCCAACACCCAGGCCAGCCTTCAATGACGTCCTGCTTTTACTTGACGTAGAGGAGCTATCAGAGGCTTCAGCAGTGGCGTCAAAATATGGGTTTTCATACGACGAAGTCCACCTGCCTGAGGTTACGTCGTATAGGTAGACCTGCGAGTTGAGCTCGGGTCCAGTATCGGATCGTTTTGACAACTGTGATAATTGGTAACCTCCTGCAATCATCATAACTCCACCAGGGAGCATGGTTGCACCGTGCCCATACAGGCCGTATACCCCGGATTCTTCAGGGCCTCCGCTCGTGGATGGTATACTCCAGGTCCATTCGTCAGACCCTGCAAAGCCCCCTCCAATCTCTAGAACAGCGAGCTGGGGCGTTGCGGCGACGCTGGTATTACCCACCCATCCGCCAAAGACAATCACTTTGGTCCCATCAGGTGAAAGAACTGCTGTGTGGCCGGATCGAGGCTCGATTAGGGCTGTGTTGCGGAGGGAGAGATCAGCCCTTGACGTGTCTGCAGCATATCCCACGCTTACAAAGCTCCAGCTATTCTGTGGCGCAGAGAAGATAGCCAGCTCGGACATGTTGATGAATGCTTGCTGTGTATGCCCGCCAATGAGAAGGAAGTCCTGTTGTTGCCGGAGTTCACCGTCCGCATAGCCATATGTGGCCTGGAGGGGAGTGAACGTGAACCCCGCTTCTGGAATCGGAGGCGCCCTGTCCCCAGTAGTCGACGCCTGGTAGCACTTCCCATTCTCGCATGGGACCAGTACTGTCATCGTTTGGGAGTAGTTCGCGGCAGAGACCCAAGAAGTGCTGTCGTCGCTTTGGTACGGGCACATTCCCGCAAACGCGAAGACCGAGCTTTGGGCAGTGTTTGAAGCAGAGTATGCGAAGCCTGCTGACAGATGGCCCGGTCGATTGGTAAGATCGACATGTCCTGGTCCCTCAATCGAGAATTCCTCCCATTTCCCGCTGCCTGATGAACTGCCAGAATCAGGACGAAAAGACCATAGTTTTGGTGCGTTCCCCGAGTCCCAACAGTCACCCGCGTAGACCTTCAGCACCCCATCCTGATCAATAACAGGTACGTATGCGGACCGGCCGTCGTTCTTGTTGAATGGGACGTCGTCGAGCAGTATGGTATACGCGGACTCGTTTGTATCCAGTTTCCGGGAAACGTCTAGCGAGATAAACTCCGTTCGGCCTTCGGTTGCCCGCAGCAGATAGGCACATGAAGCATTGTGCTGCGAATCATATAAGAGACTGGATGGTGTATACGGGATTTGCGCAGACCCATGGCCGACAAGGGTCAGCACGCAAAGGAGGGACAGCACCGAGCTGGCGCCGACTGCCCTGCGCATTCGGGATCTTCGATAGAAGCGACCATCCATGGAGAAATGCACGAGATTTCAGGCAACGTAGGCAGAGGTGCAATGAGCAGCCCGACTGTGAGACATTGGAGGCTGTCGATCGCTCGATCGCAGGATCTAGAGAAAGTACAACCGGGAAGCGGGGCTGCGACCATCAACAAGTGCTCGACACCAGCTACCGGTTAGCACCTTCAGAGTTCTTACAGTGGCAAGCCTGGTGATGTAGCGAAGCCGATGTTGGTCAAGGATCTGGTCAGCGTGGTGGTAAGGTAATGAGGCAGGGCGACGGTGAAGCCAGTCATGTAAACAAAGTGAGTCTGGAGTACGTATGCATCTCAATCGTCACGGGCCACAATTGGATCTAGATCATTCGCAACGCACAACTGGAGCCTAAATTGATTGCAAGTCCATACATAGGACAGGAGACTAGTGCCGAGATCAACATTCCCCACGATGTGCAGGGTGGATTTGCTGTGAGTGGATGTCATGCGTGAGGGGCTGGTCCATTGTGGCAGCAAAACACGGCCGCCGGGGCGTTGCCAGTGCAACGAGCAGCTCATCCTCTGACTCGAAGCAGCGTCCAAGAACACTCTGCCGAGCGAGGCGGCCTGAATGCTAGACAATGAATCATCGAATTCTCGAAGAGCGAGTTCGTTTTTTTTTTCTGAGGAAGTCCAGATGATGATGCACAAAGTAGAACAGTGCTGGAGCCCGCAGTCAGTGAAACATTCCATGGCCGTTGAGAGTGGAGCCAACTAAACATCTGACACTTGACACTGACACTACACTGACACTACACTGACAGTTTGACAGCTCGACACTATTATTTTTGAAGCACCTAGGACCTTTTGTCAATCCCAGCAGCTTTATACAAATCCCAATTCTTCCATCATCGCTTATGCGGTGGCTCGGCTGTTTACATATTTTCCCGCAGTCTTCATGGATATTGGTGCTTACGTCCACGTATTGGACCCCGCCTGCCGTGCTGAGGTCGTCTCTCTCCATCAATACTTTCACAACAGGCAGATACCTTTGAGTATTTCATGCTCCAGGGAGATTCAAAGAGACTCAGGTTCTCGACGAGACACTCCGCTGCCCGCCTAGAGATCATCTTATTGACTTGGGATCTCAGTAATCCAGCCGATATTATACCTCGCATTGTCTCTGCATCCGCCTCTCGCAGCCGAACGCTCTCTTGCCTATACGACAACGATACCATTCCTAGAAACGGCAGGGCCCATTGCTATGGTCAAAGACTTGGGTCCGGAGATTGTCGTCTGATGGCTCGTGAGCACATTCTTCTACTAATGCCAAAGCAATCGGCCGAAGTAGCGTTACCATTTCGGTCGATCGGACTCCGGAGCGGCCGCGGCATCAGCAGATATATCTCCACTCTCTCAATCAGGAACCCCTGCCACAGAGCGGCGGTCTCGAAGCCCACGGGTTGCGCTCGGGGCACGAGCACGAGCACCAGCACCAGCCAGACACGCCGAGGAGACTAGACAGGATTACACTAACGGTGGACAATCCCAGCCTGGAGACCACTGCGTCGCTGGTCCAGATTGCTGTGGCTAACAATACGCGGTTTCGAGTCGAACGTGACCAGTGCTATGAGTTATCCACGAGATTCCGGAGTTTCCTTTTCATCAGACTTGACGACACGGGACAGGGCAGCACGGGACAGGTCAGCTATAATCTGCTGCCGCATCTCTGGTCTGCGTTGCTGTCCACCTCGGGAGGAATACGTCCGTAGATTGTGGTCATTATCGATAGCAAACATTCAAACTAGTCTCTGCTGCTCTGTCTTTACAGCAGGACAGATACCAGGGTCCGATGGTAGGTAAAGAAATTCATTCATGGAGCGTTATCGGGAGCCTGCAGGTATGCCCAACGTCTCCGCAGGTCATTGGAGAGTGTGCGGAATTAGCCTGGAAACCAGGATTGGTATGTGAGTTAGCTACTCTAAAACGGCTTACCTAAGGTAGCCTTCGATGCGCTTGAATTGTCACAAAACCAGAAGCAAGGATTGAATGACTTGAACCAATCAACGAGCATCGACGTACGGAGGAAGGCCCAGGTCTGGTCAGCGACTCGCCTTTAAATGGTTTAGCCTCTTAGTATAGTAGTGCAGTAGTGGCTGGGCACTCTGTGGATGGCTGCATGAGCCGGTCGATCATTCTGCTGTAGGCAAGTAGTCTACGAGAGTAGTGCAACTGTGCAACCAACCTATACGGACCAGCTTTATTCCCTCCAAATTGGAAACCCCGGATGGAGTATGCCGTGCATTGAACCTCGGCAATCTGTACGCGGGTTCAGTGTTTCAGCCAACTTCCAGGTCCAGGGGCCAGGGTCTGGGCCTATTGAATTGGGTCCTTTTTCAACAGAATAGCCAGTAATAACCCTCGGCCTAGAGGTGGGTTATCATCGGATTCCGTCTGCATAGTACTGCTCTACTCTGCAAACCAGTCAATATCAGACGCAAAATAGAGGAATCCTATTTGCAGTAAGGTCTCATTAGAACACAGTGGCGGATACTACACGAAAGAACTACTAACCTCCTCTACGTCCTAATTACCTTCAATGTACTATAGTCTGTGTGGTGGACAGGTAGAATTGATTTTGATCCCGCCACCACCCTCCAGATAGACCCTTTTCCACTAGATATGATCACAATCTGACGCCTGTGCTAAGGACCACGTCAGCAAGGCGGTTTTGTCGCGAAGAGGGTGCTGGAGGCTGGGTGGTGGACGGGACAGGTAGTTGTAGGCGGGGAGGACGAAAATGGCAAAGAACAGGTTGATGTAGAGTGCTCAGCGCCGGGAGTCGAGGTCAAGGGCGCTTTATGACGGGTCTCAGCACGGTTCCTCTAAGACCATTCTTTTGAGTGGTGCGATGTTGGCCCGTATCGAAGTCTGTGCCGGAGGCAGAGCCTACAGAAGACCGAGATAGGTCGGCCGCTGTCTCATCAGCGTACTTGACGGAACCAGATTGAGCAGGCCGAAGTACATCCCTTTTTTTCCGGCGCCTGCCCAGGTGCGGCTAACAATCTCTGCGGCATGTTGAGCACAACGCACAGCGCCGAGACGGCCATAAATTTGATTGAGAGGAGATGAAGGGCTTCTTTGCAAAGTAGAGGTAGTATAGTTTTCCCAGGGCCATCACAAACGATAAACTGTGAATCATGAATCCGTGAGTCTCGAACTCATCGCGTTGCGCCTTCTTCTGGGCTTGGCGGGCAAACTGGCCCAAAAAACAGCCATGTTAGTCGATCCACTGCGTCGAATCGGGTCACGACGAACTGCTATTCTTGTGGTAAAGCGAAAATCCTCAAGGTAGACTGGTGCGCTGGCTGTTGCTTGCGACGACTGTGTTGTTCAACGCATAAAGAGGACAGTCAAGCGTGCTCATATTGGAGAGGAAACACCGAGACGTCAGTCATTGCTTCGAGAGATCGATGAAGGATTACCTTGACCCACTGAGCTTTCACTTTGACGTCTACTCCAGAGCGGCGTGAGGCAAGAGACCAGCAGCATCGCTGCCTTTTCCAAAGGTGCCGGGATCCATAGTGGTAGAGTCGGCGACGAGATACGTGTAAAGGACAAACAGCCAAGGCCAACACTTGGTACATCATCGATAAGACGGAACAAACCCACTATGCCGCTCTTAAGGCCGACAGTCTAGAGGGGTTTCTCTGCTGGCTGACTGGGCGGGTCTTGGCTTCGCTCATTGCAGACATCCATGTCTGATCCCATGTCAATCGCCGCGCTCTGTACGCAGGTCCGCTCACTCCTTTACTTATCAAGAGATCAGGACAGTCTGACAGCACGTTCAGCTTCAGATGCATTCCAAACCTGACAGGATCCCCGAATGGTTAGCCTGGAGGAGCGCTGGGGCTCGCGGTCTGTGCTTATTAGCACTCTGGAGGGGCTCGTCGTGACTACGAGCAGCTCAGCGTGATGCTCCGAACCCAGGCTCAGGGCGTGGAAGTTGACTTCCTCGACCGGCTGTCCGTCAACAGATCCCTGGTTCTACTCCGCGCTGAATCACGAGCCGGCCTTGGACTGGATGTCCAATCCAAGTGATGAACTCATCTACCTGTGCCTGCGAGTGCGCTGTCTACCCTCCGAAAACAGTAGTGATGCAGAACAAACAGGTTCCTATCGGTGTTAAGTTGGTATACCCCGTCCCGGTGATAGTGTGCTCTAACGGACTGTACCCAAGTGAGACTCCGCCATACCTCCTCTGCCCACTCAAAGCTCATCTCGGCCGCGCGGAATCCCAGCCAGATTGCGTTGCGGACAACCACCCTTGCGTAACGAATGTACCCTTGCAGCGAGCCACACAACACCACGACAGCGGTGACCACACCAGAACAGAAGGCCGCAACAGACTTGTGTCAGTGGAGCAGATCGCCCATTGGTTTGGCAGGTTGAGGTTTGCCAGATGAATGGAGGACCTTGGCTGAGCGCGCAGTTTGGGCTCCTCTCAGAAATGCTGCGTGGCAAGCCTCGGATAGAAGCGTCAGGGCTGGAGCTACGAATCCTTCCCACGCCGCATTGGCATTTTACGACGAGGAGGCGGCCTCCCGCCTTGCTCTCCGAAGGAGTTAATCCGATATTTGCTCATGGCTGCGTATTACAGGCGGTTTAGGGTATGGATGACTCGTCTGATGACATCGAGAGATGGATACCTACAATTAATGTCTTTTTGGCGAATATAACGACCCCATCATCCGAAGGCCCGCGTGAGAGATGGCTGCAGAAAGAAAATATCATTTATGCATTATCAGTATCCGCATGAAACCCACATCAAAGATTACTGGCAGCACTCGGTACACGGGACCGTCAGGTTCTCGCTTGATATTCATTAATCAAGTAGTAGATGGCGATGAAGACATGGGCCTCAGTCACGCACACTCGTACTTTGCTTGTGTACGTTCATTTCACACGGTCTTCATAGAGGATGGTCCCAGCCGCTTCGTAAACGATTCCCGTTCCTAGCTCGAGCGAGACGTTCCAGAGACTAATGTTCAGGTGTCCCGAGGTTAACTAGCAGACTCTCCGCTGTCAAGACGCCTCGAACTTAGTCAATTTAATCGCGAGATAACTGGAGGGCAAAACCGCCTTTTTGCCCTCCAAGAGACCCGCACTGCGAGCAAACACGCCGATCTCACCAAGACCACATTTCGAGACCTGAAGGATGCAATACAGGCTGTGACGCGGATTCTCCCAGCAATCTCTTTCTTCCATTCAGATAGCCGAGGGGGGTGCACAGTGGTTTTGTTTGTGGAAAGCGATGTAAGCTGTTCATGTATTTAGCTGCCCTTCTTGTATCTGGGCATCCTAGTGCGTACCGTATCAAAACGTTGTTATATGACTGACAAAACCGCATAACCCATTCAACCCAGATGGTGTTCTTGTCTATTAGCCTCAGCCCCGGCCTTGCTCAATGCTTACTGCAACTTCGGCAGGAGCCATCGTCCATTGCAGACACGTCACAGAAACATCAGCGAGGCGTTACAGCAGCAAGCCAGCAACGGGAAGCAGCCGCTGCAGCAGATCACATCAGTATCTTACAACGCGCTGCTACAAGGCGGGAGAAAGGAACAGGCCAGTGTCGAGCGAGTGCCCGACTCTGGTGACAAGGCCAGGGCTTTGATCCTGCAGTTGTCAAGCACGACATGTCTGCCCAATATCCGACTAGCGGATTTTTGCTATGCGCAGCCAATGGTTCAGCGAGCGGTTGCTCCTCTATAGCCAACGCATTTCCTGTCACAAGGAGATTCGCATCGTTCGGCTCCGGCAGAGATCTGTAGATAGATGAACAGCAAAATGTAAGCGCCGAAATACCCTCTTCCGACTCTCCTCAGACTCTCACAGGTCGTACGTGCACATTCTGCCCTAGTCGAAGTACAGTCGCCCTTCTCTCTGGCCTTTCAGATCTCACTGCTGATTGGCAAACCTGTACAGACATACTCCTGGATTTCACCGGATACAGCCGCCTGCGCCGTTCTCAACACCCTTCTTACCCCCTACAAGAGGGTTGAAGAGACATACCATGTGGAGAACACCATACGCCAACCATTGAGACCGCTCTTGTCCGTTCTAGCGGCTGGATTTGGACTACAGAGCATTGAGACGTTATCACTTTCTGGAGCGCCCAAGAAGGCAGCTCGCTCTGTGCAGAGGATCAAGACAGAGAGCTTCTCAGCCAGCTGAGGTCGTGGCTTGAACTTTGTGGTCTGGCGAGCGGCGGCATCGTTTGAAAAGTAATGAGAATTAAAGGATATCTCGTGCTTTACGAACCTGTAAATGGGTCGGGATGGACTTGATGACCTGGTAGGCAGCAGTGTTCTAGAGTGATCTGCTACCAGCTCTTGTTCCTGCATTGGATATGTGCTTCGTAGGATGCGTTGCTCCTACTGCTTCTACAGTATATTCAATCATTAGCGATGGAGTAGGAGCATTGACTAAACTAGGAACCTTGGAGAACAGACATGGACATAGTATATAGCTCCGCCACTTATACTCTGGTATGACATGTGAATTAAGACATGCGATTTCTCATGGTCATCAAGTAAGCTAACTGTCCCAGTCTCATAAGCTAAGGTAATACAAGCGCAGCGCCACAATTCAAGCCACTACCCCCGTTCGCAGAATAGAGCCAGGGTGTTCCCCAGCCAGCCAAATAACAACACGAGCTCGAAAAGGTCAAAGCTTTCTCGGCCGTCCAATCACCTCCTGTAGCCTGTTGTTGCCACTCTTGCCAATATCTCGGCAAACTGAAGTGGTGGGTAGGTCCTACTCTCGCCCTTGGCCCGCGCTCAACTCGATTCCTAGGCTCCTATTCTTCGCAAGGCTATGCTTACAAGGGAAGAAAGGCCGCACACATTATCAGTCCAATCAACCACTGCATAACTGACGCCAGATATGTAAAAACTCACGTATCACTGCTGCCTCTGCCACCCTGAGTGCTTCGTATAGAGGAGGTTGCATCCATGTCGATGCAATGGCATGGTGGCCCCTTCAATATCATGATGATACGGGGGTTACCTCGTAGATATTGCCAAGGCGCCATGATTGGGTAGAGCTGGGGCAACATACTGGACTATCACAGTCCACAGCCTGCCGCAGGAGCAAGCCGTGAAAACGCAACTTCGGCCGAGACTTGCGCATCTCACGCCGCAGCTGAGAACACAGTTACCACTAATTACCTGCAGTCCCAGGTCCGATCTTCCTCCTGGAGCTTACCTACGATGATATATACATCCGTGCACTTATAATCAACTCTTTGGTTCCGAACTCAACTCGCACACACACTATGACTCGATTCGCATCCTTCATCGGCGCCTAACCCTATTAGCCCTTGTTTCTCGAGCAGAACAATCCCTCAACTGCACTTCAATTTCAAATCACTCTGAGCAGCAGACTCACAGCGAACTAACGAATGATTTATTACTTATCAAGGCTTTCTAGCATCGCGTATTACATATGCATTGGGCCCGGACAGAGGAGCAAGACTGGATGCACTAAAAAGCTTGGTTGCAAGATATAGCACCAATCATTCCAAGTACTCACTTGAAACATTATGTCAGAGACTGTGGATATGGTGGGTCTTTTGTCAGACGGAGCGAGAGTATATGCACCGTGCTGAATACGGTATGGCAGCACGGAATATTAGCGGGAATTCAAGTGGCAGCCTCGGGTGGCTATCAGAGGGAGGGTAGCTAGCTTGTCGCATGAAGATGCGTTGCAGGTGGATATGTTTCCTTAACAGCTCGTCCAAGGTCAAGACTAGGGAAGATAGCTTCGACGCACAGCTTACTGTAGCTCAGAAGGCTATCATGCAACTACAGCTCCAATTTGTTTAATGACATGAGGTTTATTTAACTAACATGCGCGTGTTTGCTTAAATATTTTTCTATATAAGCCATCCAGAAAAGAAATTCTGGTACATACGACCACAGGGTGTGGAAAACAGGGCTTCCCGTCCGCTCAGCCGTACTTAAGCCACACGCCGGCTGGTTAGTAGTATGGTGGGTGACCACATGCGAATCCCAGCTGTTGTATGTTTTTGACTTTTTTTGTTTATCGCTCTATACAATTGTCCGGTGAATAGTTTGCTAGAAGACATTATCATATTGCTCGGAGCTTTATAGTATATCTTGTGGAATATATAGAATCCGTGGTGATGTCTATAAACAGCATGGGTGCAGCCCATTCTTTCGTGTAGCGTACGTTCCATCGTGCCGCATCAAAATAAATATTACACCACAAGCGAGCCCGTCCATATACTGTACCTAGATACTAGCACCAAAACCGACCAAAGATTACTAGCATCATTACATGTTGTACGGCATGAATGGCGAAACCCCTCTTACAGTTAGACTCGTCGGGGTTATACCTGGCAACGCGTACTTATTGTCCAGATCCCTGAAGTCTACGTAGTGGACCTAGGTATACCTAATCAATAGCCTGCCGAGTAGATAGGGTAAAGTAGGAAGATCAAGAGGAGGATGCGCATCCCCCTCTCAGGTCCTGAGCCAATATCGACCTAGTCTACGAGTTTCTCCGCGGTTGAAGGTAATAACCGCCGACACGGACGATGATACACAATAGTGCTGATAGGTAAATGAGAGTTTAGCCTATTGCCTAACTCAGTAGTTAGGCACAATGGGGAAACCCAAACGACACGAGGCTCTTTCAAGCAATCAGGCCACCAGCAGCAAACGGAACACCACATGTGGATATGATGTCGAGTCTGGAAATCCGAGTCTGGCGCTTAGCTGTCATCCCGTAGGTCCTGGTAATAAATTCCATAAACCCGAAAGTTGTCGCTGTCCGGATCTGGAGTGCTGGTTGGGCTTCGATGACGTCAGTTCGGTGGCAGAATCAATCGATGATTGAGCAGCCAATCTGATAGGGTAATGATGCTCGGAATCTTGGGGTTGGAGCTGCCGCTGGAAACAGAGAGAAGAGCGCTTACTCACCTTCCAGGTTCGATTGCAAGTCAAGTTGGCAGGTTGCCGTGTCAAAAACACAAAACACTCCTGGTTTCAACTGTCAACATTTTCGCCAGCGGTCTTGGCCCCGTTGTGCCGTGCTGAGATCGGGATGGCTTGCATTAGATGAGGCACCAATTGGTCACTAGGAGACCTCTGGGCCTCTCCGGGTGGTAACCGTAGAATGTACAGGAATCAAACCGAGAGTTGGAACTTGGAAGATGGCGGAGTGGAGATTCTCCCGCTGCGTTTAGTTCAGCCACTCCTCGTGGGATGTCAGGCTGCGATGCATCAAGCAGGTCAAAGAGGTTTGCTTGGATCGTCCAGGGAATCCGATCCAGTGGCATCGAGTGGCACAGAGTGTGCTGCAGGAGTTCGGCATCAGGAGCCAATATCGACAGCCCACCTCGCCTCCGGACTCAACGCAGCGACCGACTTGAGGCTGAGGCCAATGATTCGATGAGTTACGCCGTAATCGAGAGAACGGAAAACGAGACTAAACAAGACTCGTAAGAGAGGAAGATGCGGCCTCGATGATGATGATGATGATGATGATGATGATGATGATGATGGATCAAGGTTATGCTTCCACTAAGGTTGCTTTGCCACCAAAATCGTGGCTCTCTGTCCCCAGCCTTGGTTACTAGTTGGGGACTTGGAGAACACGGACCTACTCCTAGAGTAGCTCTAGCGAAGCCAAGCCCAATTCTCATTGGGAGTCGCATGTGAGACTCCTGTAGGTCATACTGGAAACAATTGGCTGCTGGCTCTGGTCGTGAGAATTGCTGTAGTGATCGGCCAGAAGGTCAAAGAAAGTAATGATGAAATGGCACGAGAGCCTGTATCCACCGTGGTCGAGAACCGACCGACAACACTCTGGGTTGGACCCGCGGAACAATCTCGAGATCTCGATAAGCACACAACAAGCCCGACAAGACCGAGCCGCTGGAAGGAAAAACAGACATTGCAAAGCGAAAAAAAAGAAAAAAAAAAGAAAAAGAAAAACTACTTGGATACCTGAGCGATCGATGCGTAATATCAAGATGAATATTAAGTTATTACTGAAGCCTATTGCTTGTCAGCGACTATCTGATTGACGGCTAAACGAGGCGAACGAAACATCATGCTAGGGGCTACGTTAAGAATGCGCGTTATCGGCCAGGGATGCGGTTCAGCAGTTCCTCAGCACGATCCCCGTCCATGAGATAGGCAAATGGAGACACGCAGTGCACACGCCTCAGATTCATGGCTCCTGATTAGTGCTGGCTGGGAGCTTGGGTAGAATCAGAGGGGAGTTCGCCTCGATGGCCCATGGCAATTGAAACCTTGACTTCGGCCCGTTGGCCTATTCTCCTCATCGTTCTGCGCGGTACTAGACTATACCTATCATACACTTGTTGGAGCCGTGGATACAGACTAGAGCCCTCTCAGTATTGGGTCCCATCATCGGCCGAAATCTAACCTTGTTAGCGGTAACTTATCGAAAGATACTGGTAAACTCATGTAAATCGTGTAATAATAATATCTGAACTGCAGTATTAATAGTATCAGAGAGTCGATCCTCATCCTGGCTCCATTATGACAGCGAACAACTGGAAAAAAAAGGGCACGGCTGCGACCTGTGATTGAGCAATCCCAGTAACTCACAAGCAGACACCGTCTGCTATTGACGCTTCATAAGAGTATTAGGAAGCACAATCTGTGTATCTCTTTTAAACGAGAGGCAACAGTCTGGTAAAATTCAACAGTACCAGGCCCAGCGTGAGCCGGCACATTCTCTCTCGCTTCCTCCCCCATCGCTTGCGCTTATCCGCCTGGAGCCCTTCTAGGACACTTCTCCAGTCCACTCGCCTTCTCGTCTTCATGACCTGTGCTTCTCGCACTCTTCTCCTCTCGCCTCGTCACCATTTTCCCCCCTTTCGACTCCATCCTCTCTAGTTCCTCCATCCGCCCTTTCTCCTTTCGCGACCGAGTCTCTTTCATTTCTTCCTTTGCTGCACCAGCCGTACCCCTCCTTTTAACTTTGCTATTCTTTCCACCTTCGCCGTCCAATATTGCGACTGTCTTACTACTTCGTTGCGTTCTCTTATAATCGGTTATATAGGTGCTACCGTTTATTGCACCCCTGCTCTATACTTAAGACGCTCTCTGGACCTCCTCCCGCCCTAGACTCGACCACCTTTTCCTCCGGCCTCGCTCCGACTTCGCCGACGATCTCCTTCCACGGACTCATTGATTCGTCTATCGACTGGAACCGCAACCGACTACATCCTGGTGCTGTAGTGGGTTGAACCTGACTCAATAATATCCCGTCCGTTGTCCGGTACACGGTTGCTTCATGACGCCTGCCGCCACCCATCAAGTCGAACTCTGAAAGTAATGCCGACACATTCGACCATACAATCGGAGTTTCGTATCGGTTCACCTGAGAACTTGACTTGTTGGTGATTACAGAATTGCATCAAAGGGACAAAGATTCAGGAAAGGCGCATCGGATCCATTACACGAACAGTGCAGGACCGGATTGGAAACAGACGATGCGCACGTTGGGCCGGGGCGGTGGTTTAACAACGTAAGAACGAAATATGAAGATGGCCGATCGGGCCCCTTCAGAACTCAGCCTCGAGGAACCCACGGACGTGGCGGCACCCCATCATGGACAGGTATCGGAGTACACCCATAGGCGGGGCACAAGCAAGAGTGATATATTGGGCGGTCCCCAGCACTCGTCGATCGATTTAGACGCCGGCCAAGCTATCACTAAACCGTCAAACGCAAAGCTTCCTCCCTCGAATGACTCCTTGGATGGCCAACCGTCTCTTCGACACACATTCCCCCATCTATATCACTCCTCTGGGACCTCCCGCTCGCCATCCACTAGAACCTCGTCTAGTTCTCTTCAAGCATTGAACGAGGATACCGTGGTCGATGCTCGGTCGGAACGCAGCGTCTTTTCACGGATCTCGCTGTCGCGAAGGGCGTCCTACAACCCCCAATCCGACAGCGGAGCCGCCGAATACCCTGTATACCCAGATCAGTCTTATGCCGTCCTTCAGTCTCAAATACACCCAACCTATCAACCTCCATTCCTGCGCTCCCGAAGCTCTTATCCCGTCGACACCGTTCACAAACCTGCTTACTCCCGTGGGGCTCGTACCGCTGGCAATACTCCTATTTCCAGCCCGGGCCTGTTCTCTGTTCGAACCCCTGGCCTGATATCGTCGCCGGGATCGGACGGTGATGACCGTTCTGGCAATTCCTTCCTTCATCCGTCACATCTTCAGCCACCGAAGGAGTAAGTTTGTGACAACCTGATTTTAGGGATATCTACTATTGTATACAGTATACTGACCACTGGTGTAGGACACATACTGTCGAAGTAGACAGGGACTCCGTGACTGGAAACAAAGTCATCAACCAGTATGAGATCCTCTCAGAGCTAGGTCGTGGCGAACACGGGAAAGTGAAACTTGGCCGCCACGTGACAACCGGCCAAAAGGTTGCGATCAAGATTGTCCAGCGGTACTCGAAACGGCGGCGTTTGGGGAGACTGGGGAATGCCGAGGACAAGGTCAAAAAGGAGGTCGCCATCCTGAAAAAAGCCCGCCATCCGAACGTGGTTAGTCTGCTAGAAGTAATTGACGACCCGAACCGCCAGAAGGTTTACATAGTACTCGAGTACGTCGAAAATGGAGAGATTATCTGGCGACAAAAAGGACTTCGCGAGATTGTGGAAGTTGACAAGCTCCGGCTTGAACGCGAGAAAATCGGCGCTCCTGACACACCAGCATTTTGGGAAGAGAGCAAGCAGTATATCATGGCAGCGCAACGTTGGCGGGAGCAACGCTTGAGAGCAATGGAACGGCGCCAAGCGCAAGCAGAACATGCACAGCAGGGACCCATTCCTGCTTGGAGTTTGGAACATGGTGCAGAATCGGATGATGAACTGGGAGCTGAGATTGCAGCGACAGAGTCTCATTCCTCTTCGAGCCACGCCTCTTCCGCGCCTCAAGAGGCTGCATTGGCCGCGATGGAAGGCACCATGTTCGGGGCCTATACTGATTACCCATCTGATAGACGGCGGTTCAGTACCGCGTCCAGCAGTTTTGGCTACGCACCTTCAGAGACAGATCTGTCCCCCGAAGAGGACGACATGTCATATGTGCCTTGTTTAACTTTCGCCGAAGCACGCAACGCTTTTCGAGATTCGCTTCTCGGCCTCGAATATCTCCATTACCAAGGAATCATACACCGCGATATCAAGCCGGCAAACCTTCTTGTTACCAGTGGTCATCGCGTCAAGATATCCGATTTCGGTGTTTCTTACCTGGGACGACCTATTCGAGACGAGGAGGAGGAGCAACTTGATGAGACAGATGTTGCAACTGAGCTGGACGATGCGCGGGAGCTGTCTAAAACTGTTGGCACACCGGCTTTCTACGCTCCCGAGCTTTGCTACACTGGTGACGACTTTGTTGAAAGCCTTGGTGGCGTGCCCCGTATCACCGGAGCCATTGATGTCTGGTCCCTTGGTGTGACTCTCTACGGGATGATATTTGGCCGGTTGCCATTTGTCTCTGATGACGAGTATAGCATGTATCAGACGATCGTGAAGCAGGATGTCTTTATTCCGCGCAAACGTCTAAAGCCCGTCCAGGTGAAGTCCAGCGCCCAATGGCCTCGTTATGCGCCAGATAGTATTCGAGCGGACAACGAGCTGGTTTATGAAGAGGTTGATGAAGAATTATGGGATTTGTTGAAACGGCTACTCACTAAAGACCCGGTGAGGCGCATCACATTGAAAGAGATCAAGCACCATCCATGGGTTCTTCATGGCCTTCCAAATCCTAGAGCTTGGGTGGAAGAAACCGATCCTGGCTATCTAAGCAAGGGCAAGAAGATTGAAGTTTCCAATGAGGAAGTCACAACTGCCGTCAGCAAGGTGCCCTTTATTCAACGTGTGCGGTCCAATGTGGCGAAATGGTCGCATTATTTGACTGGAAGGTCGAAAGACAGAGACAGCCGCAAACGCACTCCTAGTGCAAGCCCCTCGGTTGATTCGACATCCACTTCGAGCAGCAATTCTCACGGAAAGCATCATCTTTGGGATGGTGGCCGATTCAGTCTCCGCGGTGACGAAGAGCTCTTTTCCCGGTTCAGCCGACATCACAGGGACAGTGAGCATCCTCTCTCGCAAAGTGTGACGGTGAGCCCGACGGCTAGCCCAGAAGAACGGCCCACATCATATTTTGCCCAGGATGGCGCTTCCGGACATCACTCCCCCGCCAATCGAACACCTCGCCCTGACCCTCCTGAGCGTGCAACGTCGAACTTATCAACTGCCGAGTCATCAAAGACCGTTAGGGCGTCTGCTATGAATAAGAGCTACTCTGTACCTTTGCGTCCCGCCACGCCTGATTTGCCAGGGTCTTCGGGGACCACAAACATAAGCGGTGTCATCGGCGGCGCGAGCCACCGGTTAGCAAGGGGGCTTCAGCCAGGAGATCGGCCTTTTCCCGCCGACTTTTCGACCGTCGAGGAAGACCATCATTCAGAACCCAGTCTCGCCTTGAGCATCGCGTCCGCGGTTGGGCAGATGCAGCCGTCAGCATGGCAAACAGATGGAGAGCCGTTCACAATACGCGAGAGCCGGGCATCAACCCCTGAGCACCGGCGCAAGATATCTCACCCACTCTTAGCTGTTGAATCCTTCCATCTCCCCAAGGAGGGTTCATGGCACATCAAGGGTAGCCGCTCAGACCCACTTACCGGACTGTCTTCGGACCGCGAACATCGTTCCGGCGCGGACAGTGCTAGCCGCAAGGGGTTGGATGCCACAGCGGATGCTGGTGCCGCGGAATATGTCAAAGAGGGCTTGACGACATCACCAACTTCTGCAGCTACCATATCTTCCTCTTCTATGGATGAAGACACCAGTGGTATGTCGCAAAGTACGTCCCATCCCAGCATTCCGTCCGTCATGTCAGGAGCTTCGTCACTGTCAGAAGGCGGGATCAACAAAGAGAATGATTACGACAAAGTGGCCCAGGTTCCTTCAATCCTTCGTACCGGTGAAACGGTCAAAGCACGGCGGCTCAGTACATCGCGCCCGCCAGAGGATGACGAATCTCGATACTACTGCGACGACGAGGAAGAGAGCGGCGACGATTCTGAAGATGAAGGTCTAGTCTTTGGCAATAACAGAGCCGTCAACAAAAAACCAGCTATCATCATGGGCAAGGCGAAGAAAGGGCACGATGCAGGCTAATCCTGCCCCTTCGTCATGCTCCGACTAGGGCTACCAGCTCCGATTATTTTTCCTTATTCGCCGCCGTCCACGTCAACCTTCGCACCCCCTTATCAACTCTGCTACTCAGCTCTGAGATTCACTTGTATATCATTTAATTGGGACCTTCTGGCTGCTTCTTTTATCTTTCTATTGCGCGCATACAGGGCACCTGCAGAGGGTTACATTGCTTGTACATATATTTCGCATTGGTGGCAGGCTATTCTCATTTCGTTCTTCCTCGGATGGGCTTCCAAAAGACCGGCGTTTGTTTTGCTTTCAATGTCTATCTTCATCTGGCCCTTTTGAGGTTTATATATCGGTTCTTATTTGATGCATGGGGTCCGGGACATGTGCGAGTTTCTGTATGTAATGTTCGGGGGAGGAAGTCTGAGATTTAGTGCATTTGGCTTCGTTATGAGTGGTGTGCAGGATGAACGGCAGGAGAGACAATCGAAATGAACCAGATCATATATTGGGAACAATGGAGAAACACTCGATTCTTCACGCCGTTGACGGCCGTGTCTGTTGTAGTCTAGGTGCTATGTATAGTAGTGTCAACTGCCCTACCCCATATTCTCCCGCGTCTCAGCTTTTCCTCCACCAATAAGTTTGTGCCCTCCAAATGAATCTCCATCGGAGACTTCTCCACCGGCACTTCTGAAACGCAAGGCAGCGGGTATCTATGCCTTCAGAAACCAGGTTGCATGATGAACCGGATGCTTAAAATCACCGAGTTCCCCGACTGACTTCAGGGCGGCCGACCATCTGTGCTTAACCCAGCCTAGGAGCACAATCAACCATGATTCTCTCCTCCCTCTTACCTTTATCTCTGGTCACTCTCACCAGCGCCGCCCTGACCTACCGCGGTGCCGATATCTCCTCGCTCCTGGTTGAAGAAGACTCCGGCGTCGCATACAAGAACCTCAACGGTGAGACCCAAGCCTTCGAATCGATCCTAGCCAACAATGGAGTGAACTCGATCCGGCAACGAGTATGGGTGAATCCAAGCGACGGATCATCTTATAACCTGGAGTACAATCTGGAGCTGGCAAAGAGGGTACAGGATGCGGGCATGAGTGTTTACTTGGACTTGCATTTGAGTGATACGTGGGCGGACCCGGGAGACCAGGTATATCTATATCCATTCTACACTTCCAAGATGAGCTGGGCTGAGACGTCTACTATATAGGAAACCCCCTCTGGATGGTCAACAACCGACATCGACACCCTGGCCTGGCAAGTCTACAACTACACACTGGACGTGTGCAACACCTTCGCAGAGAACAACATTGCCGTCGAGATCGTCTCCATCGGAAACGAAATCCGCAACGGCCTCCTTCACCCCTTAGGAACAACAGAGCACTACGACAACATTGCGCGCCTCCTGCACTCGGGCGCCTGGGGCGTCAAGGACTCTTCGCTCTCCGCGACGCCCAAGATCCTCTTCCACCTCGACAACGGGTGGGATTGGGATGCGCAGAAATACTTCTACGACACCGTGCTTGCCACGGGTACACTGGTGTCTACCGATTTTGATCTTATTGGTGTATCGTACTACCCCTTCTATAATGCGGATGCAACGCTCTCCTCGCTGAAAACCAGTTTGACGAACCTGAAGTCGAATTACGGCAAGGACGTGCTTGTTGTGGAGACGGATTGGCCGGTGCAGTGTAGCTCACCTGAGTATGCGTTTCCGTCGGATCTTAGTTCGATCCCTTTCAGCGCCGATGGGCAGGAGACTTTTTTGGGCAGGTTGGCGGACACGCTGGAGGACGTTGGTGGTGTAGGAATATATTATTGGGAGCCTGGTTGGGTAGACAATGCGGGGCTGGGATCAAGCTGTGAAGATAACCTGATGGTTGACTGGAGGGACAGGACTGTGAGGGAGAGTATAAGTGTTTTCGGTGATCTGTAGAAGTCTAGGATGTTTATGTTGGGTTGGTGGCCTGCCCTATGTTACCAGTACCACCAGAACCTATATGTTCATTCCATGTACGGAGCAAGTACTACATCAGGATTGAGGACCGGCCAGTCAAGACTCATCACTAATGCGTTTCCCCTGTACCTTATGCACCTCGTATGATGAAACAGGCAGCCTTGATCAATTGTCCAGCAAAAGCAGCCAGCTCGCACGGTTTCATGGTTGGGAGGGGTTTCAGCTCGGGGGCTGTGCAAACGCAGCTAAGTGCCGGAACCCATCCAGCAAAGTCGGTCAAAGCTCCCAACCGACGGTGTGCGGAATGCCCAGAGTCAAGCGTCGGGTCAAGAGCGCTTCTCGGAGATTATAGCACCAGCTGAATCTTGTTGTGGAGATCGGTGAGACTGTGACATGTAAACTCGGTAGACTGAAGTCAAGCTGTTGGTGATAGCGACAATGAGCGGACGTCGAGAGTCGGGCACACTTGGACTCGCATAGTCATCGACTCTATGGAGTACCCTGGACCACCCTCAATCGACCCTAGGACGGCGTGGGGGCGGAAAATGCGTGGAGCTTCAGTGAAATCATAAGTGACGTGTGCCCTTTGGCATAACGGTGTTCCTTTTTAGGCTGAAGTTTGATCCTCTTCTCTGCGGCTTCTGTTGATGGCTTCGTCAAGGAGAATGAATAGAATATAGCCGTCAGATCCAGTGTAACATAGCGACCTTTACAGTGCTGCATCTGCCATAGAACACTGTGGTTATTCTTAGTATCTCACCTAGCTTGGTCCTGGAAACCTCACCAGGGTATGCTTCTTCCTATCGTTCGGCATTCTTTGAGTTAGTGGAGCGAGAGCGAGTCTGCCTTGCGGATCGCTGCCTGTTGGCTCAACAAGAGCACTTAACCATTATTTCTGCCTTTTGTGCCTGCCACATTCCCTGAAGATTACCGGATGGTTATTTTTGGTGTTTCGAGATATTTTAAGCAACCAACGACAAGCATCTGCCAAAACGTGGTTGATTGTCGTTAAGTTGCGTTTGTGGTGTTGCTACTGGAGCGCATCCCCACGTTTTTGGACTCCTCAGGCACTAATCAGGCATCAAGGCACCTATCCCCTCGACTCGTCCTCTCGACTCGTCTTCGACCTCCTCCCATACGTATCGTTCTACCTCTTATCTCGATCAGTTCAGTCCATTTACTGTTTCCTTTCCTTTTCTCTCTTCGTTACGCTCATCTTTCAGGAGTCAAGTCCTTCTGTTGCTTGTCGGTACTCTACTTGCCGCAATATTGAAAAGGACCCAGACTACATGCACAGCTCGACGATCAAAGGATCGGTGATTGTGAATCCGCGATATTGGGAATTTGGGATAGCGCGACGAGGCTGAATCGCCAACTGCCCCCCGACTCGGTCCCTGAACTTCATCTCCACCGCGAATGGTACTCCAGACTGACCTTGCATATTCCCATTCTTATAATTATCTCCATCAGTCTCTCCTTCGATCCTTACTTTTTGATTGCTCGCAGCGGCGTCTATCTGCGCCTCAGCCCGACCGTAATCCACACCTGCTGTGTCTCCCCACCTCGCGCGCCTTGGGTCCCCTTCTGTTTCCCTGGATCATCCTGCTCTTATTCTTACATATTCTTCCATTCCCTCCGCTCAGCCTCTTTTCGCGTGGTATCTATTCTGGGATCTTGTCTGCATAGCTCTTTGCCATGGATCCTCAAGACACGCTGCAGGACCTGGGGCAAGCTCCCGCTGCTCATATAAACCGCAGCGCCAGCCCCTCAGCACACGCCCACCAACAGTACAATAATAATTCCAACGACTTGACGATTGATCCCTCGGTCACCTCCAATTCCTCCTATTCTCCCTCGTCCTTTGCCAACAATTCCGCTCCTGGCTCCGAGGCGTTCGCCTACTCGTCGAGCTATCTGACTCCTGCACCCGCGACCGATCATAACTTCGCCCGCCCTAGTCTGCAGATCCCACAGTCCTTTGACCAAGGGCTCTCACACCAGCCCGCCGAGGAGAACTTCTCAAACCTCCTAAACTCGAACACTGGCGACTTCGACTTCTCGCTCTACCAGGGGTCGAGCCCCAACAATACTGGCTCCGACTACCCCTCTTCGGGCCTGCTCGATCCTCAGCAGTCGGGCAACCAAGCCGTCAACCCGGTCGATCTGGTCAGCCAGATCCCGTCTCCTCACCCGTCAAACTCGTCGCAGACCTCGCCGCTGGACCAGCCGCCGTCCAGCGCTATGTCCCCTCCCGCCTCCTCGCCGGGGACGTTCTATACCCCCCAGCACTCGCGTCACACCTCCCTCGATCCCGCAAGCGCCGCATACATGACCAACGTTTCGCACCCCGAATGGCAGGCCGTTATGAACAATTCCGCCTTCCACAGCCACCGTCGCGCTCCTTCAGAGGTCTCCGAGGTGTCGTCCGCCGCCCATTCTCCTTATCTTCCCCAGCATGACAACTTTGACGTGGCGGACAATAATCCGTCCCCACTGCTGGCGGCTCAGAATGACCCCAGTCTCTATGACAATGCCGCGCTGGGAATCGAGTCATTCACTCTGTCCGAGCATCACCAGCCCCAAACACAGGGGATTAGCCCTCACCATAGTCCCTACATCTCTCCTCAGCTGATGCCTCAACATCCGACAGACATGATCCCTAGCGGGCCATTTATCTCTGCTCCGGCGACAAACTCCGCGTACCCGACTCCTCCAACAGAAGGCTATGCGAATGGCGGTGATATCGGGCAAGCGTCACAGATGGCCCCGCCGTCAATCAACGTTGAATTTGCGCCCCCGGCTAAGGCTCAAGTCTTCCCACCTGAAAAGTCGACCGCTGACATGGACTCCTTGAGTCCGCCTCCATCGTTGCGTAAGTTGTCTACTTCATCACTTGATTAAGTCTAATTCATCATCTAGGCACCTCACGGATGCGCAGCAAATCTGATCCGTACGCGGTCTCCATCTCCCGACCTCGCTCGCCTTCGTCTCCGTCAGCCAGCTTAGACGCTTTGGCTGCTTCATCGCCCCGGTCATTGTCGCCCTTCGATGTAGGCCGTCATCCCTACAGTAACCCTAGTTCTAGGGAGCCCTCGCCTGCGCGTTCGGCCCGCCGTCTGTCGACGTCCTCGGTCGATAGCCGGAATTACATTCTTGGCCTTGCTGACCCACAACGGCCTGGATCGAATAATACCGATTCTAAGCGGGTTCAAAAGCACCCCGCGACTTTTCAATGTACTCTCTGCCCCAAGCGCTTCACCCGGGCATACAACTTGCGCTCCCATCTACGGACGCATACAGACGAACGACCGTTCGTCTGCACCGTCTGCGGTAAAGCATTCGCCCGCCAGCATGACCGTAAGCGCCACGAAGGCCTGCATTCCGGTGAGAAGAAGTTTGTTTGTCGGGGTGATCTCTCGCGAGGCGGGCAATGGGGCTGCGGCCGCCGATTTGCTCGTGCCGATGCCCTGGGGCGCCACTTCAGATCAGAAGCCGGCCGAATCTGCATCAAGCCTCTCTTGGATGAGGAGTCTCAAGAGCGAGAACGCACGCTCTTAAACCAGCAACAGCAGCATCTGCAGCCGGTCAACCAACCACTGATGCTCCCCGGCCAGGGAATGGAGGGCCAACATACGGGCAGCTTCATCCTACCTGCAGCGCTACTAGCACAGTATCCAGCTTTGCAAACATTGCAGTGGGACCAGATACCAGCCGGAACTGACGATGCGAGCGATATTGGCGGTCGAAATAGTTTCGACGCCAGTTCCGGCGGAGAGTTCGGCTTCGACGACGATGAATCGGGGATCAGTGTCTCTGGTATGAGTACGGGCTATGCCAGCGATCAGGGCAATATCTACAGTGTGGATGCCCAAGGGCAGATGCTTGGGGTCAATCCAGGCGAAGCTGGCTATGCAAATCCGAACTGGGGAAAATAGCACATCATTTACATCCATTTGCCACCTATTTCTCTGTTCAGTAGGGGAATTTCTTATTCCACTGTCGCTATTTTGGCTGGATTCTGGTTCTGTTTCTGGTGTATAGAGGTTCGGCGTTGCGGATACAGGATTTCAAAATGCCTTGGCTTGGACAACCCACCTTCTTCATTTTTTCGATATCATTCCATTTCGACTACGCCCATCTACAGCTTGCCTATTTTACGTGTTTACGATGAACTTCATACCCCTGGGAGATCGTGTTGTTTGTTTCAGTTGATTTGCCTTTAGTTACTCATATACTTCCAAGGGATATTTTGATACCCTGAGCTTGAAATGTTGTTTTGTCTGTATTTGGCAACTTTCCATCATCGTCATCCTTACAATGATTGATTACATCAACAAATATCCAGCACTCCAGTATCAGAGCGGATCCTGCTCAATTGCTGTAGGTAGGAGGATGGAGTGCTAACTAGGGTTTATTTCTGAAGTTTTATCCTCACGAGAGTGGAGTTGATATACATCCTACTGAGTCATGCCAACTAATTTCCCAATTTCACCAACCCATTTCCTCGAAAACTCCTCCTCAGTAAACCTCAATGCAGACTTCCGTGCCCTCAACCGCATACCAACCTTCTCGTCATTGCTGAGCGAGAGTGCCTTCTCAAACGCATCCGCAAACTCTTCTTCGGTCGTCGCCCGGAATCCTGTCGCTCGTGTGCCCCTGTTCTCAAGAGAATCGGAACCAGAATCAGATTCAGGAAAATCGATCACAATATCCTCGCGTGGACCGCCCGAGTCATGGACAACGGCAATCAAGCCGGCGGCTTGGTACTCGACGACGCAAATACCAAAATGTTCGTTCCACATGGCGTTTACGCCGATGGAAGCTGTGCCAAGATGCGAAAGGATCGTAGGCCAGGAGGCATCGCAAAGGAAGGTGGTGTTGTTGCGGATCCGGAGTTCGTGCGCGAGGAGGCGGAGGTTGTAGATATGGGTTTCGTCTGGGCTAGAGGGGCGGACGGTACCGATGAGGATGAGCTGGGGTTCTGGCTTTTGTTTCTCGGTCGAGGAGTCCTTGGTCTTGTTGTGGCGTTCAAGAAAGCGGGCGAAGGAGCGGAGGATGAGAGGGTGATTCTTTTCTGGCCGAAACTGGGCGATGTAGAGAAGTGTAGGGGTGCGGGTTGTTTCTGTTTCAGGTGTCACTGGAATAGTGGATTGGATGTCTGAGACGGCGGTCGGTGGGAAGACGACGACGGGGTCTTTGTATTTGAGGGTTTGCGATGATAGGAAGGGCGTGTGTCGGGATGGGCCCCAAATAGAGCGGATATGTGCTGATGTCCAGGAGGAGTTGCACATGACGACGTCAATGTGGCCGCCGATCCAGCCGTAAAGGCGGGCGAAGGCGAGCCAGTACTTGCGCTTAAGGGTGCCTTTGAGTCCTGTTCCCGCTCCGGCGTTGATGCCCTTCAGGCCAGTTTTGTCGTCGAGAGACTGAAGCATGTCGGTGGAGATGGTGGGGTAGTGCACGTAGGCACCTGTTGGAACTGAGGGAAAGAGAAGCTTGCAGAATGCCACAGCGAATGCGTAGCCCATAGTGTCGACGAAAATGTCGGGCACGAGAAGCGTGAAGGCGTCGTAGCCCACAATTAGCGAGCCGAGGGACTGGCCTAGAAGCGTCATGTAGGGATACATGCTGCTCTGGACATATTTCCGAGTTGTTAAGTAGAGCAACTCCACTGTCGGGGCGTGCAGTCGAATGTTGAAACGGGTCTGTTATATGTCAGAAAAGGATATAGACAATCCCGACGGGGACATACCTGGACCCTTTCCAGCATAACTGCTTTCGTGACATTCAGATCGCCGGTGTAGATAGCACAGACGGCTTTAGGCCATCGTCTTTGCGTAGCTCTGACAGCTTCCCAAAGAACACGTTCTCCCCCGCCTCCGGCATTGCTATATTCCAAGAAGTCAGCGCCACATGCTCAGCTACTACCAGCAGAGACCACATACCAGAAAGGATGGAAGAAGCCTATGATTCCAGTCCACTCGTCTGTCCCTGAATGCTGGAAATTCTGACTAGCTGACCCGGAGCTGCTACCACCCGAGCTGGAGTCGACCTTTTCCCAATCCTCATCATCCGCTGATGCCGCGCTAGCGGAAGTCACTTGGGACTGTTTCGAGAGTAGTTCGTCTTCATCTGCCCGGACACGAGATAAGATGACCTCCCTGCGAGCTTGTGTCCTCTTCCGAATCACCCATCCCACGCCGCGGAGCACAATACGGAGCAGTCCCAGGGGAAACTGGGGAAGAAGCACGCACGAGGCAAGGAGGGCGATCACGGAGATCAGAAATTTGAGAAGAAAAAGCATCATTGTAAACGGCCTGTTGAGAGCATACTAGCTGAGGGCAGTGGAAGCTGTCTACTAGATAAATAATTGTCGGTGATGAGTGGAATGATGCTGATGTTTGCTTTCTGGTCTTTTCGCTATCGATAAGCCCTGTATGGTACGGTACTGTATAGTTGGTATTATTTCTAACTATAGCCTGGTCACCGCTCACGTGATGAGATGCACCAGATGGCACAGCTCGGAATCTTTCTGCCATAGAACTCTTTTGTGTTGTTTACCTCCGTGTGAGAGTACTGTTCTTGTCTTTCGTTCTGCATGCAGTTGCCATTAATTTGAAAGAAGAAACTTAAAAATTCTCAGAATGAGGCCGAGTCATCGTCTTCCCCGGATGATGCCTCTGCAGCATGTCCGCCGCTTCCACCAGACGAGACCGGCTCCCTTTATAAACGAATCGCTGGAAGTAGCCTCGTCCTTCATTCATGGCGTACACTCAGCCAGCCATCTGCCATGGGCTCTCTCAATCCCTTTGACTGCTTTCCTGATTCGAATGGGCGTGGCCTTGCCCCTGCAGATCTTCACTAAAGTCCAAGCTCGTAAAGAATCCGATTTATCCCCGATCCTTATGGCTTGGCGACAGCATTATCAGAAGAAAGCACAGAATCAGACTGGTCCCAATGGCCCAATACTTGCGAGAGAGGCCAGAATCATGACCACTAAAAACCTTAAAGGCCAGTATGATGCTCTCCGCCGCCGCTGGGGCCTAGTCCGATGGTATAGGCCAGCCAATATCCTCCAGGTGCCGATTTGGATTACTGTCATGGAAAGCCTCAGGGCGATGAGCGGCGCTGATAAAAGCCTGGCTCAGACCCTGCTCGCACTGTTTTCGTGGGGGGATTCGGAATCGCAAGGATCCGCTGCTCTTCGTCTCACCGTGGAGCCATCGTTCGCAGCGGAGGGAGCGCTCTGGTTCCCGGATCTGCTAGCAAGTGACTCGACGGGCATTCTGCCGGCGATACTGACCGTCACTATGTTGATCAATATCCGCAACGGATGGAAGGTGCCGACACTGAGGAGTGCTGCCGACTTGCCCCTCAAAGAAATGGGGAAGCAGATGTCGAATACTCTATTTCGGTTGCTTATCCAATGCATGGCTCTAAATGTTGGGTTGGCGTGTTATACGCAAGGAATGCCGGTAGCGGTTATGATTTACTGGATCACGAGCACGAATATCGCGACGGCACAAACATTTCTTCTTCAAAAATACATGTTCCCCACTCCATCATTGAAGCCATGGAAGCAGATCCACATTGCCTATTCTAAACGGGGACAAAAGGCTGTGTCACAGAACTAACCCACAACTCTGGAAAAAGACTATTTACGGACAGCCGGAAATTCGGATTACTGTCATCCTAAATGGGAAACAAGAGGCAAGATGGATGAAGACATAAGTCAGAAGAACTGGTACCCTGGAGTGTCTGACTGGCATGTAGTGACAAGGATATCATGGCGGGATTTCGCAGCCCGCAACTCCATCCAGTTAAGATTCAAGTGTGGGATCTGAGCCATTCGAATGCTGATAAATTCAATGGTTGGTATCTCAGTGCAAGCCCAGCCATATTCGCGCTGAAACACAATCGGATCCTCGCCCAAGTACAAAGCTGCGAATGCGTCGTCGGCACGGCCCCAGTTGGGAGGCGCCCAGCTGGGAAGGACGGGCTCAGTGTATTTTGGATCTCCGGCATCTAGCTGCTCTAAATCCAAGTCCTGAGATCCCATGCGAATATCAGGATGCGAGATATCTGCCTCATAAATGATCCCACGAGCCTCAGCCCGCTGCAAGGAGTGGACCTCACCAGGGAGGTACTTTTGGAGGAATGTTAGTTGTCTATACGCGTTTATTCCACAAAGTCTTGCGGCAACGAAAACCTCATCGATGGCAGGTTCGAAGCGAAAGACGGCCTGAAGATGTCCAGTGATGACATCGACAGTCCCACGACAGGTCCAGAGGAAATAATCATGATGTGTGTCCCAGTTGCGTGGCCAAGTTGACTGGTCAGGTTCATTGTCTAGTTCTCGCGGCGAGGCGATCTCGGCTGCCTCACGCTCTCTTTCGACGTTACTCTCCAATCTCACCAATCGGTCCCAAGATAGTATCGGCAAGGGTGAGCGTGGAGGTCGTTCAGGTGGTACACGAGAACGACGGCTTTCGTCCTCGGTAGCGTCAACGGCCGCTGAAATGGCTCTCTGAATGATCATCTCGTTGTTTGCTCTGAAGAAGGGTGCCGCTGATCCAGGGATAATGTCCCCAACGCGGTCCCTGCGGAGGATCACGCCCATATATCCAGCTTCATCCCGTTCAAAACAGTCCGCGTAGTGAAAGGTCACTTCGAGGGATTCACCGTTCTCACTCTCATGCTCCTCGCCCGTCAAGTCGTCATGACGCTCTGAGACTGGCATTGCGGCTGTAGGAGTTTGGTTAGTCGGTTACAATTTCCAGGGTGGCAGTACCTTGAATTTCGATAACGCTGAGGTGGTATGCTTACTTCCAAGTGAACTTTGGTTCTTTCGAAGCCAGCAGACTATAACACGAACTGCTCACTCTTGCTCGAACCTCACCAAGCCTCGGTCGATATTTGATCCAATCGCGGAGCCAACAAACAAAGCTAAGAAGTATCTTTGCAAAGTTTGCGGTGTCGAAGCGAGAGACTCGGGTTTGAAAGATAGACAGAAGCGCGAGGAGTCCTTCATTGTACTGAAGGGAGGGTGAAGACAATGAGAAAGAAGGAGAAGGGAAGAAAGACCTTCTACCTCTTCATTCAGAGAGGGCCTTTCTGCATGTGTTCGCTGTGTTCCTCTGGCAATGTGAACTGAACATTTCAGTTGCCTCCTCCCTCACTGAATTATGTCTGAGAAAGCTTAACCTCTTGTTATTTCATCAATACATTTCACTCTGCAATATAACCTAAAAGAACCATTTTCTCACTTGCTGTAATACAGCCATTACTACCACAAGAAGGGGTAGGTAGCTAGTCTTTGCTGGTGCTGCCATAAAACTCATCATTCAGGGCACGACAGTTCACGTGGCCCCACCTTGAAGTGACTCATGCGATATCCTCTCAACATAATCCTCACCTAGTAAAGGCTGCCAGGCAGAATGACTCTACTCTTTCTTTGTTGAAGCAGCCAGAGGAAAATACAAAAAAAAAATGTAGCCTACTTACATAGATCTTTCATAGCAAAGATAACAGTCATACATGAGACCTCACTTGTTGGACTGACCAGCCCTGAGCATATCAAAGTGCCTTCAATCCATATCGCCTACGATGATTCAAGAAGAATAGAGACTAAGTAAATACGCGCGGTATGACGAACTGAGACGGGTATTATATGACAGCTTAAAGCTTAGCCTTGACGTTATCTTCCGATGCACTGGCTTCCTCGTTGATGGAGATCGTGCGGTTGTCGGGGCTCTCGCCAAAGAAAATGACTTCGACGGTTACATCGTCACTAGCAGGTGTAAATTAATATTTGTGGGGCTAATCAGAGCAAAGGAAGACAAAACATACCGATATCGTCTAGAGTAAGGGCTGGGGAGAGTGAGCAAAGCGCAGAGCATGTCCTTGTCCTTTCCGCCCATGGCGTTGCGGACGAGATGAGTGGCCGCATTCTTATCTTCAACGACGAAACGACTAGCGGCATCTGAGATGTCGTACTGCTGCTGACGTATCGGTCGACGTTGTCCGTCGGTATTGGTTTCCTTCGGTGTTTCTACAGGTAGCTGGGTCGGCTGGGAGCTGAAGAGACTCCGGACCCAGCTCTTGTTGCCGGTACCGGCTCCGGCAGCGGCTTTTTGCTCTTCGATCCACTGCCCAACCAAGCCGACGACTTCTTCGTTGCTTAGCATCTCCCAGAGACCGTCGGTTGCGAGGACAAGGAAGTCGCCTTGGCTGGGATCAACCTTGGTCGTTGTGATGATGGGTTCGGCGGTGACATAAGGGGGGGTCTTTAGGAGGGGATGCGGGGTCCGACCGAAGAACTGGCGCTTGATCTTTTCCTGTGTTTCCTTACTCCATTTGTAGAAGGCGTCTCCGAAAGACCGACTAGGCTCGAGTTGGCCAAGGATACGTCCGTTTCGGACAACGTTGGGCTCTCCTGGGTGTTCTTCGCGCAACCGCTTCATTTCAGAGGGCGTGCCGCCCGTCTGGTCTTCTGAAAGGGGTGTTGCTGTCCATTTACCGTTTTCTGAGCGACGGCCAAGAACGGCGCGCGAATCTCCTGCACAGGCTACCTTCAGATCCCGAGTTTGTGAATCGTAAAATGCGAGGAGAGCGCAGGAGCCGGAAAGAGCAGGAGCGAGCAATTCGGCTGCGGCGCGACGTGAATTGGACTTGAACACCTGGTTGACACTGCCGTGGACAATATCGTTATCTAAACGAACAAACCCCTGTTTAATAGCGGCATCCACGGCTTCCGATGACGGCAGCACCAGCGAAGGGTCCGAAGACGCGGATTTATATGTAGCGTTTAGCTCGCGAGCGACGTATGAAATGAGGACGTTGCGCAATTTGGCAGACGTTGTCCAGCCACTATGGCCGAAGGTTAGCGATAATAGTACATGTCTGAAAGTAATATGGACACTCACGAATGGCCGTCAAATACCGCCCAGAACATCCAGTCACTGCTGGATTGGCCTTCGTTTGCCGCAGACGTGGAGGCAGGTACCTCGACTATCTTCTCTGCATGATCATCTTCGATAGGGGAGTTGCTCGGAACCTGAACAACATCATATCGAACAACCCCTTTACCTCGGTTCACCAAATATGATTCCTCGTTCTTCCTCAGTTTCTGCGTCGCTTGTTCAGGTGTTAGCATCTCTAGAAGTCGGCGATCAGAGTCGTCAGTGTTTTTCTGTAATGGCTGCTCTCCGGAGAGCGTCGCCGTGTAGAACTGATCGTTATCCACCAAGAGAGCACGGCGCGACGGTTCCGAAGGCTGTTCGGCGTGGGCAGTCGACGTGAACGACCTGATCTGCGAGGAGGTACCGGCGGCTGCTGGTGTCTGGGAGCCGTCGCCTTGATAAGCGTACCAAGCCCCAGATGCGACTACTGCCGAGACTGCTGCAACAGAGAAAGTTCGAAGATGCATCGAGGACTGGAGGGAAGCAGAAAGCTTGGGCGTGGAGTAGGATCGGAGACCGAGAGACAGACTGCTTGTGAACGATATGGACGGCTTCCTACCGCCGACCCGCCATGCTGGGCCACGACGAGAAGAACGGAGCGTTTGAAGGGCTGCACGACGCATTGAGCCAACGGTAGCGGACTGATTGATAGAAATACCGAGGCTCGCTGCAACACTGGACCTTGTTGCTGAAGAGTTGACGAGGCTCAGTGTCGGCAAATTATGCCCCAGGCATCAAGGCCAGCATCACGGCAACGTCAGCCAGGGGCGGTGGGCACAATTACGGCAGATACGAGCGGTACCAGAATGGTATTTGCAGTGGGACACTCCGCACTAAGCCAGTTTCGGATCCCGCCATTAAGTCCATTGTCGTCATCCCCGCAGTCACAAAATCTCTATTCTATTATACTCCGATATCTAATACTAACTGGAGGGGCTATTGCCAGAGGCAACACATGGTCTTAACGCATTTTCTTTAGCACGAGTCCAATCCCATTCTGAGCACTGTTGAACTTCCTGGATGTCCTCCCGTGCGATTCGCAAGCTGCAAAAGCTGCGTGAGCAAGAGCAGCAAGCCGAGCTACAAGCCCAAGAGTCGAGCGAAGACGAACTGATAGCGAAACCATCGAAACCGAAGCCAAATGCCTTTGACCTTCTAAACGCGGCGGATATTGACGACGATGAGGACGAACAGCCATCCGAAGGCGAGGCTCCCGAGTCGGTAAACCAACCAAAAGAGGAGGTAACAATCCCAGCAGCACCGGACCCAGTAAAAAAGAAAAAGAAGAAGACAAAGAATAAGAAGAAGAAAAATGCGGCAAAACAGGAGACTACGAATGAGGGTTCTGATGAGAAAGATCTAGATGAGATTGATCGGGTGTTGAAGGAATTGGCTGTCCAGTCTCAAGGAGAGGCCGGCGTCCAACGCCCAGAAGAAACAGTCGTCGCTCCGTTCTCAAGAGCTCCGGAAGATTTCTTGTCGATTGACACAAAGCTACTTAATGCGACGAATGAAATGCGCAAGTTGTTTGGCAATGTTGTTTTGGAGAATTTCGACCAGCCAGATTCTGGCTCAGGCCGCAGACGGGACCGGGGCCGAGAAACAATAGACCTTGGCCGTGCTTTAACGGGCAGATACAGCCCTGCAAGTAGAGGACTCAGTCTCGCCGGAGTTACACAGAGGCGCAACATCTTATTCCAGGGCAAAGATGAGTGGCCGCGGGCTCCCAGTGGTGGTCTTGGAATGGAGGTAGCAAAGTCGCTTCCCAACGGCGCCACGGTCTACCGCTTCATCCACAACGCCGCGTACCAAGATGTCCAAAGGCAATTTGACCTCTGCGTGGAGTCAATGGATCCGCAAAGGATGATCCATCTCCTTCAGTACAATCCTTACCACATCTCAACCCTCCTTCAAGTGTCAGAGATCGCAAAACACCAAGGTGACCATGCAGTATCTGCAGACCTACTGGAGCGAGCACTTTTCAATTTCGGTCGTTCGGTCCATTCGTCATTCGGGAACCGCCTCAGAGACGGCAAAGCAAGGCTTGACTTTCTACACGCGGAAAATCGCGAGCTGTGGCTTGTTGGTTGGAGGTACATTGCCAACCTTGGGATGAAGGGGACTTGGAGAACCGCATATGAATGGGCGAAGCTGCTACTGAGCCTGGATCCGAAAGACCCTTATTGCATTAAACTTATGATCGACAATCTAGCGCTTCGTGGCAGAGAGTGGTCACACTTCATCGATCTCTGTACACAGACCAGGTTATCGCAAGAGTGGAAGTATCTGCCAAACATCCAGTGCTCTCTAGCTTTAGCATACCTACGACTGAACAAACAACAGGAGTGTCGACAGCAGATGTGTGTGGCAATGTCCCGCTATCCATGGGTCTTCTGCAAGCTGGCCCAGGAACTCGACATCCAGCCGATTCCGAAGCGAATCTGGGGTAAGCTCCCTCCTACTGACGGGCACGAGCTGTTCACCGAACTCTACATTGTGCGTACCAAAGACCTTTGGAACACTCCAGAGGTAATCTCTCTTCTGGTCGAGGTAGCGGACACGCTATCAGAGGGAGATGAACCAATTGAACCACCAGAAATTACTTTGGACATTGCGCGCCATGTTGTTCTTTCGGATGTTCCACGCGTTACAACGCATTTACCGGCTCGTTTCGTCTCCGGGCGTATCTCAGCTTCTGATCCTCTACCACCTTACGAATCGGAAGCTTTCCGACAGCAGTCCGATCCCACGCCGTCCTATCTGTCTCGAGTACCAGAGGCCGAGAGGCCTGGCTGGATTCGTAACCTTATGGAGCAGCTAAACCACGGCGTGATCCCCTTTCCTCGATTCCGGGCCGGTGATGAAGATGACCACGGGGATGATGAGCCGGCCGACAATCATGTGCTACCCGTCTCGGGCCCTGAAGAGCAGGTAGTGCTCGAACAATGGCTTCTCGGCGATGGTCTGCAGACTCTTGAGGCATTCATTCGCCAGCATGGCGTCGATCGCGGTAACTGGGATGAAGAAATCGACTATTCCCCGTTACACGAATACGTCGATACGCTGTTTGAAATCGTACCGGACTCGGCCCGACAGGCGCTGCTTGATGGTGCGATCCGAGAAGCTGCGGGTCCCATAGTTGTGAGTCTTCTGCAGGATGAGATGGAACTTACACGGCTGGAGCTGGAGGAACAGCAACGTGATGGACAATGATACCCCCCTTCTGCCCGCCCCCTGAGAAGGTCAATGTAAGAATACAACCCTTTATGATTTGTATGAAATATTGAACCTTGTACGTGGAATTCTTGGCATTCCGGAGCACCTGCAGCTGCAATTACGCAAGATTGTCGCGAAGCTGATTGGCCGGTTAAATTCCAGTTTGAGGCCGTCATATGAGGTCATTCCTTTATGTGCTCAATTGTACTATGATGCATATATGGCTCAAGAGCCTCAGTTACTGTGAAAATTGCAGCAAAACTGTTTGTAACTTTCCAGAAATTGCACTGAAGAACAAGCTCAGATACAGGTCTTCAATCAGCCCAGCTTAGTCAAAGGCTCAGTGGATCCACCCCGCAATTAGCCGTTGGCGACAGCCTCAAGATCTGCTCTCAAGTTTCAAATGTTAGAAATCTCTGCCCGGCGCTCTCACACCTGCTATTATCTCATGCGACCTCTTCAATAGTCATATAATTTGAGTGTCTACCCTCCAATTATGACCGGGGATTTCGTTCCGTTGACCCCACGAGAAGCCGCATCAGGCCTTCTCGGTTCCATCTCCTTAACCTGCTGGATTTTTCTCTTAGTATGTGCAGTGTCCTTTTTTATCTCAGATATACTCATCTATCACCTACGAGACCTACAATCGAATAGTGGCTAATTCCATCATAAGGTCCCCCAACTAATCGAAAACTACCGCAACGGCAATGCCGAAGCCATCTCGCTCCTCTTCCTCTTCGTCTGGTTCGTCGGCGACATTACGAACCTCGCCGGTAGCGCCTGGGCGGGTCTTGTCCCCGTCGTCGTCGCAATCGCCGTCTACTTCTGTATCGCCGACGGCGTCCTAATCGGCCAGTGCCTTTACTACCGCGCTCGGAACTCGCGCGGCGCCGCCGCGCACTTCTGCGAATCATCGTCCGCTACACCCGAGCCAACGACGCCACTGCTTGGAAGAAGATACAGCGATGCGCTGCTTGATGGTGATGGTAGTCGGCGGCGAAGGGGCTCGCGGCCATCGTACAGTGCTGTGAATGGCTCTCAGCAAGCGCAATTGCCGGATGATACGCTTGCGAAGCTGGTTGAGGAGAATAGGATTGGGCAGGGGGCTTATGTCAAAAATTTTAGCAGTGTCCTGGCTATTTGTGTCATTGGAATGGCTGGGTGGACGGTCGCATGGCAAACTGGGGTTTGGAGGCCTGCGCCGTTGGGAGGTACGAGTGGAGGCGTCGATATGGCGCCTGGGGCGCAGGTGCTGGGGTACATAAGTGCTGTCTGTTACTTGGGGTATGTTTCCTGATTTTTGATACCCTGTAGTTTCGAGATTGTCTCGTTCAGGGTTCGTTGACGATGTGCAGGGCGCGACTACCCCAGATCTATAAAAATTACTGTGATAAGTCTTGTGAAGGTGAGCCACGCTTCCATGTTTCCCTGGACTTCGGCCTTCCTAACTCTATTCTAGGACTGTCGCTGTTGTTCTTCATTCTCTCACTCATGGGCAACTTGACCTATGGTGCTGGGGTGAGTTTAATGCTTCTTAAACAGTATGGAGCCGCCCGACTAACCCTATGAAGATCCTCTGCCATTCCACTGAGAAGAACTACTTTCTAACGAATCTACCCTGGTTAATTGGCTCTTTGGGGACCATGGTGGAGGATGTTATTATCTTTGCGCAGTTTCGCCTATACGCGGTCCAGGATTCTGCCGCAGAATTTGCTTGATCTTATGTCATGGTTATTTGTTTAGTCATGTGGGTTTTTGTTGCGAGCGCGATATAGAAAATCGGGTTTTTCGTCTGGCCTGGCGTCAGGGTTGCAAAATTTGTCGACTTAATAGATGTATGTCTACTAGAAAATTACTTGGTCTACCCTACTTGAGCTACAAGTAAGCACAGGTATGGAATCCGAGATTCCACCCATCTGATTGCAGACGGAAACCTTTTGTTCATGGTCGCATGACAGACATCGCATAAGAGCTGGGCAACTAGCTCCAAAAGAATCAAAGTAGCTGATCAACATATATCAGATAGAGAACCGTAGACGGCCAAGTAGACCTCGCCTCCGGACTACCATACATGCTGCTGTCTGTCCATTCACCATTGTGTTTCCAACAGCCGAAATCCTAGCGTCATCCGGTCCAGTACCTCTGCCATGACGTAGTCCATCATGCGAATGCAAGCACAGCGCCCAGTCCCAAAAGATGTCTTTGTCCGGATATTTTTCTTTTTTGCCTTTTCCCTTTTTTGATCTTCGTGCAGGGTGCGGAGTATCAGGTACGGAGAGATATGAGAGGGTGGAAGAAGCGAGGTCGGAAAGAAGCGAGGTGACGAGAAAAACCAAAAGGAAAAATATACGGGAAGCCGAACGGGATCTTTGCGAGACGCTTAGTCGAAGAGACCGAAGCCCATGTCCTCGTCGGACTCCTCCTTCTCTGTAACACGAAGTAGTCAGTATTTGAATGATATGGCGGCGATTAGCAAATTGCTTTTTACCTTCTTCCTTCTTCTCCTCAGCGGCGGGAGCAGCGGCGTCACCACCAGCGGCGGGGG
Organism: Aspergillus foveolatus; assembly: GCF_047715535.1. Taxonomy (NCBI): domain Eukaryota; kingdom Fungi; phylum Ascomycota; class Eurotiomycetes; order Eurotiales; family Aspergillaceae; genus Aspergillus; species Aspergillus foveolatus. Next base: position 237,883 of record NW_027396091.1, on the reverse strand, counting down.
CAGCACCAGCAGCAGGGGCGGCGGCACCAGCGGAACCGACGTTGGTGAGGAGGTCCTTGATGTCCTTGCCCTCGAGAGCCTTGGCGAAGATGGAAGTCCAGATGGGCTCAACTTCCTGGACCTTGGCGGCGGTCAGGAGAGTCTGGAGCTTGTCGGCCTATAAACCCAGAACAATCAGCCCTAGATATTCACGCGCCATGTTGCGACCCTTCAGCGCAGGCCCAATTCCTCATTAAATTCGAAGCATTCTTCCGCGTAATCGCTGACGGCAGTTTTTGATCCTCCCAGCAATTCCATTATCAACCCCGGACAAGGGGTGTAAACGAGGGAATACATACGGTGATCTCGATGCCCTCATCGGCAAGGATGAGGGAGGCGTAGGAGCAGGCGAGCTCGGCGGTAGACATGGTGTCGATGGTTGTCGTTGGACTGGACAAAGTCTCGAGAGGGATGCGGGAGGAGAGAGAGGAAGGACGGGAAGACCTTTTTTTATCAACGACTGGCTTTGAAGAAGTCGAACGGGGACCGCCAACAGCCAGACCCAACGCGGAAATTGTGTGTTTGGCGGCCGAGCCCTCGCTTAGGGCTGTTCCAATCGCAGTCTAGCGCCAGCGCAAGTCCCGTGACTCCTTCCGCAGCACGTTCTCGTGACCAGTACGCTACTCCAGATTAGGAAATACCGACATCATACCTAGTAGGTCAGCGCTGGGAGCGATCAATAGGTGGGCTTCTATACGTCGTAGCTAGTACCTTTGCTACAATATCTGGAGCTGGTGCAGAATCGTGTTTTTCCTTTTTCTCGTTGATCGGTCGATCCCGTCTCCCTTTGGTCTACACTTTTCTAGTTTGTCCCCTATACTTCCGATTCCTGCAACCGTGATGGAATCCCCCGCCATCCAAACCCCGCTTGATCCGAAAGAGCAACCGATCTTGGAATCTGTACTTCGCATTCGCGATGCGCTTTATCTGCTGAAACAAGACAAGTCGTCGTATATTAGATCTCGTGATGTCCTTCCTCTTTATGAAGAGGTGACCAAGGAGATAGAAAAGCTCAATGCTATTCGGAAAGATCAAAACCGTCGTCTGGCCCATAATCGCTGTTAGTAGCGTGGACCCGAAAAGCAAATTGACCCGGATTGTGCTAATTATTTGCTTCGAGTATAGTGGATTACGTATTGGATGACTGTTTTCAATTGATCTCGCTTCTATTCTTGACAGTTGGGAGGAACAATGAGGCCCCGGCAGTGTGAGTCTTGCCAGGCTGCATGCACTGGATAAAACTAATGCCAAAACTACTGTCGTATGCAGATACTCCCTTGCAGCCACAGTACAAGTACGGACTCTAAACATTGATTTTCTGTTTTGTCCCAAGGATGCTGACCGAGCCTGCAGCGACTTCTTGACCATTTGGAAGAAGCCGGCTTTTACAGTGCGAAAGACCTGAGCTCGATTACAACGACTCTCGCAGGAATGCGCGAAACCCTTGATCGTGGCAAAGAAGCCCACTCGCCTGCCTTGTTGACTCTTCTGGAAAGTCGCCTCGACAAGTGCCAGATCAAGCTCGAGAAACTGCAAAGTGAGCTGACCAAACTGAGCCCGGAGCTCGCTTCAACGCATGAAACCCTAGTATCTGTTCTTCGATCAACCGCAGCCGTTAATACTCGTTCGAAGGTTCGTTGCGCAATCATTGCTAGTCAAAAACACGTACTAACAGAAGGGTCGCATAAAAGTTCTCTGCCGCGGAAGTGAACGGGCTTCGAGACCAACTGAAAAGAATTGAAGATTCAATGAAAGACGGCAACTTCGTTGACGCCAACGGGAATGTACTAGATAACCAAGAAGAGGTCAAATTGCTACTGCAACGGTGTTGGCGCTGGACTGAGATAGTGTTGGAACGGTCTGTCACCCGCTAGCCGGAGTCTTCTGTCGTCTAGCTAACCTGAAAATAGTGAGGGTAAAATTGATGAGAGATTTCGAGACCAGTATGAGCGACTACTCGATATTCGAAACCAGCTGGACCGGCTCTCTGTCACACAAGCGTGGTCTCTCCGCGAAACAGATCTGTTCGTTTACCAACGTAAACTCGACCGAATTGATGAAGCAAGGATTAATGGCAACTTTGTCGACGCTGAGGGAAAGCCAGCAGATCTTCATGCACAGCGGGTAGGCGTCGTATATCGTGTTTATGTGGTAACCCGGAGCTGACTAGGAAAATTGCCTTTAGACTCTCCTCTACCTGATTCGGAGAAGCTACGCGTACATTTATGCACTTCTCATCTCCTCAGAGCCTGTCTCTGAAGCACTATTACCCGTATACAATCAGCTCCAAACACTACGGCGCTGTCTGCTAGAGGTCAAAGAATCCGGTGGTGTATCCAACTCACGCGAACTCTATCCATATAGTATGAAGGTACGTACGCTCAACTTTCTCGGCACGTCCAACCACCCACTAACACGGACAAGCTCAATTCAATTGACAACATGCGCGTTGACGGTAAATTCTACATTGGCAATGACATCCCCGAGGGTCAAGGTGGAGTGAACGCCTTGCTTGCCGAATGCTACGACCTAGTCTGGGAATTGCGGGCCGCGGTGGCGGACGACAAGGAGTAATCGACATACTTAACGCATCTGCTTACTATTCTAATGCTTTCTCTTATTCTTGCTCTGTCTTCTGTTTCTCTTCTTCATGTATGAACGATTTGGAATTGGGAGGCTTGCTTTGATCTGATTTTGTTTTGCCAATGGCGTTTTAAATGGGTGCCATATTAATGTGAATCTGTGAACTTGCATCTTAATGATGTCCAATGCCACTGGTTATATACATGGCAATACCATAGGTAGTTGTAGTCTATTGTAAAAGGGGATGCTATCTTCTAATGCCTCGACGGCAGCTGAACATTAACAGCAGCTCAATGGACACCGCCGGATAGGTATAAGACGGAAGTATCTCGCACTTCATTGGTCTAGACATGTACTTAACATGCTGATCTGAGTTCAAAAGAAAAATGCAGTATCGTATAGAAAAATAATAGGAAATCATGACATAAAACGGATATTACGAGAAATAGCTGCGGACGGCCGCCTGGTTCTCCGGGCTCACACCAGCAAGAATTTGGTCCGCGTTCAAGCCTGTCGCTTGCACCAAAGCCTTCGCGGAATTGGCCACTCGACCGGCGGTTTGGCCCTGGAGGGTCTCGGCATCCAACGCTTGTACAATGTACCCGAAAACCTGGCCTGCGTTGGACATCACCGCAGGGTTTTGTCTGGTCATGTTAGTTGTTTTCTCTTCTCAGGTTTGCTGAAGATAAACTTACTGGTCAATCAACTGTGCGAGGAAAGAGTATGCATATGGCGCGGCCTCTTCGTCATAGGTGATTGGTAGCGTGGAAATCCAGTTGGCTGCTATTTCTGCTGGGTTTTGTACCTTGCTGGAGTTGAAGTGCAGAATCTTGGCAATGCTTGCAGATGCGTTTTCCGTAGCAAACACATGTTCTTCCGTCCGTGATTGGGCGAACTGCGTCACCTGGAAGAGACTCGGAAGGCAAGCGGCAACAAATTCACTCCATGGTTCCCCGCCCTTCTGCGCTGCAACTCCGACGCCATAAGCTGCGGCCTGGCGGTTAGCCGCATTGGAATCCCGCAGCCCAGCAACCAGTGGCTGAATGATGTGATCTTTGTACCGCCAGGATTCCGGTCCGCAGAACTCGAGCACATCGTCCATGATACATAGCGCCCATTGCCGCTGCGTAGGATCCTGACTCGTGATGAACGCATCGTAAAAGGGCATCAGCTGCTCCCACGCAGGGAGGAACGATGTACCTTGGTTCTTGAAGATTGTGTGGAATGCCTTGTTCATATCACTGAGGAGGTTCTGGTCATCTTCTATGGCGTACTCGTAGTCTGGGTTCTCCTCTTCACCATCATCTGCTTCCGCCCTTTCGTCGGCCCGCGCCTTCACCCGCGATTGGTAGTCCTCCAGCGTAGACTTGGCAGACTGAATGAACGCCTGCAGGTGCTGTGGGCCCAAAGAATTCCTGCCGACAACCTCGACGGACTCATAGAAGCACTGATACATCTCGGCAAGCGTGTCAACCGTAGGCTCAGCACTCAGTACCTCGATGATCTTCTCTGCAACCTTAACCCACATGCCTGCAAAGCCAGCTGACTGTATTCCATGCGCCTTCTTGTACGAGTTGAGGAGCTGCGGGATTAATTTCGCCGAAGAAACTCGCACGGGGTCATGGAAGAAGAACGCAAGCCCAGGAACGGCGATCTTGTCCATCGTCTCTAGCACATAGGGCTCGAAAGCGGCCTCCAAGATCTGCGCGTAGATCGTGATGAGCTCGATAGCGGTATTCTTATCTTCCAAGGCGCTGGTCTTAATACCGATGATTTTACCCTTGAGAGGTACGAGCTCCCAGCCCTCGTCCTGTTCCACCTGGTCAATCTGGTCTTCATCGTCGAGCAGCTGGATGTCAGCCTTGGCTGCAGCAACGGCCAAAAGTGGCGGCATCACTCCGGGGAGATAAGGAACAAAGTCTTGTCCTAGAACTCGGCACATCCGACCCCAACAGTGGAGGAGGTATTGCGATTGAGGGTCATCCGCGTCGACAATGCTCTGCTGGATGTTTCCAAGCAGCTGCACCAGGTCAAGAGCATCCTGGCCCATTTTATTTTTGCCGACAGCAAGAGCAATGAGAGTAGCGCATTCCATAGCCTTTGCTCGGAGCAGACGATATTCCTTGGACTGCTCTTGCTTCAGCACGTTGAAAAGTAATGGCATCAGAGTGTCATAATACTCCTCGAAGGCGTTCTCTGCAGAGTCCGCGATTGTGGCGATTGTCGACAAAGCCTGCTCCTGTACATAGCGCTTGGGACTGCGAAGAAGCTGCAACAAGTTCCGCAGGAGATCTGCGAGGTAGGGTTCGAGGATATTGCGCTCAGCCTCTTCACAGAAATTAACCAACGCCGCGGCAGCGTGCGCTTGAACACGAGGTTCAGCGCTGCTAAGGACTGGAATGATGTTGCTAAGCACGACCTGGTGGTACTTCTCCTGCATCGTGCCCGCAAAATCCGTGCTCATCTGACCCAAAGCATTGCAACCCGCATAGCGGACTCGTGGGTGGGGATCTTGCAGAGCAGGAACAACGATGCGGAGGACTTGGTCCAGCTCACCTACCATTAAATCCCGACAGCCTTCAGAAATGGCTGAGATAGCCATGAGCGCGGCATGACGGTCACGCCAGGCGGCCGAAGACATCAACTTTGGAATCCACTCGAAGGTAACCGGAAGAACAACTTGACCTCCGAGCTTATTGGCAAGGCGATCCATGCATTGCTCACCAGCAACATGGTTCAAATCGCTTTCTTCCAGATCCAACTGCGATTGTCAGCACATTTGAAGATGCCAAATAATGAGAGAAAGACATACATCTTCCGATGCATTCCACTCAGACGCATCATCATCGTCCTCACCGATGTCGGTCATTAGGCTCAAACATTGGGTCACCATCTGTGTTGTGAAATCGGGGTCCTTTTTGCAAGTTGCGGGGGCGTAATCCGCAAATGTAGCCATCAGCTCTAACGCGTTCTGCCTGACCTGATCACTGAGTTCCTTATTCGCGACAACGCTGACACTGAACTTGACCAAATTGTTAAACAGGCCCTTGAACATTTTGGGGCAGATTTCCGCGAGCTCAATTAACGCCAAAAATGCTGATGAAAGCTCATCACTCTCGGACGACTCCTTCAGAGGAGGCAGAACGTTGAGCATCTCCGGCATGAGTCCGAAGAATTTCGGTTGAGACTTCTTAGGGAGGGAGCGGAAGAATGAAGCAAAAGCCTCCATGGCTGCGATGCGCACCTACAACATGCGACGTCAGACCAAACTATTCCTGGACCGCAACAATCTTGAGGCGAGTAAAAACATACCGCAACGACATCATCCCGGAAACCCTTTCCGAAAACACCAATGACAGCATCTTCATGAGGCTTCTCAATAACACTGGGGGTCGTCGAAAATATGCGAAAGGAAGCCTCTCGGAGACCCGCGTCAGGGGATTGGCTGGCTTGAAATAGGATACCTAGCAACTCCGGCCATTGATCGCCTAAAAATTCAGGAAGAATCACTCGTTAGACAAATTATCAACTAACTTCCAACTCTTCCCCCAGTATTGTGCATACCGTTGTCGGTGTATTGCCTCGCGATTTCGGCCACTGCATCACCAATCTTTCTTCGGACTTCGTTCGCCGACTCGGTAGTGAGACAAGTGACTAGCTTTTGCCGAATGACCAGCCTCTGCTCACGGGCTAAAGTTGAGAAAAGCTCCTTGGCCTCGTTCGTAACAGGGTCTTTCCGGGTTTTGGTCGCAATTCGTCGGAACAGGACAGCGGAGAATGAACGTGTCTATACAAGATCAGTTGTCTTTTTCGTCCCAAGTGACTGAACACAGAAGCAGCGAATACTCTCGTTCGTCTCAGAACGACCCCTCCTTCTGGTAAGAAGCACTTACACCTGTTTCTTCAGCACCCTCAAGTTGCTCCGCAAGGCCCATCAAGAGGACATCCGGACGATTTTGAATCCAGTCATTATTCAACTGCTCTTCCGCCTGCGAGCGGATGTTGTTGTCCGGGGTGCTCAGTGCGCGTAGCAACTGAGAGAGGGCGGCATGGACTTCGGGGGGCAGCAGAGACATCTCGCCCGCTCAACCTCAACTGCCGAACCAAGACGAAAAGCAAAAAGTCAGATCGCGCTCCCGGACAAATCTCAGAACGCGAGCCGAGATGTATACCCAGATCGTCGGATAGTAGTGAGTTGGTAGTCTGGTCAGGAGGATATTTTTTTTCAAGAAAGGAAATTGTTTTGGTGGGGGAGGCGGTGGGAGGTGGATGTACGGAGTGTAGTGGTCTACCTAATGGAAAGGATCGAGTCAGAGAGCAATCAAGACCCAATGATAAGGAATCAAGACCAGGCCGTCAGGGAGAAAAAGAATATTCGACCACAAAGGTACGAAAACCATACAGCGACCGAGTATTAAATCGCGATTAAAGCCGAAAGCCTCAGGGATCACGCTTCCCTCACTAAACACGCTAGTCCAAAAACGGTAACATTAGCTAGCTCTAAGGCATCAAATTTTCATGCCTGAAGATAATGTGTGGAATATGACGAATCAATCTACGGAGTACAGGCTTGAGAACTTCCATATGGATTCAAATAGAGTCGCCTTAAAGAAAAGATTACATATCTACCTAGACTATTGTACTATGTCATGGGAGTTACCAAAGCTACCGTATTGAATACACAAAAGCGACCAAATGGCGGAGCAGCGGAGATGGACGAAATGAACACAAACACGCTATTGGGGGTGTACAAAAAATGATAGACAAACAGGGAATAGATGCAGAAGTCTAATCTTCGAGTTGATGTACAACACGACTTTTACCGCGAGGTAGCGCGGCTCAGGATAAACACTCCGGCAATGACAGCGGCCAAAGTGACAATTGCTCCTGGGAGCAATAAGTCATTGGGAACGCCTGCAATCAGTTGCTCTTCGGGAGGAGGGGCGGGATACGCCTGAGTTGCTCGGGGCTTAGGGACAGGCGATTCTTCTGATAATTGGTCGTCTGAAGCAGGTGTCTTAACCTCCACAGGCTTGACAGGCGCGGGTTCCACAGGGGCTGGAATAACTGGAGGTTGAGCTGGGTCGTGAACGAAGAGGTCTACCTTGTCACGACGAGCGTGACGCGCAATGTACACGGCGTCAACGAGATCCTGATCAGTGGTGATAGAAACGGTATCCCCCTCATTGTCCACGTAGCTCAAAGCGTAGCCTGTGTTGCTAAGTACGCCATCCGCACAACTGGCCGCACCACCAACGGCTTCAACCTCGGGGCCAAGTTTTGCAGTAACCTGAGCCACGAGTTCGGCGAGACCAGCAGCGGGGAGGATATTTACTCTGTGCACCCGGCCACTGGGTGCCTTGAATTTGAAGGGGAACGGGGAGAGTTCTCCGTGGTGGAACTCAGAGTGCTCGTCTCCGCCATGGTGAGACGCGGATTCATTCGGAAGCACGCTATCCCGTGCGTCGAAGCTAGCTTTGGGCGACTCGGGATTGATTATTGACCGATGCGGTTGTTGGCTCTGGCTTCCAGAAACCATCGAATCGGACTCGTGGTCCATTGACAGCCAGAATTTGTTCCAAGCTGGCCCTTCATCATCTTGGGTCGACATTGAGTTGATCTAAAAAGCAGTTTCAGTGGCAGCCCTTTTGAGACATGCGCAGAGTGTCCACGTACCTGCTCTAGGGTGGCGTATGTAAGTTTGAGGACATCTACCATGCCCACAATTTCGCCGCCCTCGTTCATCACAGGCAGATTCAGGTAGTGCCCGTCTGCAGTCTAGTTAACTCTAATCAGGTCTACAAGCAGGTGGGTACTGACCATGCATCTTACGGAGCGCAGCTTGAATACTCATATCGCTCGGAGCAAAATCGGGATGGGGAGTCATGACCCTAACGACACTGCAGGTTGCAGGATCAAGGCCCGGGGCGATGACACGGAGGACGATATCCTTGCTGGTGAAAATACCTGTGATGGATCCTTGATCTTGCACGAGCAGAGCAGTCGTGTGGTGTTCCTTCATCAATGCGGCAGCCTCTTTCACAGTAGTCCGGACGGAAACTGTGGTGGGCGGCATACCGTCTAGTACGGATTCGAGAGTAGGACCAGACATCTTTGAGCGGAGCGCCTCAACATATTGGATAATCTGTTGGGGTTGGCTAGAGCCAAGTTCTGACTGGACACCCTCAAGCGCATCGTAAAGCTTGCGGGAGGAGCTGTAGGCGCGTTCCAGTTTCTCCATAGCGTCGTAGAAGCATTTGGTGATATCGAGAACACCAGAAATATCCTGGTTCTCGTCCATGACAGGTAAATGCCGGAATCCTTTCCGAACCATCAAATCGAGGGCATCTGTAGCGCTAGTATCCGTCCTCGCACACAGTGGGTTCTTCGTCATGATCTCAGAGACCGTAATATCTCGAGCCTTAAGGCCAGCTCCTACCACCCTGAATGCAAGGTCCTTGGCGGTAAAGATACCAGCAATTCGATCATCGTCGTCCGTAACCAAAACACAGTCTTCTCTTTTCGCTGCCATTAGCTGCGCAGCCTCGGCGATTGTGGTAGAGGGCTTTATTTGTAGAGCCGAGCTCGGCTTTAGCGCAAGGACAGTGCCCGGGGGAGCTTTGCGAGTGCGATTCGCTCTTGCGGGGTTGCTTCTCTTCTTGTTGAGGTCCGCCTCCAGCTTCCGTCGAATAGCCTAATGCACAAAATGAATCAGAACCACATGTTCGCAACTGTACTATCGCCTATATAAGGCTTGTGGAAGAATTTCTCGTACCTCATCGCGCTTCGACTGGTTCTGCCTCTGCCGACTGCTTGCCGCACTCATTGTGGAACTGCCGATGTCGCTTGATGGCGTGTGAGGGTTGTGAGAAGTAATCGTTGACGAAGACTCGGGTCGAGGACGTGGGATGTGAGAAGCTGAGCTGCCTCCCTCGAAATCAGGCAACCTGCCGCGTCCGACAGTTCTGTGGCTAGTAGTGCCCCGAAAGGTGGGAGTTGAAGACATATCCAGGACCTGGAAGGGCGGACCGGAATTCAGGGATCAGGAAAAATGAATGAGAGATGAAGTAAATGTTTTCGAGGACTGATTGACTCGATGAACTAAAAAAAGACGAAAACCGGCGGGATGAAAGACAAGAAAGACGATGCGAGCCAACGAGAAAGATACGGGCAGACCGCAAGACAGGGGGGGATTTCTAGTGGAGGCTTTAGCCCAGATCGACTATTTGTTGTCGCCGCTTAAACTAGCTCTGATTTTCAATGGGACTCTCTTCCTTAAAGAGCTTTTCACACGGCCCCCGACTTATATGTACACCATATATAATACCTTCATTAGTGAGCCTGGATCAAGCCAGGTGACACTATCACTGTAAATCGTTTATTGACGGTGTGGCCTGACTCTGGTCCAACATCAAGTAAACTGAAATCCCCGTATTGGCTGACCGAACAATCCGCTGGCACTGGGCGGCCGCTAATCCCTTTTAGAGAGCCGCCAATCGGCACGTGCATCCGCCCGCTTGGATCTTGAGTTCCTGAGGCATGTACTTAGAAACTTATTTTTTTGGGCCTCAGGCTGCAGCATCCCGTGACCGGAACTCGCTTAAGGGGATAGGGCTTTCAACACACACTGACATATCTCCATCCCGAAAGAGTGAGCGTCCGGAGACTGGAGCACTAACGACAACCAACCCCGACACCCAAGTACGCGTCGACCTTTCCTTCAACCCCTACCTTTTGACTTTACAACCTCTAACCCGAAATCTAGAGAAATTCGTCAAAATGGTCAAGAAGAGGGCGAACAAGTAAGACCGCAACCCTTCCCTGTCTAGCACGATTTTAGACTCTATATCGACTTCCCGACTCTCGAATGTGGCGCCAATGGACGACCGCTATACTCTCACCCTGAAGGATGCTCAATATCATCTCATGACGAGCGGGAATGAGAGAATAGAAGCTCGAAAGCGTTCGGAAATAATATGGATGAAATGTCAGAAACTAACAGTTTTACAGCGGCCGCAACAAGAACGGCCGCGGCCACGTTAAGCCCGTGCGCTGCTCCAACTGCGCTCGCTGCGTTCCCAAGGACAAGGCTATCAAGAGATTCACCATCCGCAACATGGTCGAGTCTGCTGCCATCCGTACGTTGACCCCGCCTCCGAATGAATCCGATCCGTCGCGCGCTGTTGTACCGAAAGAGCTGGACTACGTGATTGGAAACCTCGAGAATGGCACGGAATATCGACAACGCACGCACGGGTCGGAAAACTGAATATTCAGAGCGCGACAGACACTGACTTGAGCTTTCCGCTTTCTAGGTGATATCTCCGACGCCTCTGTCTTCGCCGACTACGCCGTCCCCAAGATGTACCTCAAGCTGCAGTACTGCGTCTCCTGCGCTATCCACGGCAAGATCGTTCGGTACGCCTTCTACCCTAATACCTTGAAATCGACTCCGGCATGACTCTGGTTCTTCTAACGATTTTTAACAGTGTCCGCTCCCGGGAAGGTCGTCGCAACCGTGCCCCTCCCCCCCGCATCAGGTACAACAAGGACGGCAAGAAGCTGAACCCTCCCCAGGCCGCCAAGGCTATGTAAGGGTGTCATGGAAAAATGGAATTAGTTAAAACGGCATGAATGTTACTTTTCCCTTTTTTTGTGAACAGACTCTTCTTACTCGGTGCAAATGGAATGAACGGGTTTCACCTCGGGGTTGAAAAAAGGCATTACCGGTCTTGAAGCACCAGACTTCTTAAGACGATACCAAAAATAAATATAAGATTATGAGCCTCATCTTTTCCCATTATAGCGGGATGGTGTAGGATAAAGTACGGGAGAATTTCGACTCAGGAGAAGTCTAGTACCGGAACGTGTTTAAACAACAGTGGTCCAAATAATATGCATTCTACGGGTATAAAGCATTCATGCCCAGGCGTCATGCCGTTATCGCATCTGATGTCGTTATAACTCAGGGATACAAGTATCCCTTCTCAAAATAGTTCCCATACAGGTCCACCCACCCGCTTCGCCCCTTAGGGGTCGCATTTCGGACAATCTTGACCTCCCCTTTCCAGTACCCTTCAACATGATGGGCGATGGACAAATAAGGTCCAGGAACGGGACTCAACGCTCGGACTCTTGAAGACGGGGACACCCCAGCAGCCGAGCCTACTGGGTACTGAGACTGACGCTGAGGCAATAGGGTGTCATCCGCGCTTCTTCTCTGAAAACTGGACCGTACAACCTGCTCATATTCCAGTTTCTTTCTCCGCCGAAAAGCAGCCAATTCAGATACGAGATTCACGATTGGTACTGACGGTACAGATGTAGACGAAGCACTATGAGTTTCCGCTGTGCTTGTTGTACCATCAGCTGGAATCCCACATTCGGTTTCGTTGAAGAAGCTAAAGTCATCCGATGCTGCGGACCAAAGGCGTTCGAGATCCCAGTCACCCGTCACGGACTTTTGGTGTCCAATTTGGGCGCTGACGGATTTCCAAGCGGTCGATTTAATGGGTTGGAGGGAGTTGGTTACTGGTGTGATTTCTAGGACTAGCTGGCGCAAGCCAAAGAGTGACTTTGCTCGTTCCTGCTCGGCCTTCGCCCGGTCTTGACCGGGTGGTAGGGAGTAATCCGATCCTGCTTGTAGAGTTGCGAGTAGCGCTTCGTTGGAGCAAGCAGTCACAAAGCGAATCAACGACTCCAGGATGGGTGAGGTGGCAGGAACGTGGGACGGAACATCTGTGAGCACCAAAACCTCAAGGTGAGGGACATGGGAAGGATGGAGAAAATCAACATAGATTCCGTTTCCTTGTCGGCGAGGCTGATAATTAGGTCGCTTTGCAAGCAGTTCTTGGATTTTTCGTGCACGCGGACCCTCCATGAGAGTAGGAGAACTACACAACGAAATGGGTGCACTTGATATTGTAGCGTGTGTGTCCGAAAAGCCGGCCAAAGTGGTCCTATTGGCTTCGTTAGGGCTAGGCAACACCTCGGGCGCGAAAGCAGAGCCTCTCCTTGGGGCCATTGGACGCTCATGTTCATATCCGATGCCACTTTGGCCGTCTTTACTACTGCGCACACTGTCAGACGACTGTGGTCTTGGGGTACTTCCTGCAAGTTCAAACACAGGAATGTTGTCTGCGGGGAGCTCATGTATCTGGGTGTCGTGAGTATCCAGCTCACTTGTACACGCCGTTGCATGCTTCCCCGAAAGCTCTGGAAGGAAATCAACCCCTGAGATCGACCTTTCCTGCAGAGCGGTAGAGGTGCAAATAGTATGATGCGCTCTCAGGTAAGTTAAGTTCTCCTTTGCAGCCGTGCCCAGAATGGGTATCAGCTTCTCAGAACCCGCGTATGCTTCGCGTCTCCCATTGGACTGGATTTTGATGCTGTGCTTCTCCGTATCAAGAGTTCCTACATCTAAAACATGTAGTTGGGATGTCGCTAAGATGCTCGCTATCCCGTTGACACTAAACTGGTTGTCCGCGAGATAAAGGTGCGTGATTCCCACATTCGGTAGATCTTCAACCCAAGAGCGACCTGTCAAAGGACTTGTCAACGCCTTTCGGAATTCCTCGTCCAACCCGGGCGATCGGAGAAAGGTTGGTTGAGGACGCAGAGGATCATGGCCTAGCGGCCCAAAACAAGCATGAAGTAGCGGCTGAAGAGCCGTGTCGGTGAGCTTATTCTCCCGCAGATCAAGGAACCGAACCCTATGGCCGATTGCATTGGCCAAGAACGCTGCATCAATGTCCTTTAATCCGATGCCCCGTAGCTTGAGCACTTGCAGCCGCTCGAGTTGGGATAATGCAGATAGGACGGTCTGATCTTTCGCGGATGTCGTATACGATAAATCGAGATATATCAGCTCTGGAAAGCGTAACAATGTCTCCGCTATGCCCAACGACGTCGTATTCGGTTCGCACTCCGCTATGAGCAGGCGTGTATTGTATGTTCGCGTTGATACTCCACTCGGCACAGCACCCCGCAAAGCCATCATGGCACTATGGTCGAAGAACGGCAATTCAGACACTATCAGAGACTGCAGACATGGCAGGTACTCGAAGATTTCACGCAGCCATTCAGGTCGTGGGCCGCCATAAATCTCCGAGAGCGCTGGAGGCATGTGGAGGGTGTGCGTTAGCCTCCGTACTTCAGGACGGGCATACCTGAGGGTCCTTCTGAACCTCGTCAAAGCGACTGTCGTAGAGATCAGAATGTCAGTAAACTACAGAGCGGCTGAGTAGCAGTTACCGTAGACTTCATCGTTTTGCGTTCCAAAGTGAGATGCTGGGTTTCCCCAGAGAAACGGCATGAACACTGCATGCCATCTTCGACATACTAGAGTAACAGCGCAGAGATCGCTCGAGGGTATGTATTGGGCGATTATGGACCAAGCGTCTCTGGTCGTTGCAGTTTCATAGGACGGCGGCACAGTCTCCATTATCCGCTTCGATATGTAACTGTCTGGGATACAGGTCTAAAACTGTGCAGCATAGCTTTATGGTATCTGTCCTAAGACAGCGGTAGGCTCGTCAAGCGAAAATAATAATAAGTCATGGATGAGCGCGATGATGGCACTGCAACAGGGCCGGGGCAAACATCGATGGGCCCTGTCACTCCTGAGCGAGTCATTAGCGTCCAACCTGACCTATAACGAGTGGAAGTCAGGATGTTTTGGGGAAATGCACTGCCATCTAGTTAGCGCCCCGAACGAACTTAGTGTATATTTCGCAAATTGCGAGTAGCAACATCGATCGAATGTTTTGAGTATGATCTCCCAAATATATCAGGAGATCACAGGCCCCATGATGGGGAACCCGGTCAGATGATCCAGATCCCCTGAGAAAGTCTTGAAGAAATGGAATTGAAGGGCTCTACAGATGCTTTGGTGGTAATGCAATACGCGCTAAAAAGCTCAGCGAGGCGGGAAAATACAGGTATTTACAACAATACAAGTCTAACTGACGTCATGCTACGCATATGATTTGGAAGCGCTCGGCTAACCATTGAAGGAGCCTGTGCCTCTGATGCAGAGAAAACACATAATAAACGCCTACCCAACAGCTTACGTCTTATGTTTTTTACGTCCTTCCTTTATTCAACACAGCAGCATGGATTCCTGGCACCGGAATGTCCGTTTACTACACCAAATCGACGAGTTTCTTGACATTGACTCAACGCAACCGCATTTCGTTTCCGACTTTGTTGCTCTCATAGATGCTGTCCGCGAGGGGCTGTACGTGATCGACGAGGACATCAAGATTCCCGACTCACAAATCAACCTGCATTTCCTGACCAAGCTGAAATCACGTCCTGAATGGAGAGAATGGGCTTTGGCTATGCTGCGGGACAGCCGAATCAATGCTTCCAACCTGACCGATTGCATGTCATTTCGAGAACTCGCAGACCTAGCAGTCAAGCAAGAGCAGATGCTTCTACAGCAACGCCGGGATAAGCGAGAGAGCGGCTCTGCACGCAAGGTCTCTTTCGCCCAGTCAGAGGTATCACAGACGCCTCGGTCGCTCACGCAGGAGGATATCAATTCCTTCGTCGTTCAGGAAATGCATAATCAGCGGGTATTACGGCGTGGTCATTTCAAGCGGCCCAGTCAGGAAGAGATCAATGAATATGTCATCCAACAGATGCGTCGAGACCGAGAGCAAACAGCGAGAGCACGCCGCAGCTACAGCCAGCCCCCCAAGCATAATCCAAACCATCTTCAAGCGAAGCCGATGACTGCGCGCTGCAGTTTCTGCGGAGATACTTATCATCAGTCGACTAATTGCTGGCGCCGATGGCGAGTAACTGCTGAAGCACTTCAGGGCCATCCTCCGCCAAAGTTAATCGAATCTCGAAACGGACTGTTTGCTCAGCCACGGATCTATCTTTCATACTAGTCGAACGAATACTTGTATATATACGGGACTGTTTTTCTTGTCTTCATATTTGCATGCGATGACATAGCGAGCGAGGTGTTTGGGAAACGGGCGTTTGAACTTTTGTTCGAGCACGTGGGTGCTTTTCTATAGATATATCCTGTTTTGTTATAGTCCAGACGCCATCAATAGTTTATTATGTATAACATAGCTCTAAGATGTCTCCGTTTGGCATCTGGAACATGGATATGTATCTTGAAAATTGAGTGATACGGAAGCAGCATAAGACAACGGCAAGACGCAATCAACCCACTTTGTCATCCAATCTCAGAACCTGACTACTTTGTACTTTGTAGATGAAAGTAGCTCTCTAATTATTCTGGCGAGTATGTTGTAAGTCCGAAGTAACTGTCCTAGATTACAACTTTTTACAGCTCAGAGTAGGGTTGCGGGGCGCGGCGTGATTGGTCACCGCCTCAGTGCTGGAGGTGCGATGAAATGAGAAGCTCGGGGAAATTTTGGTCGAGAGCATTCGGACGGACCGCTCTATCACCCGTCTCCTGCTGGCCCCTATTATTCTGGTCTTGCACAACTGTTTCTTTCTTATTTTCTGTTCTTCTCCGCAGCAAATATACCATCATGGCCTTCGCTGGCCAAACTCCCACCATCGTTGTCCTCAGAGAGGGTGGGTTCCGCCCGCATTTCGAACCCCTCTTCGCCAATGTGTGTTGAGGTTGTTGACTTCTGCTAACCCATGTTATTTTTTTCACTATTATCTAGGCACCGATGCTTCGCAAGGAAAGGGCCAGATCCTCTCTAATATCAATGCCTGCGTGGCTGTTCAGTCCACAGTGAAGAGCACTCTCGGACCATATGGAGGTGACTTGTTACTTGTTGATAGCAACGGCAAGCAGACAATCACAAACGATGGCGCTACAGTCATGAAGGTTCGCTTGCTATTGGTGGGTATAAGACACAGGGAAAAGTTTGCTGATGGACTTTCTGCTGTATAGCTGCTGGATATCGTGCACCCGGCCGCCAGAATTCTTACCGATATTGCTCGCTCTCAAGATGCCGAAGTTGGAGACGGAACAACATCAGTCGTCGTCCTCGCGGGTGAGATTCTTAAGGAGGTTCGGGAGTTGGTTGAACAGGGTGTGAGCGCGCAAACTATTGTCAAGGGCCTACGAACCGCGAGTGCGATGGCCGTCAATAAAGTAAAGGAAATTGCCGTGGACATGATTGACGCTGCCGGAAGCGAGGAGAAGAAGGTCGAGACCCTGCGGCGGCTGGCCGCAACCGCCATGAACAGCAAACTGATCAAGCGGAACTCGGACTTTTTCACGAAAAGTGAGTATCCTTGCTGTCGACCTGAATGCGATAGGGACGGTAATAACTAACCTCTACTAGTGGTTGTGGATGCAGTTCTCTCGCTCGACCAGGACGATCTGAACGAGAAGTTGATTGGGGTTAAGAAGGTCACTGGCGGTGGTCTGCAGGACTCTCTCTTCGTCAATGGAGTGGCATTCAAAAAGACATTCTCCTACGCCGGATTCGAGCAACAGCCCAAGTCCTTCAGGAACCCGAAGATCGTGTGCTTGAATGTGGAGTTGGAACTGAAGAGTGAAAAGGATAACGCCGAGGTTCGAGTCGAGCAAGTGTCCGAGTACCAGGCCATCGTCGATGCGGAGTGGCAGATCATCTACAACAAGCTTGAGGCTATCTACAAATCAGGGGCCAAGGTCGTTCTCAGCAAACTGCCTATTGGTGACTTGGCTACACAGTACGTCTGCGCTGACGGCTCACTGGGTAATTAATTCTAACGTTCATCCTAGATACTTCGCGGACCGCGACGTCTTCTGTGCTGGTCGTGTTGCGTCAGACGATATGGACCGTGTGTGCCAGGCGACTGGTGCTGCCGTCCAATCCACATGCAGCGATATCCAGGACCGTCACCTGGGAACCTGCGGCTCGTTTGAGGAGCGCCAGATTGGTGGGGAGCGGTACAACCTGTTTTCCGAGTGCCCCAAGGCGAAGACGTGCACCCTTGTGCTGCGCGGTGGAGCAGAGCAGTTCATTGCTGAAGTCGAACGAAGTCTGCACGATGCTATCATGATTGTTAAGCGTGCGCTGCGCAACACAACCATCGTTGCTGGTGGTGGTGCCACAGAACTGGAGCTGTCCGGCTACCTCCATCGGTATGCCGACCGAAACGTGCCCTACAAGCAGCAGGCCGTTGTGAAGGCGTTTGCCAAGGCTCTGGAGGTTATTCCCCGACAGCTGTGCGACAATGCAGGCTTTGACGCTACGGATATCCTGAACCGCCTCCGGGTGGAACATCACAAGGGCAACACGTGGGCTGGTGTGGACTTTGACCATGAAGGCGTCCGGGACAACATGGCCGCCTTTGTCTGGGAACCTAGCCTGGTCAAGGTTAACGCCATTCAAGCGGCCGTCGAGGCCGCTTGTCTGATTCTGAGCGTTGACGAGACTATCAGTGAGTCCTCCCTAGCATGTACTAACTCTTCTGGGAAACAAATCGCTGATATCTACCACAGAGAACCAAGAATCTGCTGCGCCTCAGGCACCTTCGCGCGGCCTGCCCCCAGGTGCTGCACAACGGGCTCTGGGTGGAGGCCGTGGCCGTGGTATGCCCAGACGGTAGATTGAACGACAGTGTCTCATGGCGGAGTAACTGGATAAAAATTTGAAAAAGAGATGGAAACCTCCGGTCACTGTTAGAATTAGCATATCGCTGCATATCACCAATCTCACGGTTTAATACTCGGTATTATATCTTGGCAACTTGACTGAGCCATTTCTGCAACCCTAGAATGCACTCCGTATGCTAGTAAACAGTAGCTGAATAAATTCTTTTTTTTTCTGGCTTGGACGCTGATGAACCGATAACAGAGACAGCGTGGCGTGGCTTAAGTCAAGGGCCTGACTCAGATATCTCGCGATCCAAGATCAGTTGGCAATCGGTTGACAACCAGTTGGCAAGACGGCCCAATTTTCTTCCTCCTACGTAGAGAGTCTACTCTGAGTAGAAGATGGATCTCAAGCTCTTATGGAAGTGGATTCTTGTTTTGAGACCATCCAAGCGCCTGGATCTCGGGACTTGTGTTCGGGACGGTCCACGTACTCGAAGGAGTACGTAAAAATAAGAACTACCTTACAATTGATACCAGATTTTTAGCAAGAATTGGAGCCAGGATTGAAGCCAGATGCCAGCCGCCAAGAGCCAAAATGAACTGAAGAACACCAGCATGACCTATTTCCGATGACTTAATGTTCGACGACGCCAATTAAGCTGCTCATTGGTGCAGACCAGAGACTTGTAAGATGGCGCTAGCGAATCTCGGCTGGCTGAGTCGTCAACGAGGCGTCGGCGAGGCCGGTTTGTTGATTATGGAGTCCACTGCAAAGGCCTGCCCTGTCAGTGTAACCGCCTGGCGTCGGCAGGATCCAATCCAATCCACGGCGGATGCTTTCCCCACCTGAATCTTAGGCTGCATCTTTTCTCCTGCGCTTTCTCGACGTACGACTGTGACCACCATCCCCATCCGCATTGTTCGACAGTCCAGCCTCAGCCCTGCCGCTCCTCATTTGTCTACTTTTGGCGTCAACTCGCCGGCCTGCCCGTCTGACTCGAGACAGAAAATGTCCTACTACCCTCCTTATTCCGGCGCGCCCGGTTACCCCCCGCAGCAGCAACCGTATCCTCCTCAAAACTACCACAGTTCCCCGCCCCCATATCAGTAAGCCTAGCCAGCTCTTTTCAATCTTGCTTACTCTTGTGCCCACTCGCACATTTTTTGTCTTCCAGTCTCTGTTTCCAGTGCGCTCTTCGTTTCGGTCGCGTATTCTAGAACGATACTGATCGAGGATCCGTCCCCGCTTCCTTAGACAAATGCACCACCACCATCAACAGCCGTCTTACGGCAGCGGCTATCCCGGGCAGGACTACCGTCAGCAGCAGAACCCTTACCCGCAATACGGCCACCCCTCACCTCAACCGTACCCTCCACAGAATGGTTACAGTGTATGTTGGCAGGCTGAGATGAATCCACCGTGCCGTTCGATGTTGACTTCGCATTATAGCACCCCCCATCGGGCTATCCGTCTTCACCTGCTCCTCCAAATGGCGGCCAGATGTACCACGGACGGCGTGCGTGACTCTTCTGTCGATAGTCGCTTGATATCCATGCTGATTCCTCCCAGAACCCTCATACCCACCAAATCAATACCCGCCTGCGCATGGGGGCCCTATGGCTCCGCCGACCAACCCGCAGGCTTTCGGCCATGGCGCACCTCAAGGATATAGCTTCCAGTACTCCCGTTGCACAGGGAAAAGAAAGGCTCTCTTGATCGGTATTAACTATTTCGGTCAAAAAGGTCAATTGCGTGGATGCATCAACGATGTGAAGAACATGTCGACATACCTTAACCAGAATTTTGGCTACGCCCGGGAGGACATGGTGATCTTGACTGACGACCAACAAAACCCCATGAGCCAACCGACGAAAGCGAACATTCTGCGCGCCATGCACTGGCTGGTGAAAGATGCGCAACCCAATGATTCTCTTTTCTTCCACTATTCCGGACATGGTGGTCAAACCCCCGATTTGGACGGTGACGAAGACGACGGATATGACGAAGTTATCTACCCTGTTGATTTCCGGGTGGCGGGTCACATAGTCGACGATGAGATGCATCGGATCATGGTGAAACCTCTCCGGCCTGGTGTGCGACTGACGGCAATCTTCGACTCGTGTCATTCAGGTTCTGCTCTGGATTTGCCATACATCTACTCCACACAGGGTATTCTGAAGGAACCCAACCTTGCAAAGGAAGCTGGTCAAGGGTTACTGGGCGTCATATCATCGTACGCGCGCGGTGATATGGGAGGTATGATGTCGACAGCCGTCGGGTTCCTGAAGAAGGCTGCCAAGGGCGACGAAGCCTACCAGCGAACCAAGCAGACCAAGACCAGCCCGGCAGATGTTATCATGTGGTCAGGAAGCAAAGATGACCAAACCAGCCAAGATGCCCAGATCGCCGGTCAGGCCACAGGTGCGATGTCCTGGGCTTTCATCACCGCCATGCGCAAAAACCCGCAGCAAAGCTATGTGCAGCTGCTGAATAGCATCCGAGATGAATTGTCGACCAGGTATTCGCAGAAACCGCAGCTGAGCTCCAGCCACCCCTTGGGTACGCCCCTTATCCCTCAATGAGATGTTTTTCGTACAAGGGCTTTTCTGACGGATTTTTTAGATGTGAACCTACTTTATGTAATGTAATGGACTTGTGGAAGAATTAGCTCCTGGCGTCTTTACACAACAATGTCGTTGACTCTTTCTGTCTTTGCCATGAATATCCCATTTTGCATGTCTGTCTCATTGTTACGGCGCGGTTACATTATTGGGGTTTACGAGGGCCAGCATTAAGAATATACTCAGTTGCCATGCAATAAGTTTGTCATATTTTTTACGCATGCAAAAGCGTTCATACTATATGTTCATATGGTAGCATAAACTTTTCTGCCTGGAAAAACTACCCCCTCTTAGGCGCGTTCACCACGGTTCTTGAAAACGAGGCACTAAACGTGTCTTTCGACTTGTGTCTTGAGGCGGCTATAATGCCCGTTCGATCAGTAACTGGCGTGGCATTTATGATATTATCAAAAGCCTCGTCGTCACTTCCGTCTGTGCCGGACACCGCATCCGAGTCCTCTAGTGGTCCAGTATCTGGTCGCTCAATTCTTTGTGGTTGCACTTTATCAGGGACGGATGGGTTCTGGAATGATTTTGAATTAAGAATCTTCGCACGAATGGCGGCCATCTGGTCCTCATCGTCGGAGTCGTCGGATATAGTGTAGGGATCCTTCTCTTCTTCCTCTTCCTCCTCCCCTTCCTCGTCCTTTTCTCCATCCGTCTCGTCGCCATCGTCTTCGTCTTCGTCTTCGTCTGGCTGTGATCTTCGATTCGTGTTTCCAACAGTCCACATGTCGTCTGCGCCTCCGTTTGCCCTACTCTCTTCGTATTCTCGTTCGATCTTCGCCAGCCACTCCTCCTCGGTCCGCTTGACGTCCTCTTCTGTCTCGCACGCAGCATATCGTTTCAAAAGTTGCGAGTTGATTTCGAGGAAGGCCTCGCCGTATCGGAAATGCTTTAGGACCTCTTGAGCCCAATCTTCGTGTCCGCAGATGTAGAAGCAAGCGGCTAGGGCTTCGACGCAGTTTAATCGCCATGGCTTTCCGTAGTTGACTGTGTTTGCTGCGATAAGGTAGGGTACTAGCCAAGTTAGCGCATACAGTTCATACATTCAGATATTTGCAAGGGACATACAGAGCCGTTCGCATTTCCCTCCAATCCGCGACCAGGGAACCTCCTTCACCCTCACCCAGGAACACTCCACCACGGCGGCACCGTATTGTTCTAGCAAGTCTCTATCAGCGGGGGAGACGACTCTCTTCGCATTAGGCCTGTATGTTATTCTATAAGTCGCTGAACGTAATTTTGCCATATGCGAAACGTACGATACAACAACCCCCTGAAACTTCTGCCCTATAGCCAGCTCTCGCATCAACCCAAAGTGCATCAGCCTCTTCCCTGAGCATCGTTTCGGATCGCAATGACCAAGGTCCCAGCACGCGGCTTTGAATGGTGGTCTTGAGGAGCCTGTCTCTTTGCCGTCGCGGGGTACTGGTCGTGGGCGCGGGTTGGAAAATTTCTTGCCCCCGCGGGAAAAGTTGTCTTTCTTGTGACGGACCATTATAGTATGAGATATAACAGAAGGTATAAGCAGGTTGTAGGCGAGTATGAAAGATTTGGAGAAAGCTTGGATGAAGTTGTGACTTCGCCAAAGAAATTGCGGCAAACACGTGGAGTTAGAGCTAAACGCCGCCAGACTGCCCGGCCGGCGACCCATCGGTCCTCAACTCCACCACGTCCACCACTTCCCTCCCCGATAGCAATACACTCATCGCCTCAGCTCTTAAGAACCCGATACTGCTATTTGTACCTTCTTAACCCTGTACTCTGGCCCCCGTCGTCACCCTGGAGGCCGCTTCAGCACGGATGGCAGCTAGGGACCGCTTTGGTGGTGCCTATGCTGACCTGGGCTTCACCCCTCTTCAGAGAGCGATTCGTACGTTACAATGCCATGGCAAGCATTTGTACTCCTCAATTAACTCGCTTCCGTATTTGCAGGAAACGCCTGCGACTTATCACACTACGAACCCAATCTGGCCCTAAACCTCGAAGTTGCAGACCTGGTCAATTCCAAGAAAGGCAATGCGTGAGTACTCCCGACTCGAGAGCCAAGTCGCAACGCCCAGCCGAAACCCCAACACGACCTTCTTTCTGACTGCTTGGATGCAATAGTCCTCGAGAAGCAGCATTTGAGATTGTCCGCCTGATCAACTCCCGGAACCAGAATGTCTCGTTACTAGCATTGGCGGTAAGACAGAGCTCCGCGACTATCGCAGAATGGCGCATCGCTGACGAGGTCGATTCCGGTAGCTTCTGGACATCTGTGTCAAAAACTGCGGATACCCGTTCCATCTTCAGATCAGCACGAAGGAATTCCTAAATGAGTTGGTCCGTCGCTTCCCCGAGCGGCCGCCTCTGCGGCCCACGAGGGTCCAGCATCGCATTCTCGAGTCAATTGAAGAATGGAGGCAGACGATCTGTCAGACATCGCGGTATAAAGATGATTTGGGGCATATCCGTGATATGCACCGGTTACTACTGTACAAAGGCTATGTATTTCCGGAAATTCGGCGCGAGGATGCGGCTGTTTTGAACCCTAGCGATGTATGTTGGCCTACGAATGCGTGTCAGAGCTGTATTGACTTGGGTTGCAGAACTTGCGTTCGGCGGAAGAAATGGAGGAGGAGGAGCGGGAAGCGCAGTCGGCGAAACTACAGGAGCTAATTCGGAGAGGAACGCCGGCAGATCTACAAGAAGCAAACCGGTTGATGAAGGTTATGGCGGGATACGACACTCGGCATAAGACCGACTACCGGGCTAAGGCGGCAGAGGAGGTGGCCAAAGTGCAGGAGAAGGCCAAGATTCTGGAAGAAATGCTGCAGAGCCAGGCGCCGGGTGATCGGATTGCGGAGGGCGATGTGTTTGAGGTAGGGTGAAGAATCCATTGTAATGAAGAATTCTTCTAACAAAGCCGCAGGAACTTGCGAATGCCCTTCAGAGTGCGCATCCCAAGATCCAGAAGATGTGTGAAGAGGAGTCGGATGACCCAGAAGCTGTGCGCAAACTGTTGGAGATCAATGACAGCATACACCGCACAATCCAACGGTACAAGCTCGTGAAGAGTGGTGATTTCGACGCAGCGACGAGGATTCCCAAGGGCACGTTGGGCACTACTACAGGGGTGTCTAAGAATGCCAACAACGAGCTGTCTCTGATCGATTTCGACCCAGAGCCTAGTTCCAACGGCGCAGGACAGCCGGCGCAGGGGTCCAGCTCTATCGAGAATGACTTGCTTGGACTGTCAATCGACGAACCTGTTCCGTCTGGTGGAATCTCGTTAGGCCAAAGTATGTTTATCTGCCCTTTGCACAAGCTATTTACTAACATTCGTGAAGCGAGCTCTCCGGCTCCTCAAATACCCCAGAATCCTAGCGCATTCCAAGCAAATTATGATATCCTCGGTTCGTTAAATTCAAGCCAACCCGCGTCGTTCTCGTCGACACCCGCTCCTGCATTTCATCAACCTCCAGTTACTGCAACCCCACCCCCTGCAGTGGACCCATTTGCGTCTTTAGTATCCGCTAGCCCTCGAAACAACAGTCCGCTCCCTTCCAGTTCCGCAAGCCCTCGACCGCCCGCATCGTCTTCCCTACTTGACCTCGCTGGAGCTGGAGCCGAGCAGAAGCCCAAGACAACGGACGATGACGAGTGGAACTTCACCTCCTCTTTACCGGAGAACTCACTGCCGAGCACCCAGCGCGTGCAGGTCCTGAATTCGTTATTGAAGATCGATTTCGTCGCTCGTCGACATCCCCAGCAACAACGCCAAATTCACATCGTCGCGTACTTTTCCAACACGACAAGTCAACCCTTGAGCGACCTTCACTTCCAGGTCGCTGTTGAAAAGGTACCTGCCCTCTATGCCTCACCTTATCATTCGCTAATTAACTGAAACAGGCATACACACTACATCTCCGCCCCCAATCCGGCCGCGACATTGCGCCGCTCCAGCAAAACGGCGTGCAGCAGGAAATGCTCCTTGATGGCATCGATATGGGCAAAGGCAATTCGGTCAAGATTCGCTTCCGAGTCTCGTACCGGCTCGGCAGCACAACGACAGAGGAGCAGGGAATGGTACCACCGCTGGGCATTGCATAGCGGCACTCACTTGGCCACGTTCAGTCTCACATTCAGTCCTATTTAGCTAGCTTATTTTACCCTCTGGAGTATTTGTGCAAACCTATTTAGCCTGTCAACTGTACGCCTGTCGGTAAAGCACTTCTTGTTTATATTTGTGAATTTATCTGCCTCCATGCTCCGTACCTTGTTAGGTGCCGGGAGTGGTAGTCTTGGTTGTTGGAGGAATTGCTATTACTTATTTGTGTTTCCAAGACTGGATTGCCGGGCACAGATGTATACTCCTATCTGTCCGTGCTACTGGTAAGAAATGCTCGTTGCCTAGTACAAGCGGAAGGAAGACGATGGCCTCCGCAAAAGTACACCCTTTGGCTCTGGTTGGCATCCCAGCAAACCCCGCTTACGACGCTAGTAATTTATGACCGCACCAATACAATATAGACGCACTAGTAGACCCTAATGCAGTAAGACTCATATAATATGCTGATAAATTTACAGGCATGGGTTGCTTGGTGTAGGCCAGAGGGTGCAACATAGGGCAAGAGGACCATACCAGCGAAACATTTCATTTGTGTATTGTACGACTCTTGACTACAATAACCCTGACTTTAAACAACTGTGATCGATCTATGGCGTGGCAGCACATATTCCAATCCTCAGTCTAGGTCTCGGCCTCGACCTGGGCCATTCTGTGGTTGCTAGTCCGCAGAGAGCCGAGAACGGATAAGCTCCCCCCTCCTCTTTCTTATCCCAGGAAAACTTAAATGAGTGGCTAGTAAGATGGGGTCAAATTGATGAGGGACTGCCCGTTCTGGGTGGGGAGGCTAACCGCGAGAGCGTATGCGTATCTCGAGATAACGACTGTATTGCGGCGATTCTACACCCTACTGGCCGCCATAGTCTAGACCGCAGTCCTGCAGTCCTCACAGTAGCCTCGGCATTGAGGCTAAAGACCCTGCGTTAGCGTAATCTCAATCTGAACGCCTACCATATAAGGGATAGATCTGGAGAAAATAGGCGAACTGCGTATCGGGACCGATATTTGCGAGATATGGCACCGTATCGCGAGGACAAACGGATGTCTCAGTGGCAACAGCCGGAAACGCCCTGATGGCACGATAATAGATAGCAAGAGGTGTAGCATTCGGCATTCTCCGATCCCCAGCTGTCATCCAGTCGCTATATAGGGAAAGTAGGGCAAATCTCGGCCAGCTCGGACAACCGGGGCCCTTCGCCAGCATGTATTCCTTTTCCCGGATAGCCTCTTAACAGGTAGAACCCAGGTAGACCCTAGAGAGTCCTTCCGTAGACCCTACCAGCCCTACCGTGCCTACCGTACCTAAGCGAGAATGCAGTGGCGTGGGAAGTGGCTGAACAGCCAAACATGGTAAGAGCCCTGTACCCCGAGCGATCAGGGCCGCAAAACCCAGGCAGAGCTGAGTGGAATTGGAACGCTCTGGAGGTAGGTCCCAACCTTCACAACTTGACGGTAGAATCCAGAGAATGCTAGGACGGGGCGAGCACTGAGCGCTATGGAAGCAGTTAGGCAGACCCTGGGAGAGAGGAGGGGGCAGAGCGCAGGAAGCAGGGAAGGGTGGCAAGTGGAGATGATTCGGGGTTTGATCGCAGTGGGTCGGAGGGGTCTGGGCAGTTGGACAGTGCGTGAGCTGCAGCTGTCAGCCTGTCAGGGTCGAGGTTCTCTTGCTTTAATTGGCGAGTAGACTGCCAGTCCTGCCAGTCCCGCCAGTCGAAGAACGGCCGTGCTAATGACCTTGAAAGAGAGCCATTGCAGATTCGTAAGAGTCAAACGACGACATTCAGGACGGCTCCGGAACATAAGAAGTAAGCAAGAGCAGCAATCAAAGACCGTGATTACAAAAAGGGTCTGAAGAATGGGAACGAAGGGCCAACGAGTGTAGCCAGAGCTACCCCAGGCCTAGACTTGCATGGCTGCTGTGTGTCGTGCGTCGAAAACCTTAACACTGTCAGGCCCATGGATACTCAGCAGAGAACCACACTCGACAGGCAGGAGCCAACCTTGGACGGCCCCCCTCTCAACCTCGCCTGGCGGCCATTTAACTTGCTCCTGTCACTTTCTGCAGCGCCTCTTCAGCCTTCTTCATCCAAGCTGTCATCTTCACACTACTACGGCCTCCCTATCCTCCAGACATGTCTCCCAGACCACCAAGTATCGATTACGGCCAGAGCCAGGGCCGAACAAAGGAGGAGAACCAAGAACGGTGAGCCGACTCTTCATGAAGATGGTCGTGCAGAACTAGCAGAGCTAATTGAAGTAGTGCCTTTATTGCGGCGTCTAGGCGGAAAGATCGCAGCTTAGATGCTCGTATCGAGTCTGCGAATCGAGCGTCGATGCTGCACAAGAAGCGCACCGGCAGGGCCTTGTTGATCAACCGCGAGGTGGTCGAGAACGAGTCCATGTACGAGGAGATCGACGACACCTACCGTGCCAAGATGCTTCAGTATATGCGCGTCCATAATGCGCAGTTGAACCACGACTTTGATAATACGCTTCTCGCCGGGCTGCCTACTACGTCGCAGGGACTGCAGATGCCGGGGTCTTTGCATACGGGGCCTTCGTATAGTCTGGGGCAATCTTCACACTCGATTCTGCAGATGCCCAGTGCTTCTCACAGTCCGCTCCCCAGCCCTTCACATTCATCCCACGGGTCGACTTCGCAGAGCCCGCAAATCCCCAGCGCTTCACAAAACCCGCGCGTACAGAACCGACCTATGTCCAGCCGCCGAAACAGCCACCAGCGCGCATCCAGCGTCGCACCCAGTGGGCCGATCCATGGCGCCCGCAAGCTGACCATCGACCTGTCTCAGCTGCGCAATACCCTTCCCGGACCAAGCACCGAACCGAGAAGGGCGAGCTCCAACGGGTTTCCGACCCCGGGAGCGAACTTCTCGCCGTCCTACTTGAGTCCCGGCCAGGCCCACTCTCAAGCCCAGGTGCCATCCTACCTTGCGGCAGAACCCAGCTCCGCTATTCGCCCACAGTTGCAGCAACAACAACAGCGACAACAACAGCAGCAACAACAACAACAACAACAGAAGCAGCAGCAGTTACTGCAGACCTGGCAAAGTCTCTTCCCCCGCCATTCCATATCTGATTCAACATCCCTTGGTGGCCTACCTGCCATAGGAGAAGTGCCAGGCCAATATCGCGACCGCATTGCGTCCGCTCCCACTTTTCCCATCCAAGACCCAGTTCGTGCCCAAGCTCAAGCCCAGACCCAGGCTCAGGCGGCTGCCACTGCAGCTTCACTTCAGAATGCCACCCCAGTACCAGGCCCCGTCGCCGCCCATGGGACGAGTCAGCATCACCGAGTCCGGTCGGAACCAGGACCCGCGCCCATTGCTGTCTCCACCACAATTCCATCCTCTTCGTCCTCGGTCTCTCTTCACACAGGGTTCTATTCAACCAGTGCTTCGTCACTGTCCGACCTCAGCTTTCCTGCTGAGCTTCTACCTACACCGCGAAGCATGTCGCCACACACTCCTGCCCCCTCCCAAGTCTCTCACCCGCGCATGAGCCTAGGAGCGGGCATGGGCGATTTCAACATGACTGAGGTGGAAGAACCATTCAAGCACACGCTGTTCGAACTGCAGGGTTTTGATCCAGATCTCCAGCTTGGTCTGGAAATGTCGGGACAAGGGCCCGAAAGCGCGGACCAGGATTTCCTTGATTTTAGCCAGTTTGCCTCTACGCTTGACCAGAACCATCATCAGGCTATGTTTTCGTCTCATTGGCAGATGCCCGTTGGCTCTGGCGATATGCCGGCAGATTCTGGCTTATCTGGCGGCTTGGATATGAAAGAGTACATCGCTAACTTGTGAGCTGTTTTACTTATTTGCTTTCTTGCTCGGGGCGATGATTTGTATGCCTTCATGCCTTCATGCCTTTTACCGTGTCTTACCAATACCAAATTTTGCAACATTTGTTTTGAGCTTTTCTTCACTTCTTGTACCAGATTCTGCCAAACTACCCACATTAGCCTTTGTGTTGAATTTAGTAGACGCCGCAAATGGACTGCAAGTTTGCAATGTACCCATGTACCCACTATGATCGGCAATTAATAATGCAGATCTCCCGACGTCGCAATGAGGTATTATAGAGTCTGACCGCATGAAAAGAGTATCTCGTATCCTGAATAGCCCTGGCCCATCCTCGACTGACCTATGAATGAGGTGAAGAACTGGTGTCGGCCGCAAACGGGGGAAGTCTAAAGCTATCCGATAAGCTGATTAGTTTGAGGTAACAAGCTCGCGGATGGGCCCGTAACAGGTGGATGCAACATTCCAGTCAGGAAAAGGAATACGCCTGCTTCTCAAGCTCCGGATTGCGATCTGAGTAATCCCAGTTTCGAAGCCAGTGTACTTTCTATCCTACTGACTAAGCTTCCTACTTTGTGCGCGATATTAACTTTGGGTAGCTTTGTCTTCCGAACCTTCCTACTCTGGAGTTCTTTCTGAACCGGAACTGGCCGGGGACTCGGGGAGCCCGAGCGTCAAGAGTGGATCTGCAATGTGAGCTTATTGCCCATGCAGTGGGGCACGGTAACCTATTGTAGCTAGCTTGACCCGCTTGAAGAATCAAAGCTCGTTGACTGTCGATCGCGTTTCCGCTAACCGGATCGGGTTAGTGCTCTGCTTCATCCCCCAGAACTCCAACACGGGATGTAGGGTACAGTGGTACGTACTAGGTAATCCGTCACACTCGCATCCATGGTTAACATATACCTCTGCCCTGAAATGGAGAGACAGACTCAGAAACGATGGAAAAAAGTGCTACCGGCGGCTTTCAATGTAACGTTGCCAAGGCTTGCGCGTACACAAGCTAGATAAACTCTGTTTTATCTATTTTTTATGTTGCGAACTTGCAGGTTCAAGGTTCAGATTGAATTTTATTATGACTCTTGTCAAATTGATCCGCGTAAGTCACTTGGATTGGCTGAGTGGGATAATGCGCTGGCGTAGACTGTAGAAGTCACTGAAGCAGAGCAGTGGTGCGTGCCGGACAAGAGGAGCAACCTTAGCTTCGTGGCATTGACTTGTTTGACCCAGCCTCGAGTTGATCGACTGGTGACAACAGAGTATGCTATCATGTGATTGGTGGGTAGGCGTACCTTGCTGCTCAGCTAGATAGATGCGGAGAGGAAGTGGTCTGACTATCTCATGCGCCCACTCGACTTTATCCAGGGTTATCTTTACCCCTGGCCTGCGCTGGCCTCTCCAGTCCTCATTCGTCACTTCACACTCTGCCTAATACTCCAACTTACCCTCAGAGTAGATATAGTTTCACTTAAGATGTAGCAACAAACGAAGTAGAAAGGCCGTCTATTGTTGTCATAGGATACAGAATACAGCGTGACTTCCGCACTAGCAGCTGTTGCCGGGCAGAGTGGTCAGAATCCCGACTTGCTATTAGCCAAATCATGGCAACTAGTCAACCTGTATTTTATGTGCTACGATTTTGGTTCAATATTGCCAATAAATTTGGCAATTTCAACAATCGGGTTCCGTGGCGCAATTGGTTAGCGCGTGGTGCTAATACGAAGTATACGCCAAGGCTGAGGGTTCGATCCCCTCCGGGACCATTCTTTTTGCTTTTTTATTTCTTGTCTCGACAACTTGTTTTATTTTTGTTTCGATAACGCATTTTTGCAACAGCAGTGGATTGAAGTAGAGGCCTCTCTTATGTTTGAATCATTACATGTTGTCTCTTTAGTACCAAGCTTGTCCTGCTTCTACACCTAGCTCAACTTTCCCAACAGGCTAAATATATATCATCCATCTCTTCTACCTCCCAAACTCATGTTATATACAGCGCTTATCACAACGCCACTTAGATCTGTTGGAATATAAGGATCGGCATATTGCCAATTGGTTTTTATGGCCTAGCTGTAAATGCTGACAAGATCTAGCCCTATCCACCAATCGAAGCTTAGGTCTTTCCAGATCGTTTCTGAAATACTATTCATAGTCCTGCTTTGCGGACGTGGTGAGTCTGGCAGAGCTTGACCTGCGCGCGAGCCTATCTGTCACCGAAGGCGGTGAAGTTTTTAGTGATAGCGACTATAAGACGCAATTCCCTTTTGTCTTGCAGCCGTGATTGATGGCCAGGATCCCTGTCTAGACTTCCACCTCGCGCCAGATGAATTTGTTATTGAGTTATGCAAATGCCCAAAGCGCCTTACTCATCTAAACTACCTAAAAGCTTCCAGGCCAGTGTCCTTTTTCGCAAGTAGGATTGCTCCAAATTTTAGGGCAAGATACAGAGGGTAGCATAATCATAATGCGTTTTGCACATGTACACACGCCATTTCTCGAAGCCGCATTCTTGCAAAAAAAAAAAAGACCAACCTAATTATCGACTAAATAACTCTCTTCCTATCTCACCGCTTCGCCGCACACTGATGCTTGAACTACTGCTTCGTCGCCTTCTACTGCGATTTTCTGCTGGATCAGCTGGGCTTAATCCACTGGCTCGAGCATGGAGATTCAACACGTCTGTTAGGCTCACGACGCCCACAAGGCGTCCCGACAGCCGGGCCCCCGGCAGAGCAGACGCCGGAATCGACGGCGTAAGGGGTGCCGGATTCACATATGGACCTGCCGTAGATTGACCCGCCGGCTGCACATGGGCCACCGGTGCGTTGGGAGATTGAGGCGGCGACTGTGCGCTGGTGCTTCCAGTCGGATACAGTGGAATGTGCACCGTTGAGTGCGATGGAGTAGGAGGTCCCGATGACGACGGTGAGTAAGGATCGGTAACCCATAACCTACAAAAGTCAGCACTGCATAACCGCTGAAGGACGGAAAACATACCGATGTGACCTAGTGGCTACAACTTTAGCCACCGTATGGGCTAGAGTCGATCCCGGGTTAACATGAAACACAGGGAATGGATCTTTGCCTTCTTGAAGGCCGCGTGCCGAGAGAATTACAGAGATAAAATGGGTGCATGTGTTGCTTAGGAGAGGGAGTGATGATGACCTCGTGAGGAGCTATGCGAGTCAGCAAGAATCTAGGCATGAGCGGCTAGCATACCTTAACGTCCGTTGAAGATATGTTCCCAACAACATTGAAATGATTGTCGACAACAGCCACAGAAGATATACCTTCGCTGTGCATCAGCTGCAACGCTTCGGAGAGCATTTTGTCACCGCTACGAACGTCAGCCTGCGTATTTCAATGCCGTCAAGAACATACTTGATAGATATGACCCTGTGAGATCCGATCTTTAGATCTCGCAAGGACTGCGGGTAAAGCTGGTCAAGTACTGGAAAACACCGGCCATTCTCCCAGAGAAACTTGACGAGCCGAAATTGACTGACAATGCCTATGACTTCGCTGTCTCGGTGTTCATCAATCACGACCACACGGTGTATCCCCCCTCCAAACGTTTCGACCGCCATCATCAAACTGGCAGACGCCGGAAGCGTCGTCAACGGTTCCTTCCTCCCAAGCTCCTTCACGTCTCTCATCGGAATTGGAATATTATCGCGGGCCTTACGAGCAAGCTCCTCGTAAGCAGGAAGCAGGTCTTCATCTGGCCGAGTTAGACCGGCTGCAAGTAGCAGGTACGTATTGAGATCGCTATAATCAAAGGTCCCAACGGCTGTCTTGTGTTCGGGTGTCTCGCGAATTAACAGTACTGGTGCGTCTGTGCCGATGAGGATCTATTACCCACAAGCCATTAGCCCAGTAAAGCTGCAAGACGCTGGTGGTAATACATTCGTGGCTTCCTCAATACCAGTATCTACCTCCACGAACCTCAAGTCATCTGGGCTCACTAACTCCCCGATTGAGATTTCCCGCCAATCCCGACCAGCAAACGCAGGGTTTATATTATGCGGAGCCGGAGGATTGTCTATCAAGCTCTGTATAGCAGCCTGCGTGAGCGAGGGTTGGCGTCTGGCGCGCGGGGACCCTGGTGCTGCGCGGAGAGACTCGCTGAAGCTCTGCCGGTGTTGGTGGTTCGAGGCATGGGATAATCGAGGGGTCCGCCCTCCAATTGAAGGGGGCCGAGAGTCAACGCTGGATCGTGGAGACGCAGTGTTTGAGCCATTCGAGCTCTCTGGAACTTCGAGCGACTGTTCGGCCATGGTCGAGTCGTTGATTGCGGGGAGACTTGCTCCTCCACTCTTCGAATACACACAGGTCACTGGTCGAACCGCTGAGAAGGGGGATGTTTTCGGACAAATAAATGAGCTCCAATACAGTGAGTAGAGAAGTAAATAGATAAATGGCTTAGCTGTCAATCTTCGAATGGGAGATGTCGAGCAGAAGTTTGGAGGACATGGCGTTGCGGGGGAAGCGGCGGTCGGGTGCCAGCGGCCAAGCGGCCAATGAGACCATGGCCCGCTATCGCCATTTATTTAAAAAAGGAATTACTAGCAACTAGATGCCCGCGGCCGTGAGTCTAAGATGATGATTGATGAGGAGTTAGCCTTGCAGAGTAGGAAAGTACGGCATCGCGTTGAATACGGAGAGACGTATGATTATGCACTTCTACAGCTGACATCATTCAGGCAACTTCCAGCTCCATGCCTCAGGTATGGATAGGATAGCTAGAAAAAGCTGCTAAGCACATCACCAATATCCCGAGTGCGGTCCTTCATAACGGCCTTTCCCCTCCGAGACTGTGCGTGCGAACCTTCGACAGCCCATTTTCGCTTCCTGGTTGTCAGGTCAGAGTCTCCCACAGGAGCGCCACCTGTGCGCTGGAGATACATGGTCGAGTATGGTGCGCGGGCTGATTCACGGGAATCCTTCAGCTCGCCGATTTGGAAGTCCAGTACTGGTCTTTCTGCTGGTATAGAGTCAGCGCCGGCGGCCTTACAGATAGCCTCGTAGTTTTCGTAGAGAGTAGCCGGTGCAGATCGCTTCACCTCTGCAACCGCCCATCCGTCCACATCGCCGCCAAAGAGTGCAGACTCAATTCCAGGGCATCCGAATGCGACGACCGATTGCAATCTCGGGAACGATCTCAAGTAGTGAAGTGCTATCTTCGATAGACTTGTCTGATGCCGTAGAACCAGGACTCGCAGATGCGAGAATGCCTCTCCCGTCTGAGCCGATTCGCTCCAGGAGCGAACAATCCGGTCAGTCAGAGCCGTTAACTGTAGGTCGGTGCTATCAAGCAATGTGTCCGGTCTTGCGGGCGTGGCGACATCTAGCGCACACAAATTCTTTAACTCGGAAATTCCAATAATTTCAGGCACTCGAGCATATGACGTTGCCAAGGTCAATACAACCCGCCAGCTCAGGCTATCGCTTTTCACCAGTCCCAGATACTCTCTCATGGAAAGCTTAGGACCCTCAATCTTCATTGAGCGGTATTGTTCCACTTCTGCAAAATGAGCTGGATAAACTGTGGCGAGAAGCTTCCAAACATGTAAAGTCTGTCTCTTACTGGTGTTGTGCATAAGCTTGGGTATAATGCATTTATGGACTTACTCACCACCTACCCAAAAAAGCCCACATATCGCTAGCAATACTCCACGGCACATTCGTAAACAGCGACGGCGTCAAGTTCCTCTGGTCTAAGAGAAGTTTTCTCATGGCGATATGCCTCAGCGGAGATGCCTCGAAAACGCTTCCTTCCTCAAACCCACTCGGTAGATATGGCGACTCATGAACCCATGCTGGGCCGTTAGAAAGCATAACTGCCGGGGACGATACAGTTTCTATGTATACCTGGCCGGTGTCCTGATTTACTATCAGATTCTTTGGCCTCCCAATTGATGCCCTGGGCATGCTGCAAATGGTGTTCAACAATTCATCCGATATTCTCGTAGGGTGTCTGGTCTAAGTAACGCAATTACCCTATAAACATGGCCATTGGATTCGAGAGTGGTTTGACGATAGTCGAACTCACTACGGGTTTCGTGCGTTGATTGTTCTCAGGAGTTGATCAAGGTCAAGGGCTGTTCACGTGATTATGCACCATTCAGGAATACAGTCTCCGCAAAAGGCGTGTTTCGCTTCTTCAAAATAGCCTCCGATGATATCGAGCTCTTGGTCCTCGAATTTGCGCACTCTGGGACTATTTAGGAGCAGAGAAATGATATACTGACAGCGTCAAGATGGAATATATTTGGCTTCACTCCTGCCCTGTCGAACTTGTCGACGAATCACACGTTCACTAACCAGGCTGTCACTTACATTCCCGAATTCCGTCGCTGACTTCGAAATAAAGTAATAGGAATGCATGATGCACCAGGGGTGCAGATGTCGTGCAAAGTATCTGTGTCACAGCCAATCTGTACTGATGATTACTCCAACTCCGCTCATCCGCCTTAGAGTCTGAGGCTAGGTACGGGGTATCTCGGGAGGAGTATATTATCCAAGGTGGTTGCCTATAACCTAAGCGCCGCATTGCGACAGGAGTCTGATACTGAGCAGGACACTGAATCCTTGCCTGAGCATCATAGCGCGGAAGACCGATGTTTTTAATGGATCAAGAGGCTCTGGCGACTGACCTTGCAAACTAGTATAATCTGCCTCAAACCTTGTGCCGAACGGTCAGGTGTCGGAATCCAGCTGGTGATGCTGATAGGATCACAAGCATCACAAGGCTGACTTGCACAGATCTAGGCGCCAAGTAACGAACTATTCCCATGCGCTCTATTCACCAGATCGATTATTCGCAGTTGAGACGATCGTCCAACACAACAGGCCTCAGCCTTTCGCCCCAGTTCAGGTGACTCGTGCATAAAAAGAAAGTGACTCAAAAATAGGCTGTGTCTGGCACATAGAGCGTCACTGCCTTGTGGCTTGTCTCCGTGAATATGAAGATCAGGCGGACAGTTTGCCCCGGAATTCGGGGTGTGTATAAGAATCGCGTCTAGGAAGGTATTAACGTAAAGCTCAATTTTACATCGAACACGTTTATTGAATTTCGTTGAACGGTCGCTCGAAACCACGCCGAGCGATATACCACGCAATATAGAAAGCGCCGCATCACCTGAACAATGGCTTTTCCTGTTACTCGCACAAAGGACCCTACGCTGCCCCAGAAGTTGGAGCGGTTTTCCCAGTCTTGGAAGCGATATTCCAGCATGATACGGGTCGTCTCGTCCACATTATTGAGACAGCCTTCGCAGCTGGCAGACGTTCAGCATACGGTTTGGTTGCTGGATAACACTGCGTATCGACATCCAGCCTCCCATGTATCTGGTGAACCTCACTCATGGCGAGTGGAGGTGGTGGCCTGCGTCTTCCGGAAGGATAGTCGACGGGACATCAGCAAGTTTGTGGCGGCGATTGCAGATCTCATAGGACTCGATGGAGCATTAGGTACAGAGAAGGAAATCCGCCATCGGATTGCGCGACGTCTACAGCCATTCCTGTATCATGTTGTTGCGAATCACTCGATGATGCTAGAATTACCTCTACCCGACCATACCACCCAAATCTATCAAATCGGTCCCACAGGAGACAATGGTATTGCCTCGCAGGTACTGAATACTGGCGTCCGTCACATTGAAGATGGACTCCGGATACTGTCCCATGTTCGGGGTGTGAGAGACAGGGCGACAATGGAAACAACCTTTGCCGGCCCAGAGGGCTGGTTGGTCGTTTCTGACATTGACGACACCATAAAATACACACAAACATCAGATACTATTGGGATAATCCGCACAACCTTCGCCGAAGAGCCGAAGCCGATTCCAGGTATGCCTCAGCTGTATTCTCGTATCGAAAAGCAGTTTGAGCCTACATGGTTCTACCTCTCTGCATCACCTCACAACCTGTATCCCTTCCTTCGCGGGTTTCTCCGCGAGCATTTTAGTCCTGGGACACTCATTCTTCGAGATTTCTCCTGGTTGGACATTAGCGAGCTGGTCAAATCATTTACAGTCGACACGATGGAATACAAAGTGGATCGCATAAGGAAGATCCGGAGGTGGTTTCCGCATCGGCGAGCCATCTGTATCGGAGACTCCACACAGACGGATCCCGAAGCCTACGCGGAGATTTACAGACGACATCCCGAGTGGATCCATGCAATCCTCATTAGAAAAGTCATGGATGTGCCTCACATGGAGGAACAAAATTCATTGAAAAGGTTTGCAGAGGCTTTTCAAGATGTTCCGAAGCATATATGGCGAGTATTTGAACACCCGAGAGACGTCTATGAAGTACTCGATCAGATTAGAGCGAGGGATAACGCAAGTTTCTTTCCCTGATGGATCTGAAGGGTCATACTACATTGTCGCCATTGTTAACCACTGTTTATATCATAATCTAGGGTTCAGGTGGACTTGGCTGGTGATCTAACTTGCTGTTGGCTTGGTTACGTCAACGCAACGTCTCGCGTGGCGAAACTCATCACCTGCATATATCGAAGCCACAACATGATATCTGCGGACAGAATGACAGTGCAGCATTTATCTCTGTTCAAATAAAGCCCATCGTTTCTACAGCTTTAGAGTCATTAGTCAATATTGTGGCTCCGGGTCAATAACTTTGCAGCGACATAATTTAGCTACGGCGATATCAGCGACAATGAAGCCGGCCAAACAACTATCAACGACGATGGACGAGCAAACCTTTGTCCCTGATACGATGAGGGCTCTCTATTGGTGTCCAGCTTCTACAGCCCTCCGGGATGACGCTTCTTTGGATGACCCAAGAGTAGATTCGGAAATAGTATTCGATACAAACTTTCCTACTCCGAAGCCATCTCCATCTCAATACTTGATCAAAGTCCAAACAGCCGCATTCTCGCACGATGAGCTTAGACTAGCGAAAGAGCTCAATCCATCGAAATCTATCCCGCAAGTTCCCGTCCACAACTTCTGCGGCACAGTCATCAGCACCCCCACCCAAGACCACGAGAAACCCGACGGCCCCAAGTTCAAAGTCGACGACGTAGTTTTCGGCCTGATCGACTATTCGCAAGATGGCGCAGCAGCAGACTATGTCCTAGCGACCGAAGACGTACTCTCTTATAAACCTCAGAACATCTCCGCCGCTGAAGCAGCCACCCTCCCCCTCCCTGCCCTCACAGCCTGGCAAGCCCTCTTCAAATACGCGGGCCTCGATTTCACTGCACGCAAGGACCTCCGTGTGCTCGTAACGAATGCGCACGGCAGCGAAGTTGGCATTCAAGCCCTCCATCTTCTCCGCTCCAAGTTCCTATTCTCGCGCTACCGCCCCTGGATCTGCGTCACTTGCACATCGGAAGACGCAGCCAACGAACTTCGGCAGGTCTATGATGTCGACGAAATAATTTTCGTCCAGCACCCTATGCCCAAAGATTTCGACCTCACTGCCACATTTCGTAAAAAGAAATGGGGACCGTTCGACATTGTCCTTGATTGCACGGGCGAGGACATCCTCTACCAATCCAAAGGTCCGGCCATCATCAAAGACGGTGGCACAGTCCTTTCAGCTGTAGATGCTAACCCCGTTATGAACGTCAACCCGAAGAACGACGGAAAACCACAGGCGCGTTTCGTCCATGTTGAACCGGATGGCAAGACGCTGCGCTTGATTGCGCGTATGGTGGAGGACAATACCGTTCGGGGACGTGTTGAGGACGTCGTCGACCTTGTCAATGGAGCGCAGTTTCTTGCTTCTGACGCCGCGGCTGCGGGAGGACATAAGAGAGGCGGAATTCATGTACTTCGTGTGAATTCTTGACCTATGGTTGTTTGTGTTCTTTTTACTGTTTTTGTGGCATATGTACTATATAGCGCTGCACTCTTTCACATTGACTCTTCCAGCTATTATTCTAGTAAATCTCAAGCATACGGATAACGGGGTCTTAAGCTTGTATCTCATTTGATCTCGTCCATTAATCAACTTTGAAAAATCGTAAAAGAGATTTGGACCGTATTCAGGGTAAGCGACTCACACAGCTGGCAACTATTGTAGATACTACGAGAGCTTAAGAGATATCATCTCCTCGCCTTGTGCCTCATTCTGCATTTTATAATCTGCGTTTTCCGGTACTAAACCTTTTGCACCCACTTCATAAGTTGATATGCCACCGCAATACCAACGACAGTCTCGAGGCAAAGATCTAGAGAATAGTATCCACGGAGCTCAACCAGAAAGAAAAACATAAGAGTAATACATCGCGTCGCTTCCGCTAGACTAGCTTTCATATTAAACAAACACTGCCTGTCCTTCCTTAAGCTCAAGCCAACCCAAGGAGCAACGAAACCTAGCCCAACCTAACCTCGTACGCCGACTATTTCAGACAAAACAACGGAGCGGGACACAAGCCCCGCGGCAGAAATAATGTTCGATGATCACCGAGTGTGGGCTTAAGGGCAAGAATATGGACGGAGAGAATAGGATGGAATCGAATAGTAATTGGCAGTAGATGGAATGGGTTAGAAGAGGAAGAAGGCAACGGAAGAAGTACAAGAGCTAGAGTTAGAGAAGAGAATCGAGTCTAGTAAAGACGCTTAGACAGGCCGCGACAACCTGAAAGTAGGGTTAGTATGTATTAACGATTGTTGGTTGAGGGACTTGAGGTGGTATTACCTCGAGTTGAAGCTCCTTGTCACTGTTCTTGTTTACTTCGTCGTTGATCGCCTGGGCCAAATTGGCCCCGATAGATTGGGAGCCGCCGGGGCGTCGCGCAAATGGCCACTGAGAATACTCGGCTAGTAGTTCGTCCACCTGCGCAAAAGCCCGCTCCCGGGCTTCATGGCTCATTGTGACTAGCGCATTCTCCAAGACGTTCGCGGCGTAAGCGGCGCACACCATGGTAATAGTGCGCAGGTAACGGAACTCGATATCCTCAGGAAGCCATTGATTGGCAGGGAGGATGACGGTGCGACTGCTGCAGATGCTGCGCACTCGGCGGTTTAGGTCTTCTTTGGCGCCGCCGTCGGCGACGGGATGGGTGGCCATGTCGAAGAGGAGGAAGTTACGTTTCTCCGTCCGGAGGATGCCCTTGTCCACAAGGCCCTTTGCCAGACGTTCGCGCACTTGTTTCAGTTGATATCCAATCTTCATCAGGTTCCATGTCTCGCCTGTTGTTGCGCGCACAGCAATTAGCAAGCACTGTTGAAGCGAAAGGGTTGGTATACGTACCGCTCATCAGGTCGATCCAGGAGTTCACACTCATTTTCTCGCTCGACTTCATCATCTTCAATGCCTCGTCCAGCAAGACCTCTCCCGTCAATGTGTCGTCGATAACTTCAATGACCCTATCGGCCAGGGGAAACCTTCGTCGAGAGGAATCCTTCTGCATGCTCACCCGACCGCGGAGTGCCAGTTCAATGACAATGCAACCTCGTAAAGCATAGGAGATGTTTTCGTTCCAGAAAGACAAGTAACCCTGCGGAAATTACAAGTACCTGTCAGCCACTGTTTGAATCGCAAAGGTGCGACAACCCTTCACCTGGAGAGGCTCCAAAACTGACCTGTTTGTCCTTCAGCCCGAGCAGAAGCACCTCTTCCATAAGTGTAAGCTTCGGCTGCTTGCTCCGCTCCTGCGTCTCGCAAATATCCCTTGGGTCGAAGGCGATCTTATGCCCATTCTCTGAGTTCGTGTATGACGTCTCGGGGACGCGATTATCCATCGCGGAGCCGTTCCGGGAGACAGGGGAGGAGACGCGGCTGTCATCATGATCGTCTGTGCCAGTAGCTCGACCGCCACCTCTCCGGCGAGTCAAGCCCCCGGCTGAGGCCATTAGGATGAGCGAGGGTTATTGTGGAGGTGGGGTGTTTAAGGAGGGTGAGGTTGCGGATGGTCGAGACGAAGCGTGTCCCACTATTGTTCGTTGGCGTTGACCCAGCTTCACGATTCTGAAAAGCCGATTGGCAAAGTTATGGTGCAGAGCAATCGTTATGTTTAGAGGAATATAATTCCGGAGCAGCGAGGTGGAGGGGTGGGAGTATAGGGAGGCTGACGAGCAGACTGGGATGAAGAGGGAGGAGTCAAAAAAGATCCGCCCGAGGGTTGAGCAGCTTAGATTAAGCAGCAGATCCGGCAATAAGACGAATGACAAACTCAAGGTTCTATGCGAGCCTAATGTCCCTTCAAGGGGGTTAATAATGAAAGCCAGAAGACCGCCAACCTGGACGGACAATTTCTTTGAGGGATAGCTCTCGTGCCCAGAAGAGGCTCGGCAGAGAGTCGGCCTATCTGGCTCTAACGCGCGTTTCTTAGTCTCTGCGGTGACGAAGCTCATCAGCATCCTGAAACCGGGCGCTTCACCTGCTCCAGGTCTTTAACTAGCGAGTTTCTTTTGCTGTACTACACTGTTAAGAAATCTCGTGGTCATTAGTTTGAAGTAAATTCGTCAAATTGCGACGTTATAGGAAGTATGACTCCATTGTCCGACCAACTTTTTTTTTTACGACTCGCTAAATGTTTTTGAACTCAGAATCAATCAAAACTGCATTGAAAGTGATATACACGATATAGAAAAGAGAAAGCACCGGCATGTATCAGCATACAATTAGCGCCACACTACTCAGATACCCCAAGTCTATAGAGTCCTGCATAGATGAACGCTAGAAATCCCCGCTGTTTTCTATCTAATCCCTTTACAAGCCCGAATCCTCGTATTATATAATTTAGTGAGCTGGGAGATAGTTAGTGCTGATCATTGATGGTATAGAGAAAATGTGCTTACCATCGGGCTGAGCAAGGATGTACTCAACAGCCTTGTCAACTATAGGTAGACAACATCAGTACAGCACTTTTACCCATCAAAAATGAGGAACTTACCGCTGTGGATGGCGTCAGCCTCCTTGTCGGGAATCTCAATGCTGAATTCCTGTGACACCGAGTCAATATCAATGTGTCGTCACCCAGATCGCTTTATTCGACATACCTCCTCAATGGCCATCACAACCTCAACAGTGTCGAGACTGTCAAGTCCGAGGTCGTTCGAGAAGTGGGAGGAGCCGTTGATCTGTTTTTACCGTGTTAAAATCGATAAACAACTAGGCTCAATGTATATAGTGACGAACCTTGCTAGCATCATTAACCTACATGAAACATGTCAGTAAATCGATCTTAGCAGTTGCACCGAAGTCAGTAGTGGTGTTAAGCGGATCAACCGACCTTGTCAAAGTTCTTCAAGAGGTTGACTATCCGGCCCTCAACCTCTTCCTTTTTAAGACCGGCAGGGGCGGAATAGAAGCGGACAGCCGGCAAGGCAAAGCGAGGAGCCAATTGAGCTGGACGAGCAACGGGAGAGCTACGGATTTGGAAAGCAGCCTGGGGCTTGACGGCACGAGGCACAGAGGCCCTCAATGAACGGACGACAGCGGAACGGAACATGATGACGGTAGAAGGGCGCGGTGAAAAGTGCCTACACCCGGGTTAGAAAAAGTCGGCAAATAGACGAAGGCATATTGATTAAGATTACCTGAGCAGAAAAATGGAAAGATGGACAGCAAAAGGGACCGATAGGAGCTTTGTCTGATGCTGGAGAGGTGAACTTGAATTTGGCGTTGCGAACTTGCGGCTTCGGGGAAAGCAAAATCCCTTGCACCGACCAATCACCGCGCAGCAGAAACCAGTGACATAAGCCGCCTGCAAAACCGCTCCCAGCAACGACCGGCCTTCGAGATCCTCCAGCTGCTCCAGTTCGACCCCCTCCCCCAATTGATCTTCCCCTCACTCTTCATTCCATCCGACGTCCGTCTGTCGACATCCCCATACACAGATGGCTACCTCCAGATCCGCGGCGAGACTGCTCGCCTTCCGACGGCCTGTGCCCTCCATCGTGCCTTCGCATCTCTTCGTCCCGACCGCAAACTTCTCTTCCTCGGTGAGCCGGGCTGCTACACCTTTTGGACCTCCTCCATCGGGATTCCGTCTTCCCCCTCCCAAGCGATGGGATCAGGACCCCGAGTCTTCTTTGGACAAGGCTAGCAAGTACTTCCTCATGGCCGAGATTTTCCGGGGAATGTACGTTGTTTTGGAGCAGTTCTTCCGACCACCGTAAGTCTTCCTCGCAATCGGCATTGGGCCCTGTCGAGAGTGGATGTGCGACGCCACCAGCTCGATTGAACACACTACCCCCAAGAGGCCGAAATATACCGTGCTAACGCGGCTTGCTCAGTTACACGATCTTCTACCCCTTCGAGAAGGGGCCAATCTCCCCTCGATTCCGTGGTGAACACGCCCTACGACGCTATCCTACTGGTGAAGAGCGCTGCATTGCGTGCAAGCTCTGTGAAGCTGTCTGTCCTGCGCAGGCCATCACCATTGAAGCTGAAGAGCGTGTGGACGGAAGTCGCCGGACGACCCGATACGATATTGATATGACCAAGTGTATCTACTGTGGCTACTGCCAGGAGAGTTGCCCTGTCGATGCCATCGTTGAGAGTACGTCTTGCTCCTCTTATCATTATTGGAATGACTGCTGACAAGGAATTCAGCCGCCAACGCAGAGTATGCTACTGAGACCCGCGAGGAACTGCTATACAATAAGGAGAAGCTCCTCGCCAATGGTGACAAATGGGAGCCTGAGATTGCAGCTGCTGCCAGAGCCGATGCGCCTTACCGATAAATTATTCAGTGTCTTTATCGGACGATATCAATGGAAAAATTCGTCAAAAGCCTGTATTGCCACCAACTGATTACCAGGGTGCTTTGCCGCATCCAATTTATTTCCTTCCCACCCTGTACATAACTCATGCCGCCGCTCACACTCTTCCTCCTTTAGTACTGCTATGTATTTTGACGGATTCGTAGGGATATCTGATGCCTGCCTAGTTTCCGCTCGGTTGTCTTTTCTGTACCTGTGATAGAAGAGATTTGTGTTTTAATATTGTTAGGGATCAATTGAGCTATTTCCTTTGTTGCATTCAGGCATCAGCAATATCAAGCCAAACAGGCTCTTTGCTAGAACAAGGCTGACTACTATAAGTTATCAAGTCAATACACAGACAGCATTGAACAAAAT
Source organism: Aspergillus foveolatus (assembly GCF_047715535.1). Classification (NCBI taxonomy): domain Eukaryota; kingdom Fungi; phylum Ascomycota; class Eurotiomycetes; order Eurotiales; family Aspergillaceae; genus Aspergillus; species Aspergillus foveolatus. The sequence continues at coordinate 194,107 of NW_027396091.1, read as the reverse complement.
GCCTTTATTGTATCAACAAATCGCTACCAAATGCATATGTGCACAAGATGACAGAATCCCCCATATAAAACAAATACCAAAACACCTGTCTCCAGAGCCCACTCTGACTTCTGTTGATACTGCGCCACCAGAAAGTCCCTAACGGAAACAGGCCCCTTTTCATCCCGTTTAAAGGTATACAAATTCATCATTAGATACAACATAATCTAAGCCCCTTACCTACTAGCTTCGTTTATTTCTTCTTCCCACCTCCAACTTTGGCCTTGAAGCTGCCTTCAAAGCCAGGCCGGGGCTTGCTACCACCCTTGCCCCCGCCAGCGCCTTTCTTGCCACCTCCAGACTTGCCCTTTTCTTCTCTGCGTCTGCGCAGGTTCTCTTCACGCTTCTGCTGCTTCATATCTTTACCCCGTTTGACGGTTTCAAGACGCTCCTTCCACTCGCGCTCGGAGCGCTTCTTGGCGGATTCCTTGCGCTTAAGGGCTTTCTTTAGTAGCGAGGTGTCGTCCCGGACTCGTTCGCCATGTGCGCGTTTCTTTGCATTGAGCCACATGTCTTTCTCTTCGATATCGGCGCGCTTCTCCTCGTCAAGGGCTGCAAGACGTGCTTTCTTGGCCTCAGCGGCTTTGAGGGCTGAAGCGGGGTCGCGCGGGCCGTGTGCTTTAGGCTTCTCACGCAGTTCAGATAGAGAAGGGTCAGCGATTTGGCCATCAGAGAAGACGACACGGCCGAAGGCGTAGTTCCCTGAACCTACTGAGTCTGCGGGGGATCGGGGGGATGCGAGGAGAGAGCCTGAGCCCCCAGGCGAGAAACGGCGGTTCATGGCTTCGTCTTTGGCTTTTTGCTCTTCTTCCTTCGCCTTTTGACGGAGGAGCTTCTTGTGTGCTTTTCTCTGTTCAGCCTTTTGTCGACGCGCTTCAATGAGCTCTTGTCGATTTCGAGCCGGCTTGCCGTTCAGGCCATCCGCTTGACGGGCTGCGCGGAGTTCGTCTAGTCGCTTTTGTAACCGTTGTTTCAGCTCTTCAGATGTGGGTTTGAGTGGTTTGGGTTCGGAGGAGGAAGGATTGGTGGCGTTAGATGGAGGAACAATGGATGATATAGAAGAGCTCCCCGATTGGGGATTGGATGTGTCGAATGCCGGGGAATTAGGGGCAGAGGATGTGGAGTTCTCTTCTTCGTTGAACTCGAGGGTGAGCTTTTCGGCAGCAGCATCTTCCTCACCGTCAACATCAGAATCTTCGGCCTTTGAGGATTGAGGTGTCTCAGCAGGCTTGCTGCTAGCAGTCTTTGAGTTGGCAGCATCGTTTTTGGGCTCTTCAGCCCGTTTGTCTTCTCCTTGAGCTTTTTTGGCGGCCTCTTTCGCTTTTTTCTTCTCCTTTTGAATCTGCTTCTTCTGCGCTTTCTTCTCCTCCTTCAGTTTTCTGCGGGCCTCCGCCTCTTCTGCCTTTCTACCAGCCTCTTCGGGACTCTCAGAAGCCTCGTTTTGTTTCTGCTTCTTGGCCACGGCGTCGGCCCTCTTCAACCCCTCTCTCGGCTGTTCTGAGCCTAGTTCGCCGTCATCGGATGAATCTGCATCTTCGTCCTCAACCTCTTCGTCTCCATCCCTCTTACGTTTGCGCGCTTTCTCATCCATCACATCTTTTGCTGTCTTGGCCGAGTCGGGGTCGAGTTTCGCCCGCTTCGCTTCGCGCGCCTGTTCCTTCGTCTGCTTTTTCCGCTTCCATTGGTCCTATCCAGATATTTGAATCAATATTATTCAATCACGAAATCATGGATGGGGCGGTAAGCCAGAGTAAGACGGGAAACAATCCCTGCTTCTGCAGCAAAGGGTAAGAAACTGAGGTAGGACGTACGCTGCCATCTTCCCCGTAATAGAATTTCGCCGGAATTAGCGAAAGCAGTCCATCAAAGGCCTGTGCATGGCTTCGCAGCCGTTCCTGATAGCAAGAAGAAAGTTCCGTCAACCTCGTTGCTTCAAGCAGCGCATCGAGAGAATTGATTTAATTCTCTGATACTCCCGTGTAAGGTATCATACCTCAATATCAGCCATACTGCTCTTTGTTCCAACAACTGGACCGGGACGTTGAACTAGTCTGTACTCTGTATCGAGTCGGTCGGTCGAAGGAGCGAAAACGCGATATGCCCGCTTGAAAAAAACTGGGTGGGCTTGAAATCTTGGCATTTGCTTCTCCACTCGGCTGCGAGGTTCTTCACCGCCCAGCGCCGAATAGTGGATTTCATTGTATTCTCCTACTCCATATAGTGGTGACATGTGAATTGGTGAGCAGTGAACAATAATGTCTCATTATTACTCAACCTATCTGTGCTTACTTTCTGCATCAGGATATGCTTTCTAGTTTCCTAAGAGCAACCAAGTTTCAGGTTTTGTGCCTCTGACTGGTGCGCACCCCAAGGTTTCCACTACCCAAGTGACTCTTAGGTGTAGGCACAGTGAAGGCATATCATCATTTCATTTTGGGCCAATGTTCAAGCTTTTGCGGTATCAACAGACACCTAAATACAAGCAGTCATGCTGAGCGTTCTAAACAATCTGGCTCTGGTATCTAATTCAAAATTATGCCAAGTTGTCAAAAGAGAAGTACGAAACAGCCCGAAATTTTTCCAGAACTCTTTTAAGCAGTACCGTTGGCTTTTGACTTGACGGCGCGCCTAGCACGAACGGCATCGGCGAGGTCCTCCAACACAGTGACGGTGGTCTCCCAGTCAATGCAGGCATCGGTGATACTGACACCCTTCTTGAGACCGGAGGGACCCTCAGGGGGAACCTTCTGGTTACCCTCGTTGATGTTGGATTCAATCATGACACCAATGATGGCATCCTGGCCCTCACGGAGTTGGTCAGCGACCTCCTTCGCAACGAGAGGCTGGTTGCGGTGGTTTTTCTTGGAGTTGCCATGTGAGCAGTCAACCATGAGAACCTCACGCTGCTTCTTGCCGCGAAGGGCTTCGCGGGCGCCCTGTATGCTCTCGCGGTCGTAATTTGTGCCCTTGTTTCCTCCACGCAGAATCACGAAGCCGTGAGGGTTACCGGCAGTCTTGGTAATGGCCGCGAGACCTTGCTTGGTGACACCAAGGAAGCGGTGGGGGTGGGCAGCAGCGCCGATCGCGTCAATGGCAACGGTCAGGTTGCCGTCAGTGCCATTCTTGTAACCGATGGGGAAACTGAGACCGGAGGCAAGCTCACGGTGCAGTTGCGACTCGGTGGTGCGGGCACCAATGGCACCGAGGGAAATCAGGTCAGCCATGTACTGCGGGGAGATGGTGTCGAGCATCTCGCTGGCAATGGGCATGCCCATGCCTGTGAGGTCGGCGTAGAGCTTGCGTGATACACGGAGACCCTTGTTGATCTGGTAGGACTCGTCAATATCAGGGTCGTTGATCAGACCTTTCCATCCAACTGTTGTGCGGGGCTTTTCGAGGTAGGCGCGCATGATGACGCAGAGGTCGGAGGAGAGGCGAGCAGCAAGTTCCTTCAGACGAGTGGCATATTCGAGGGCGGTTTCGGGATCGTGGATGGAGCAAGGGCCAACGACCACTAGAAGGCGGTCATCGCGCTGTTCGATAATCTCGACAGCCTGGTTGCGGCCAGAGCGGACGGTAGGAATGGAGTGCTCGTTCTATTCAATCCTGTTAGTGGCTTTCAAAGCCGTGTGTGCCATTGAAATGCTTGGTGCAATCGCACCTAGAAGTGTGACTCACAGAAGGAATCTCGGACTGAACAAACTCAGGCGAAAGCAAAGGGTCGTAACCCAGGACTAGAAGCCAATTAGCAGCTTAATTGACCAATTTCAGCAATCACTACTCACCGCGGGTATCTTCGTTTTGACCGCTCATTGTTGCCAAATGTGCTGTCTGAAATGAAGTTGTATAGTGGAAGAGGCAAAGTGAGGGTGTACAGGAAAAAATGTTCTTCAGAAGATGGACAGCTTGTAAGACCGCAAAGACATTCAGATTCTTTCAAGGGGGAAAAAAAGTACAGCGCAGACTCAATCCCGAACGGAGAAAAGGAAAGTATTAAAAGCAGGAGCTGTCAGTGTCGGTGGAAAGCATCTTATGGATGGACCCCTCCGCGACGAGAAGCGAAATCGGTGATCCAACGGCAGAAAAGTGGCATCCCAATGTGGGCCTGCCAATCATGCTTTTCGCATTCACACAACGAAAATTTGGCCATTCCATTTCGAGCCACAAGCTTTTCTTTTCTGTTTTCAGGAACTAGTAACTGCTGGATACCGCGGTGCAATTTCCGACGCCTTACTAAATGCCCCTCGCATTGATACTACATACTCTCAGCCTATGACATTGCATTTGCACGCCTAATGTCATCTTTCCTGACAACTTGGCCAACAAAAACCTTCGCCCCATCGCTGCTGTCACCACAGAGAATTTTTAACTGCATTCCTCGCCTTCGAACTCGCCTAGTTGGGTTTCTCGGCGACCCGCTACAGTACGGCGACAACGGAGTATGTACAGTCTACGCTAATTCGGCCAAGACGCACACCAGGAAGCAGACCATCCGTATCCATGATGCAGATGCGTCTGAAAGGAGCCGTGGCCTGTAAAGATACATCGACCAGTGTACTGCAGCTGATGTACAGCTTGGCATCAAGTCTTCAGGCTGCGGTGGACAGTGGGTGAGAAAAGGACACGGAGAAATCCCATAGGCTCTAGGACACTTCGGTATTTGGATGTCAAGATACTCCGTGGCATGTATGCGCCAGTTCAAGGAACGTCGAAGTCTCATCGGACTCCGACCTATCCCCGCATGGAGCCAGTCATTAAGCCAACCCGTACTGTCGGATATCCGTTTTGCAAATGTGATGGGAAAGGAACAATGTATATGACTGCATTTCTCGCGCTCATAGGAGGCACTCTGACTGGATAATTCCGACCAGATCCCCTCTGTCCTGTGCGTACCTACGATTCGAATGTCCTCTGGCGCCTTTGCATATTACTGGAACTTTTCGGCAACCGATGCCCTCCAAGCTCTGTGCTGTATGAAGTCATTCCTTTTACAATCATTCACCAGATTGGTGCCTATTTCGAATGCTCCAATTCTGCGTTTTTGCGTCGACGGAACCGAGTGAAACGGGTCTAAAACATCTCCAGAGGCGTCGTATGGAAAATCATTGACCGAGTTGAAGACGAATTCCGCTCAATACCTTAGTACAAACTGCTTGATCGTCTTTCCACTGTGTATCTCCTGCATAATAGTGTCGAAATGGCCTGCCTGCTGGGAGCCAACCATCTTCTGCTATGGCAGCAACCTGCTTTTACCAGACCTCTCGACCAGCCGGTACAATCATAAACCCTATCAGTGTCATCTCACGGAGTTTCTCTGGGCTCGGTCTTTCGACGACTTGCAGATGGAATGTTCATGGCTGACCGATCGACATGCCGAAACAATCGTGTGGCTATTGTAGACATATGTGTCTGAACCCTAACTGCAAGCTGCTTCGCAGCCCAACCATTTGGCAAATTTGCGATCGCCCGGTCGAGGCGTCAGGAAGTATGAATTTTCGGTTTCGATACCATAGTAAATATTCTATAAGTAGATTTCTCTTGGGCTGTTTTCCCCATTGTCCAGCCGTAAACTCCACCTGGGCGGCCTCTCGCAATTTCGCAGCGCTACAGTTATAAAGAGCAGGTATTCTTCTCAATCCTACTGCCAATATCCGCTATATATCTCTTTTCGATATTCCACAAAAATGTCTCCGTTAGAGTGTTTTAGGATATCAAGGGCTATTGGTTTGCGAGCTCATGGTACATGCATTTCGCCAGTCTCAGACGACTGCATTCATATCAGCTATACTATAAAGTCTTCAGTCTGCAGAGAGCTTTATGGATTTCTAGGACTACAAAGAGGGTTAGGACCAGCAGGATTATAGAGGAAGTCTCTGGCACGATTTGCTAGCCCTAACCGATGGACTAAGGGGAAGGACCCACAAACCTGTTGTATAACTATTGATTCAATATAGTCTGAGCACCCTGTTCTACGAGAAAGGTATCGATATTATATCATTCTTTATAAATAAGAGCGAATGATAGAAGCTACCAGGGCCTTGTCTCTATGTCCAGCCGGTCTCGGCTTAGCCCAATTTTCTAGCCCTTTCAGAGCCATATACAGGACATAATCCAGTCCATTCAATTCCTTGCGTCTTGTTAGTCCCCTTCATGCAAATGGAGTCACCGACCAAGCCGTGAAGTGCGTCGGTGGCGGAAACTATATTCAATTAGCAAGACAAAGAGATCAGCGACCGTCACCTAAACCATCAATAGCATATCGATCCGTGGATAAGCATGAATAGAATGCGTTTGGTTCCAAATAAGCCGAACTAGGTAGAAGAGATCAACATACACCGCGAATATCAGAGCAATCGGGCCCTCCGTTTCTAGCGAATTTCTGAATTGCAACTATCTGGGCCCGCGAACATTTGGCGACGAACGTGGCTGCATGCATTGACATCGATGGCCTCCACCGGGGCCCTTTTGGCCTTTGTCTGACATATAGGTCGTACGCTTGATGCCGATGTTTTCGCAGATTATCATCAGTTAGGCGGTATATGCTTGCTATGTAGTCATTCCTCTGGGGTGGTTTGAGTGAGCGCTTGTATCTTTGCATATCATCATCTTGGCGTATGTCTGTGTACTTGCGTTTTTGGCCTTGTTTGGGCATAATTGAGCGAGGTAGGTTGATGGGTATTGCTCAGTGATTTGCTCGTCTGTGTCGATGAGGCGGGGCGGAAAAAGAAGACTTGAGATCTGTTGACGCCGGCAAAATCCACGCATGTTATATATATACTCGCCTTGTCCTTAGAAGCTTGCTTTGTAAAACTCAGTCTGTGTTTAGAACAACTGATTGATTCAGTCAACAAAGGGCATATTCTAATTCTGGTGTGCAAGATAAATGTTTCTTTCATCAAGCAGTCTTTCAGCAAGAACTGCATCATATTTGAAACATTGACTTGAAACAAATCGAAGTATGGACATTACTTTTTTGAGCATTTAGTGAGTCCAGCAGGAGATGGGTGTCACTATATTTATTCGCCAAAGGCTGGCGGCCTTTGAACTCGACCACAACCCGTCTGGGTGCTGGTTAGTATGACTACACCGCTGTTAGAACCTGGCCCTCGAGAAGAAGTAGCAACAGAGGCTGTACTCTAGTGGTCCTTTTAATACCTATGGCCCCATAATCGCTTTATGGCATGACCTCCTGGCCTTTCCAATCCCAGCACCGACCGCGACCCTCGTTTGCGCCACTCCCCAACGTGCATAGAACTTCTACAAGGGATGCGGCTGATTCTTCGGGCTGAAACATTGCCCTTTTACTCCAGTAATTCCGGGTGAAGTCTGTCTGAACGGTTCCTGGATGCATCGCAATCGCCATAGCTCGCTCTTTGCTTCGAGACTGCAGATAAAGGTCGAATGTTTTTGCTAATTGGAAAACCGCCGCCTTGCTAGCGCGGTACGAGTACCATCCACCGGAGGCGTTATCAGAAATGGACCCGACTCGGGCTGCCATCATTGCATAGGTTGCATGTAAGGGCAGATACCGCGGCAACCTGTTTACCTTGGAGGACTGTTGGGTGTCTTCGAACGGCGGTGATGACTTTCCTGGTAGAAATGGCGATAAATGCTTCATAAGGAGCATTTGTCCTAAAGCATTGACCTTGAAACTTTCCAGTGCGTGGTGAACATCAATCTGAGCCGGTGATTTCTCAACATGGAGCACACCAGGAAGTGTGATGGCCAGACGTAAGAGAGTATCCGGGTAGAGTGCACGGATTTCTGAAGCCATTTTGGATATGCTTGATTCATCTGACAACGATCAGCAGGGTCAATGGGTCGGACCGCTGCAGCCATGTTGTAGAGATACCGGTCACATCAACTTGGAAGACACTGAGCCTCTTATCTGCGTCTGACGCATGCTTGAGCTTCTTAAGTAACTGGTCTCGGACTCCATGATAGTCTGCCCGTGCAGTTGCAACCACTGGTAGGTTCGTGTGGGCGAGCAGGTGCTGGGCAAGAGCGAAGCCCAACCCCCGTGAGGCCGGGGTCACGATCGCAAATCCTGACTGTAGCGGCGCCATCTTTCAAAAATGGGTTACCACTATTGGTGTAAGCTTATTATAAGTGTTAGACCTTTGAGGGTATGATGACCTCTTACAGGCTCCACATGGCAGCTTTCGACTAGGTCCCCGGACCCGTGCCCGGGCCCCAGTCATGGTTGCCTGTTTTGTGCTAGACCGCCCGTATTTTAATTAGTTGGACCAGCTTCAAATGTGGCTTTCGAACCCAGACCATCTAGTATTTACTACACAAGCACAGTCATTTGCAATTTTTGTATGCTTTGACTCAGTTGAGTCGTAATATTGTTTTTGTTAACTCAAGCGAATACACTCATTATATTTGCAGTCATCGATTAGCCTGATTATGGCCTGCTACTCCGCCAAGCGGCAGCGAGAGCAGGAGGAACTGTCCGTTCATAATGGTGATAGCGCCAGAGACAACAAGGTTCATAATCTACAAGATTTTTTTTATCTCAACTCCTAAGCTAACCAGAACTCTAGAAACACCGGCCACTTCCCGTACGAAGCCCCCGCAAGCAGGGCAGGGACTGGCCAACAGGCGACAAGGACCCGCATACGGCTCTGAAGGGATATGCATCTCCATCCTTGGAACCTACTGGGCTTGAAGGCGAACCCGACGACATTGAGCTGTTTGACAATCCGACTACAGCGAACCAACGAGTCTTGCACTGTCCGCGTGCATACGGCCCTGATGCATTAATGGATGTGGATGTGCCCGACAGCTTATCACCAGAGGAGCCAAACCCAATTACCGAAACACTATTCACTACTGATCCTAGCATCCCGAAATCGAAGGGACCGACTCCAGAGTCACCACCTGAGGTTATCGACACGATTCATTGTCTAAGATCGAAGGCACCAAATCATGCAACGTCTGTCTCAACTGAAACGCCAAGTTCAGTCAGATCAATCAAGCCGGTTAAAAAGCTGGTATTCTCAATGGGTTATCGTGCCGATTGCGATAGATGTCGAAATAGAGTGCCTGGCCATTATAGCCACATTCTGCAGGATATCGTGAAGTCCTGATTCACTTTCCATGTCACATTCCTGCTGGTTTTCAAAGGTTTCAACGGAGTTCTTCTGTCATATCGTTTGGCGCAATTCTATGGATGCATGGCACAGGTGCATGGGCGTTATGGGTTCGGTCCTGTTTGGTCTGTTAATTTACGGATGGGAACCAGGAGCTTTGGCATGTCTTGCCACTTATTATTGATGAATATAAGCAAAGACATAGCGTTTGATGTTTTTAACATAATTTAAGCACCCCAGGACCTCCAGGTTCAGATTGCAAAGCGTTCGGCACTTCGCTTACTGTTCCGAACCACTACAATAAGCTTAAGAATTCACTATGTACTTCATAGAGTCGGGAAGTCCGAGCTCTTCCGAAGCATTCCCGAAAGTTGCTGACATAATCTGATGTCGGATCTGTGATGCGGCTCACGCTACGGAGTATACTGGCTACTTTTGTAGTCCTCGAGATCCCGCGGCGGACCACGGTTTTTGAAAAGTGCTTAACAGTTGGAGAGATATTTTGATTTCAGCACCCGTTTTCTGGGACAATAATAATAATAACCACATACATGACGTTCTCTCAAATATCGGCTTAGACCTATTTAGGGCCTCGATTCGGACCGACAGCCAGTCTTGACTCTTCCCCCACATCTCCCCCAATGTCTCGGCGTAGTGGCGGCAGAGCCCTTAGCCGATCTTCATTGCCGGCAGTTCGATGGCAATTACATTGGGGGATGGCCCTGGCCTTTTAAGAATGGACCCAAGCTCCCGAAGTCCAGACGGACGGCTCATTTTCAGTCTTTTGTAAGTTTCTTGACCGCCGTATTCCCAGTGAGGCGTTCGTGACTTGGATTGTCTTGTTGGCGATTCTCGGTTATTCCCCTGTGAGTACCAGATTTCAGAGCATGGTTATTTACGTGCATTATGTCTGACTATCTAGCGAAGGCAGAACAGAGATTACCTGAGTCGAAGATTATCCATTTATAATGGCCTCTCCAATCCCCCGCGGCCTTCGCCAGGTCCTCCAAAAATCTCCTTCGGACATCGTTATCCTCTCATCTCTCCGCACTCCCGTCACTCGTGCAAAGAAGGGCGGTTTTAAGGATGCTTATCCGGAAGAGCTTCTCGCTCATGTTTTACGCGCGACGCTGGAGGCCAACCCCAATCTTGACCCCGCTCTGATCGAGGATGTGTGCATCGGCTCCGTGCTTCAAGAACTCGGAGGCGCGAAAGCGGGCCGAATGGCCCAGATCCACGCCGGTTTCCCTCACAGCGTCCCCTTCCACACAATCAACCGGCAATGTTCATCTGGTCTGGCTGCTATTTCAACGATTGGAAACAGCATTCGGGCAGGGGCTCTCAACATTGGTGTTGGTGGAGGAATGGAATCGATGACCAGAAACTACGGCTCACGCGCTATCCCCACTGTTCTGTGGCCTGAGCTCAAGGAATCGCCCTCAAAGGACTCGAGGGACTGTATCATGCCTATGGGAATTACCTCTGAGAACGTTGCTTCTCGGTACGGTATCAGCAGGGAGGACCAGGACGCGTTCGCTGCCAACTCGCACAAGAAGGCTGCGGCTGCGCAAAATGCTGGACTATTCGACTCGGAGATCGTCCCCGTAAAGACTCTTTCCTACGATGCTCAGAACCCTGATGCCCCGCCTACGGAGATAACTGTCACTAAAGATGACGGTGTTCGCGCCAACATTTCTGTCGAGAAGATGGCCTCTTTGAAGCCGGCTTTCTCTGAAACTGGCTCCAGCACTGCCGGAAACAGCTCCCAGGTTAGCGATGGTGCTGCCGCTGCCCTGTTGATGCGTCGGTCTACTGCCACGGAACTCGGCCTGACTTCGTCCATCAAGGCCCGCTGGGTCGGCACAGCCGTCGCCGGTTGTGCCCCTGATGAGATGGGTGTTGGCCCCGCAGTTGCCATTCCTAAGCTACTTCAGATGCTCGACGTTAATGTTTCGGACGTTGGGATTTGGGAGCTCAACGAGGCTTTCGCCTCCCAGGCTCTTTACTGTGCTCGTAAGTTGGGTATTGATGAGGCCAAGATTAACCCCAAGGGTGGTGCCATTGCGATCGGTCACCCTCTTGGTGCCACTGGAGCCAGACAGGTAGCGACCCTGTTACCTGAGCTTGAGCGCACCGGCCAGGAAATCGGTGTTGTTAGTATGTGTATTGGAACTGGCATGGGTATGGCCGGCATGTTTGTTCGGGAGTAAATCTGCCACCTGTCTATATAATGGTTTTAGCGTCAGATACCTCTGCATAGTAATATCGAAAATTTTGATTACCAGTTTTCTCTGTAAAATAATTCTGCAGAACTATAAAAACTGCGGAAATAGTACACAGTGCCAAGAACATAAGTATGGGTCACGTGCTCCGCTTTTCGGCTTCCGTGACAACTTTTCCCAGGCGTGCAAGTTATAGGCAAGATCTCAACATCGCAACCATGCGTTCCTCACTGCGATTGTTGAACCTGGAGGCGGCTGCTCCGCTCCAGGGATCCAGGACTCGATACGTCTGCTCAACCTGCAGACAAGAAGCGCGCCCCCGCCCTTTCGTCGCCCGTCAATTTCTTCGCCATGCTTCCGATGACAGCACCCCGATCACCGAACGCGTGCGCCGGAAGCTTTGGGGTACCGATAACCCTCCCGGTCTGAAGGATCCGTATGGCGGCGAAGGTGTTTTTGAGAGAAAGTTCAAGAGGGCCGGTCAAGCGCCGATGCAGCAAGGGGAATCGGAGGGAGACCAAGGCACTTCGGCTGAGAACCAGGTTGCTACTGCGGAGGATACCGCTTCGGCAGATGTTGCTGAAGATGCTATTTCAGGCGAATATGTGCCTGCGACGACCTGGGAGGGTCTTGATCGTGTTGGACACTTGGGGAGGTGGAATGATCTCCCCCCGAAGACCGAGGATGCCTACACTTCGTATGTCCTTTTCTCTTTTCATAATCCTGAATGGTTTCATCAAGATGAGAGACTAATATATGCAGCTTTTCCGCGAATCGCCGCCTTACAAAGCCTGACGACTTGGCCCTGGCTGCTCATCAAACCGCGGTTGAACTCTGTTTGATGCACTCGCTGAACAAGCCCCTAGCCAGCGTCTGCGAAGTCGTCGAACACGAGGAGCCAATTCTGAAGATGATCCAGGATTGCAAGATCCGACCGAAGGCTTCATGGGACTCCGCCCTAGAGTACCCGAACAAGGAAGCAGAGGATGCGCTCCTCTTCGTCTTCAAGCAGATTGGGGCTCAGGAAGCGGAGCCAGCTGAGACGACTGAGTCCACTGAGTCCACCGAGGCTGAAGAGTCCGTGAACGACTCTCCCGCAAGGGCTAAAGAAACTTCGTTCGCGGAGAATAAGGATGTTCATGATAAGGGCTACTTGACCCTGTCACTGTCCGATCCGGCGATGAAGTTCGCTGTAAGTCTATCCTATTCTAATCCTGTACTGTTGGATTATACTAACTAAGCTATTCGACAGTTCCTGAAACGATTCTCCCAACTCTCCGGCCACTACTTCCCCGATCCTGCCATCGAGTCGATATCCTCTGTTAAGCAGGTCATGGCCCACGTTCTCAAGGAGACGGCACCTAAGCCCAAGAAAATTGTAGAACATCTCCTAGCCAACGACACTCTCCAGAGTTTACCTAACGTCAAGATCTTTGCGAAGAGACAGAAGCCTTGGCACAAGGATGAGGAGCTTGGGCGGAAGAAGCTTATTGATTCTGAACTTCGTAGAAGGGGTCTTGCTGAGTGATACCATGTCACTACGAAGTCTCTGTGCAGTTCAGTTCTTGCAGCATGTCATTTTTATGATTGATTTTTGTACAATAGTTGAAGCATCTTTCAAGCCATGAATGGTAATATGTAGATCTATATTCGCGCGATTTAAAAAGAATATCAAATAACCCTTGTAGACCAATCTGAACTTCAACTACCAACCCGAACGCCATAAAATATAACGGTATCATTTCCTCGTAGCAGGCAAAGAGTAACCCCTCGTCATGAAATCTGTGTTTTTAAACTGTGTGTCTTTGGAGTCCTTCGTGAAGAGATTGCTGATATTGTCGTTCGTCCCCATCAACTTGCGCCGCTTCTTCTTTTCATTTTCTTCCTCCAAAACCCGCGCGGTCAGCATTGCCGTAGCTGCGTTCTTAATCCCGTTTGGTGCAGACGGCGTCGGCGTGGACGTGTTGCTTCGGCTTGCTGATGCTGATGGCGGATTCTTCGAAAGCGTAGCCTTCGACGATGACTCTCTGCTGGCAGCATTGCTCTCGGCTGCCGTTGTGGGGGGTACGTCCGCATCGGAATTGCCCTTGTTCTTGCGCTTTTTTGAGCCAGGGGCTTTTTTTAACGAGTGGGTGAGGTGTTGATCGGCTAAACGCTTCGATCGGTCAATAAGGCGCTGCTTGTCGTCTTCTTTTGTGGGAAGAATGGGGATGATGTTTTCTTCTGTATAGGGTTCGTTGCACTGTTGACTGTTAGTCTCTTGGACCACTTGAAGGTGGGAGATACAGACGAAGACACACCTGTAAGCACTTATCCTGCTTCAGTTGCCGAACCGCCTCCTCAGAGAACACATGCCCACATGGGACAATGTAAACCGCCTTGACGCTTGGCCCCAACTGTTTCGCCGTAACAGGACAGATCCAGCCCTCACTCTTCCTTTCCCCATTCCCTTTAGCGACCGAGTTATCCTCCCGCTCAGTATCAACCTCGAACTTCAATTCCACGACATCCCGAAGCCCCTTGACTCGTCCCGCGAGAATCTCCTCACAGTCGGCCTTGGAGCTGATTCCCTCGACGACGTCCTCGCCGGGCAAGAGGAATTTCAGAATTGCATCTTTGTTGTACAAGTTTCCAGCACAGTCAGAGACGACCGGGCGCTGGAGAGGCTTGTGCGAGAGAGGGCAGGTGGTCCAGAAATGTGTTTGAAGCTCGCGCTGTGTTTCTTTGAGTTGTGCTGTGCTGGGGGTGCGGGCGGCTTCGCGGACGAGTTCGCGGCGGGTTGGGATGCTGGGATTTGTTAATGATTTTACAATTATGGCTGCACTAAGCGACTCACCTGCCACCGTCGTTACCCATATTTGCAGAGACTATTTATATCAGACTTGACGCTGCGTAGTTAGGGTGTCATTTCTTCCGATCTCTCAGGTGGCTTGCCACTGCTTGCGGGATGAGTGGATGACTAAGCGCATAGTTCCCCGATCCCCAGATTGGCGTCTCCAAGGTGTCAACAGCTGGCCAGAACTTGGAACAGAAGCTAGGGCTGTCGAGCATCTCCGCACTTGCCATTGTTGGTGGAGTATATCGTTCACCCGGAATTTGACTTACCCGTTCTGATGCTGAGGAAAGGAAGCTCAATGCAACTACGATGATTGTCTCTCAGAAATCGCTCTTACTTGTGAGCTTAGCAGCGTCGAGCACGCTGGTGGCTGCTGGAGATGATTCCGCACGACCCCGCGGAGTTGGGCCGGAATGTGAGTACTTCGCTTAACTCATAGACTTGCTGGTCATGGAGGGCCCGACGGAGTTCTATGAGCTTCAATGGTGATTGCCAGCATATAGACTAACATCGCCCAGTTGCCCAGTTCTACAAAGACACCACGACCTTCTCTTGCATCTCCCACCCCGCTGTCCAAATTCCCTTCTCCGCAGTAAACGACGATTTCTGCGACTGTCCGGATGGTAGTGATGAACCTGGCACCGCGGCGTGTGCTCACCTGTCCGGAAACACCCCGTTGGATGTCGCCCATCTGCAGGGCCACAGTGGTGATGGATTCAAGGCGGCTCTTCCGGGCTTCTACTGTAAGAACAAGGGACATAAACCATCGTATATTCCCTTCCAGCGGGTGAATGACGGCATCTGCGATTATGAGCTTTGCTGCGATGGGAGCGACGAGTGGGCCCGTGTTGGGGGCAAGAAATGCGATGACAAGTGCAAGGAAATTGGGAAGGAGTGGCGCAGGAAGGAGGAGAAGAGGCAGAAGTCTATGACGGCTGCTCTGAAGAAGAAGAGGGAACTACTTGTTGATGCGGGTAGGCAGCAAAAGGAACTTGAGGATCGGATTGCAGCGCTAAAGACTGATATTGAGGGTAAGGAGGTAAGGTTGAAGGCCCTTGAGGCTGATCTTGAGGAGGTAAAGAAAAAGGAAGAGAGCAAGGTTGTGAAGGGAAAGAAGACGGGCAAAGTGAATGTGTTGGCCGGTCTGGCCAAAAGCCGTGTGGATGAACTTCGGAGTGCATTGGTAGATGTCCGCAAGGAGCGGGATGAGATCCGATCGCGTGTACAAGAGCTTGAGGAAATTTTGTCTAAGTTCAAAGTCGAGTATAACCCGAACTTCAATGATGAGGGAGTTAAGCGCGCTGTGCGCAGCTGGGAGGATTACGCAGCTCGTGGACTTGCGGACACTGTTTTCAACAGTGCGCGTGATCGCGACTGGGAAGCTATTTCTCAGCCCGACAGCGAGGAATCAGGTATTAACTGGGAGCAATGGGAGAACGAGGGCGACGATGAACCTGATATGGGTATGTTGACCTTCGTTTTTTTCTGGACGATTGCTGACGGTATCAGTTTACAAACTTGCGGCCTACTTTCCCCCGTCTCTTGTTACATTCCTAGAAGACAAATTCAACTCGCTCACAAGCTTCCTCGAAAGCAGCGGCATCCTACCTCCCAAGGATAAAGACTCAGCGTCCGAGTCGAAGGCCGTCACAGAGGCCCGCGACGCCCTCAAATCAGCAGAAAAGGACCTCAACGACGCAAAGAACAAGCTCAAGAAAGAAGAGGCCGATCTTGAAACAGACTACGGCACTGCTTCCATCTTCCGCGCCCTCAAAGGCGTTTGTATCCAGAAAGACGCCGGCGAGTACACCTACGAGCACTGTTTCCTTGACCAAACGAAGCAGATCCCCAAGAAAGGCGGCTCGTCCTCGCGGATGGGCAGGTTCGAGCGCATCGGATCCGTCAGCGTTGATGAGGTCAATGAAACGGGTGAAATCATCCAGGTGCAGAAGACCTCGTTGGAGTATAAGAATGGCCAGGGGTGCTGGAATGGACCTGCACGCTCAACGACTGTTATTTTAGACTGTGGCGAGGATAACGAGATCCTGAAGGTTGCTGAGGATGAAAAGTGTGTCTATTCAATGCTTGTTACTACACCGGCTGTTTGTGCTGGCGGCGAGGAGCCGGGCAATGTGGCTCCTAGGGCAAAGGATGAGCTGTGATAACATAGATCTAGAATACACAAGCATGTTACTACTGCTATATTGAATGCATACAGCCTTTGTTCGAGCTCTCTTGAAAACAATTCATCTCAAGCGACTAGGCAGCTCACCAACTAAACGCCGAGTTCAGGTGCGGACTACACCCCGGTCACGACCCACACGAAAACTTACGAAGACAATACTCCCCAGAAGAAGCTAATGCAGGTGCACGTATCTCATTCCTCGATTCAAATAATCTACTCATAAACAAACGAGGCACAGAAGGTGCCTGAAGAATCAGAAGCCCCAGCGTCCAAAACAAACATCCTCGACCTCTACCGGACCAGACCAGAAACCATGAATGCCCCTTGTCATGTCAGTTGTCATCGCCGGGCATTCAGTATTGACCTTGAGGTATTAATTGACGGGAGAGATGCTCGCTCGGACCCTAACTGGTTGGCGAATTTAGTGCTATAAGGTGACGTTAGCAGGTAAGGCTGGGAGTCAGGTGGGAAGACAGGTAGACAGACCTTGCAAGAGCTGCAAGAGCAGGAGTTGCACTCGCCGGAGCAGCAGTTGCAGGTGCAGGGAGACATGTTGATGGTGTTGGTTGGTAAATTAACCGGTAGAAGATGGTTGGTTGGTTGGTTGATTGATTGGATGGGGAAGTCGCGATAGGATGCAGATGGATAGGGAAGAGAAGAGAACCTTGGGGACGAGGCTCCTTATATACCTCTTCTTCCTGGCTGTCCTGGACTAGGATTGCTACACTACACTACTTCCCCTCACTAAGAGTACGTCTGTAACATCTGACACTGACCTCACCTCAGTATGGCAGCCCTCTTTTCACCCACGCCCACGCCCACGCCCACGCCCGCCGATACTGCAGCCTGCACATGCACAGTTACGACTTACGCAGCTTACCCTTAGTGCTCTGACTGGACAGGCTCAGCATACTGCGTCTGGCAGTGGAGCATAGTGGACACCGAACAGTCTGTAAGAATCCATGTGGTGCAGTAGGTGTGGGTGGTGTGTTGGCGGGCAAGACGTCCCCCCAATAGTAACAAGAGCAAGGCCCCAGTTACCATCCGATTTGTTTTCTTTTGACGCCCTGCTACGATTTGCCGATCAAGCCAAAACCAGGTCATGCTGAAACTTAACGCGGTGTCCATATCGCTGTTGGTGTAGTCCAGGAGGGAGGGGCTTAACTGCTGGAAGGTTGTATGAATGCCTCGGCGTAGTAGGTAAGATGTGGGGGTTCAGGTGCCTGGGTTATTGCATGCAGATGCGATACGATGTCCAGGTTGAACGATTCTGAATCAAGGAAAACAGCAAGAAGATCTTCCTCTCCGTCGAAAGAGACCTAGCTCTCCTCCGATCTCCATGCAGAGGAAGCCTGAGTGCTGTATAGGTCCATGTCATGCCACGCTCCCTCCATACTCCATAAGTTCAAAGCCCCATACGTAAAGCCCGAAAGTAAGGCTAGTAGTAAGAAGAAGGTTTCTTGCGATTCAGTATTTACGATATCCTATTACTTAAGTGGGGAGCACTGCTAGTCGCATTCGGTGTTTGGTTGGGAGTCCTGAGCAAGGTAAACAAGCGCCTTAACATCGCACTGTATGCATTGTTGCTGCACGGGGCACCATCTTATCTCCAGTCCTTCGACAGAGTAGTTTCCTGGATAGATACTATTGGTGAGATTGCCTTGCCATGACCAGCACCAGACACGGTCACCTGGAGTCGATCTCGGGAGCTTGAGCTCAGGCATTTCGATCTTTGCGACCTGGTTTGCGACCTGTTTCTCAAAGCCTTATCAGCCCGCGCAGCTCACAGCCTCTCGTCTTGGCGATATTGTCGGTATCCATACTGAACTGCGAAAGGCGAAAATGCCTCAGCGCCCAAGAAGGGTCCTGGGCACCACAATGAAGTTTCAGGTGCAACTGGTGCCCTGGCCATGGTGGGGTAGGATGGAGCTATGAAGTATTTCCTGCATTAGCGATAATGGCGCAGTGCCCACTGCTCTGCTCTTGGAAACCCGCGGCAGCCGCAAGCGATGATCGGGGATACGATAAAGGATCTGACTAACTGGTAGACTAGCCTACTGCGTGGGAGAAGTCTTGGAGGATGAATGTGGATTAGAGCGGTGGCTGCTGCTTTGTTTGGCGCTGATTAATGAACAAGTGGGATCAGACCACGGAGTCCTGCGCCGAGTATACACCGAGGGGGAACTAACGGGTCTACTGTTGCGAATTGAAGCCATAGCAGCCAAAGAACAGTTGCTGGAACAATGATCCGATAGCATTCTATCGTCTTCTGCGCTATGAACAAAATCATCGAAGGCACTATCATCCACCCCATTCATACTTCGTCATCGTCTCTTATTTCGCACCCCTCTCATCGCTGACCATCGTGACCTCAAAGAGCAGTCGAGATTTAGTTCTTCTGTAAAGGGACATATACCCATCAGCGATTGGACAATCAGCGCGCAGGAGGGGAGTAGATACCGGGCAGTTGCACTGGCCGGCAGGGCACTGGCAAGAAGCACCGCAGGAGCAACCGTGAGCTACGTAAACACAGTATTAGTATCATATATTTTTCGGAGGTCGAAATCCGGTCTGATCTGATATGGTCTTTTCATTCGTGCAAGAATTGGACACATAGTCCGGGCACTGACAGCAGTGACAGCACTGACAGGGATCAGGATATCAACCCCGCCAATACCCCGCCAGCGAAGCAAAACAGAAAACAGAACAGCAGGAGTAGAACAGCAACCAGGCACTTACCCATTTTAAACGTAGTAGTTATTAAGAGAAGGATTCTCAGGATTCGAGATCGTGGTCACTTTCGTGAGATTTGTGAGGTGGAATCAAAGGTGTTGGAGAAAGAAAGAGTAGCGCGGTGCAGGGACGGGTATTTATAGGTTGCCTAGGCCCCTGCGACACTTCCGCGCCGGATCGAAACGTGAGCAGATTTCTGCAAGAAGGCGGATCACTATCTTTATTGAAGCCAACAGGAGCGGTCAGTTTACTGAGCGGTTGTACTTACGGCCGTGTAGGAGGCGTTGAAAGGGTTAATTTCGAGGTCCAGAGTGGTATGTCCGTTGCTGTTGGCTAGGCTGTGTCACTAATGGGCATCTAAGCCCAAGTAAACGGATTCGAGACTAAATACTACGTATTTGCTAGTCTTCACCCTATTGAGGAAGGCGAAATGGAGCACCTCATATCCTGTCTATGTGCCCAAGTGACACAGCAGGTGCTGCTCGAGCCGACCAACAACGCACTGAACCTCTGCCACTGTACGGCATGTCGGACGGTTTCCGGGCAGATTTATGCTTCTTACTACCTCCTCCAAAAGGAGCCACGGCTTGAGAATCTTGAGATATATCGACAGTCAGACTTGCTGAGTCGTTACTTTTGTGGGACCTGCGGTTCGCATGTCTTTGCCCATGCTATACATACGGGGCGCTTTCTTGTCGCGTCAGGGCTAGTGGATAGCCCACCACAGACTGAGAGTATCCAGCACTGGGCCGTTGGCGATACCCAAGACGGCGGCCTGTCATATTACCTGCCTGGGGTCGTCGGCAAAGCAGATGTGTCATGCTGGGTCTCCCAATCTAACCGTCAAACTGCAGCTGCGAAGACCGAAACAGATCACACTCGACTTCTGGCTGGGTGTCACTGCGGAGGTATAGAGTTTTATATAACTCGACCGGACTCAGCTTCCGAGAAACCATGGTCCCATTGGCCGGATATCATCGTCCCATACCATTCAGAAGCCTCTGCGGAAAACGAGGAGGATGTCAAGTGGTGGCTATGCGCCGGGAAGACAAAGTACCTAGCGGGAACTTGCGCCTGTCGAACATGTCGCCTCGCCAGCGGTGTCCCTATCCAAACCTGGGCCTTTGTTCCGAAATCCAACATTCTGACCGCGCAGAATTCAGAACTAGCTTTCGGCGCCGGTACAATGAAGCGTTATGAGAGTTCTCCCCAAATCTACCGAGAATTCTGTAGCCGATGTGGAGCTTCTGTGTTCTGGCATTGCGAGAAGAGGCCACTACTGATCGATGTAAGCGTGGGCCTTCTTCGTGCGGAGAGTGGTTCTAGGGCCGAAGAGTGGCTTGAATGGGCTACAGGGCGAGCCAGCTTTGCCGAGATGGCAGTAGACAAGTCGTTAATCCAGCGACTAGAAGCAGGGTTGGCGGAATCATGTAGCAGATAAATTCACCAAGCCATGGCATTCTGCGGGAGCTAAGAGTTAATGTATGCCAAAAAGCTCGAGTCACTACTGTGAACTGACCGTGTAAGATGCGCTGCGTTAAAAGGAATATGGCGGGGAAATCGCGCTGTCCACCATTCACCGCCTTTCCCGAAGTCAATTTTCTGCCGCAAAAATAGCAAAAACCGGCAGTCGCGATTTCTCCCACATGAGATTCCATCCACTCCGTGTGACACTTTCATATCTATGTTTCCGTGATCCTTCTGGTTTTACATCTAACTCCCTGCATATTAGTCCGCGATGCCACCGCCGGCTTTTGAGTTCCGAGGCGGTAACCACCGGCCGTCACACCCCAGGCATGAATTTACTTTTCGCTATCAGCGCCCCGGTACGTCCGAACGGCCGCTCTTGAGGTCGCGGCGGGAGGTGACTCCCGAGCAGTTCATCGCGCCTGAGGCCGGGAATGAAAAGCCGGCGATGAAATTTGCTCGAATTGAGAATCTGAGCGATAGCGAGGAAGCGGAAATGGACGTGTCGTCGGACGATGAGGAATCACACCCACGCAAGAAACGCGCATTAGAGAACAACACATCCACTGCAGATGCCCCTGTCGAGTCTAAACCTGTGCCAAAATGGTCCAACCCCGATCCGTACACTGCACTACCGCCTCCGGATGAAAGCCAAACCAAAAAGATAGACGTGGTGAAATTAATTCGGAAAGCCCGTCTTGCAGTTAGTGCGCAGCCTGCGAAGACGGACGCTGTGGTCTCAAATGAGGATTTTATTTCTTTAGCTGGTCTGGTAGACGATGACGAAACGGATAAAGCACCAGAGAATGCACCAAAGGGACCCAGGCGTCATTTGGAAGGAGGCGATCCAGCACTCGGAAACCGGAAGCGAACGCATGACGACGAGATAAAGGGACCAGCGAAGATGGGCGGAAAACCGGTATGTCGGTACTACAACGATGGTTCGATCATCAATGAATGGAAACTGCGCCCTTCTGAAACGGGAACTCCTTGGTTGAGTCTAATGCCGCCAACTCTACATCTGGGCACAAGGTATGTTCAATGCTCAACCACTTTAACTAAGTGACCTAACTTTTGCAGGCTCCATGATGAGATTTTGAGCTTTTACCACTGGGTAAAACCTGTAAGGTACGAGCATATTGTGCGGCAAGATCTAGTGGCGAGGCTCCAGGCCGCCTTTCAGAGTCGCTATTATGGTGTGGAAATCCATGCATTCGGCTCGTTCGCCTCTGGGCTGTATCTTCCCAATGCCGATATCGATCTTGTCCTCCTCTCCACTAGTTTCAGGCGCACCGGCGTCAAGACGTTCGGTGAGAGAAAGGGACAGATCTATGCATTTTCTGCCTTCCTCAAAAATCAGAATATTGCCGTTCCCGGCTCGGTTGAAACAATTGCACATGCTCGGGTTCCGATTCTGAAGTTTGTGGATAAGTTGACGGGGCTGAAGGTGGATTTATCATTTGACAACGACAGCGGGCTTATAGCAAACAGGACGTTTCAGCAATGGAAGTCAGAGTACCCTGCCATGCCTGTTATTGTGTCGGTGATAAAACAATTTCTTCTTCTAAGGGGTCTCAATGAGGTTCCCACCGGTGGCTTGGGAGGTTTTTCTATTACCTGTCTTGTTACCAGCCTTCTGCAACACATGCCCCATGGTAACCTCTATCCGAACCTGGGTAGTGTCCTTATGGATTTTTTCCAGTTCTACGGTAATAATTTTGACTACGAAACTGTTGGAATTCGTATGAATCCTCCTGGCTACTTTAACAAAGTGAGTGATCCATCCGTTTTGGCGCACCACGCATCCGCTGACTCAGAAATACAGAGGGTTTATGGGGTCTACAAAGCTAACAATGGGCCCCGTCTCTCTATTGAGGACCCAAACAATCCCGATAATGACATATCTGGCGGCACTCGTGAAATTGCGTTGATCTTCAAGTCCTTCGCAGAGGCATTCCGGTTACTCAAGGACCGGCTGGTTTCCGCGGCGATATCTGGGAAGACCAACGAAAGCATCTTGGGTGCCATCATTGCGGCGAATTTTGATGAGTACACAGAGCTTCGATGGCAGCTTCGTGAGGTTTTCGAAAACGACCCCAGGTTTGCTCAATATCGCAAACCACCCACGCCGCCACCACCTCCTTACAGTCCTCCGCCTCCGAATCAGCCTGCACCGCCGCCGCCTCCGTCAGAGACTCATCCTCTCCCGGCAAAGCCTTCATCAGGCGGTAGAAAGGCCAAGGAGACAAAGGAGCCCAAGGAGAAATTGACGAAAATGCAGAAGAAGAAGCAAGCGTCAAAAGACCGAGCTGCTCGGCTGAAGCGACTTCGTCCCGAGCTAGAGAACATTCCATCCTCCATCAGCAATGATGAAGCACTCAAACTTGGCGGATATAAGACACAGTCCGACATGGACAAGGACCTCATAATGCGCGAGAAAGGGCTCATCGCGATCAGCTAAATCTAGCATTTAAGTGGTGGCATACGTGTTGATGTCGTTCCATTTCTCTATATTGTGGATCATGTATTTTACGTTAGCATCAGATACCCTTTCGTTATGGTGTTGGATTTTGCACGGGTATGAAAAAGTCTGCGTTCAAGCCTGGGGGTCCATGTTTTATCAGTTCTGCCGAGGGCGTTGGTCTACCTAGCTTACCCAGACAGCATCGATACAGGTTGATTCTGAGGCTTGAATAGCCAGCCCAGGATGTTGGCCTTCGTGTGTGACTGTCTGGTTTGTATTCTACCCTTATTTACCTATCTCGATTCTGTTCGAGATGGTTTTTCTCGATGTCTGTCGATTCGCTTTGCTGATGCACGCAGGGTCGGCACGAGCACCGCAGAGTTGGGTATGCGCTCGTGCTTTACGTCAACCGAGTTCAAACAGCATATTATGAATGAGCTAGATGACAATTGAATTACGACAGTCCGCATGAAGATCTTCTCACGATCTTCACTTTCTCATCAAGGGAGCGCTATATGCGATCGCTTGGAGAGGAACGTGAGGGTTGCAGTCGGCTAATCAATGACATTTCGTTGGTTAGAAGACCTTCCACCTGGGGAGTTTATAATATTGAGAGATTCCTCTATGCGGCTATATTAGAGGTTATACCTTAGCATCTTGGTAGAAGATTCCAAAACATTTCTAGGCATTCAACCGAGCAAACCATCGCCACGTGGTCCTGTTTATTTATAATACATGATAAATATAAGAGCGGAGAATAGTGTATCTGGGGGAAGAAAGAATTATATCAACAGTCAAGAATCGCCGTTCGCCCATCCTTCGCCTTGGAGACTCCTCCAACTTGGAGCGTTCGTTTGCTTCCTTCCGTCTGCAACGCACTGTAGATTTTGTACCGAGGAATATCAATGCCGAAGAAGCGATGTCAGGCAGGGTGCAGACGGGCCATGCCAGACCACATCACAAGGCGATGGATGAATAGAAGGCGAAGTCTATTATTTTGCCCGACCAATGCTCGAGTCACCAAAAGAAAACGCCATGCTATGCCGCGAACCCTCGAGAAGAGAAAGGATAATAAAACACCAGGGTCAACCCCAACCCATTCCACCAGCAAAGCATCAAATCACCGATCTTTGTAGACCTTCGGCTTCCACCCTTCTTTCAACTCCTTCTCATGTGCCGCTTTCCTCTCCGCCTCCCTAACCTCTGCCTCTATCCGCTCGCGCGCCCTGAGAATCTTGCTCTGCAGGTAGAAACTGCCTCCCTTCTGCGGATCGTTCAGGTCAAAAAGCTTCTTGAATCGCTCCATCACATGTTCCAGGTTTGTTTCGCCGGCTTGTGGGGGCTTAACGTTTAGGATCTTGCATGCCTCGTCGAGTGTGATGCCGGAGGAGGACGAACCGCCGGCAGATTTTCCGGTCTTCTGTTGATATTTCGAGGCCGCGGAAGCTTGCTTGTATGCTTCGGCGAAGGCGCGACCGAAGACACGGGCGCCGGTCACGACGACTTGGGTTACGATGCGGTGGGCCTGATGAATTTAGTATTAGACCTTGCGCGGATAAGGTGATGCGGATGGAGGGACAGCAGAGGAGATGGACAGAGCTGAAGTTGTTGCGGAAGAGAGTGGTAAAGTTGACGTACCATTTCTAGAGAATGAAAGACTTGACCCGGCTAAGGACGGTGTTTAGGAAGATTGCGAGATTTGATGGCGTGCAGTTGAAAGGCGATAGACGGATTTCGGAGCAAGAACCAAAGGGAAAAATTCGGAGCGTGAGCGGCTTCGGTCGGTTCTGCCAAGACCGAGACCGAAGTACGAACAACATACATAAGAGCAGTGCAAAGGGTGTGTTTATACGTCTTGTCGTACTTATTATGGTTGTTTATATCTTGAACCTTGACCCCAGTGGCGGTTACATCTCGTCTATCTCAAATCTTACACAACCTCGCATGATCTAGAACATGGTATACTTGGGTCCAGCTCGGCAGAATACATCCCAGATCACATGTCCAAAGATTCAACTGCACCGCGGATCGACTATCGCGATCTTCTTTTCCCCCGCAGTCCAGCTCTGCGTCCATCGTGTGCTCGTCCGGGGCTTTTCTTGCGAGTACTTCTCCTTTCCCTCTCCTTCCTTCCTTCCTTTCCCTTCCCCCTTCACCGCCCGCGATGACCTTGCTGGTTGCATATGACGTCTCTGTTGGATGGCAGCACTCGGTATGTTATATTGATGGAGTCAAATGCGTCTCATTACTTCACTCTTATGCTAGCATCACTTTGGACTGCTTTGCGATGTAGCGGTCGGTACTAACGATTGGTAGAAGATATCCCGTGGATAGATTCCATGGCCCCTTCAACTCACCTCAACGACCATGCTGACTCTCAGCCGCCGACGGTCGCCGCTTTCTCGCCCACCACCATATCCGGCTCGTCGTTGACCTCAAGACAACGCTCCAGCATCATCGTGCACCGCAAGTCCCCTCTCCTCGTGGCCACTCCTCCGCCGGTCACACGAGCCTTGGCCTATTCGTACCCGTTCATTCTTCCGCTCAATACGCTCGTTGGCTTGTTGACATGGACAACGGGCGACTCGTCCTATAGCTTCCTACTCGTTGCCACCTTCTGGGCGGTCGTTCTATACGGGGATGCAATCATTCTTTGGGCCGGGCCGCTCTTGGTGGTCGTCGGGTTGATTCTTGGGATGTATTGGAGACGGTACTCTCCTTTATCGACTAGAGCTTTTTCAACAGAGAAGCATAACCGGTCGGCTGCTTCCGAGGGCTCTGCGCACCGACATGATAGCCTAGATGAGATCGTGGAGGCAATGAGGACGTTCACCACCCGATGCAATATCCTGCTCGAGCCGCTTGTGGAACTCACAGATTTCCTGTCGACTCAAAGATCGGCTACCTCTGCGACTACACGGCCGGCCCTTACCACGTTGTTTGTTAGGATTCTCTTCGTAACACCGATATGGATCGCTTTGACTCTGCCTCCGCTTTACCTCATTACTACGCGTCGTGTCATTATGATAGTCGGCACGATTATACTTACATACCATTCGCGGACAGCAAGGGTTTGCCGCGTCATTCTTTGGAGGTCTCTTACCATTCGCCGTATATGCGGAATGATTACCGGTCTGTCATTTGACCTGGATGCTGGCAAGACTCACATTCAGAGTCACGGTCACGCCGCGAACATTGCAACTAGGCGTCGCGGGGACTCGTCGGGCGTTCGTTTTACTTTTATCATCTATGAGAACCAGCGTCGTTGGCTAGGTATTGGCTGGACGTACTCCTTATTTCCGTCGGAACGCGCTGCGTGGACGGATGAGCATCTAAATCCTGTTCCTTCGAAGAACGAGTTCGAGCTTCCCGAGGTGCAAAGCGGGAATGCAAAGTGGCGGTGGGTTGAGGGCAGCGAATGGCACATTGATGGAGCTGATGACGATGTGTCCGACTCCAAGGCTTCCGATGGGGGCGGTTGGATATACTATGATAATAAAGTATGTACTCAACTTACACCCATTCATCCAGCTTCCTAAACATATCTGCAGTGGAACGACGGACGTCGCGGTCTAGACGGATGGGACCGTTATACTCGCCGCAGAAAGTGGTGTCGGGATGCCGAACTCGTGGAGATCACACCAGACGGCAAGCCCCTAGGTGCACCATCCGCCTTAACTCAGGCCTTGGCGCAAGACATCGAGCAGAGCAAAATGGGAAAACCCGATGCCAATGCCGATGCTCCAACAGTCGACGCTGATTCCGTGAGTCTCGCCCCGTCCACAACATCTAGCAAAGCCCGGCGCCGACGTTGGTTCGGCAGCCCCTCAAACTCGAAAAGTGTAAGCGACAGCAAAAACAGCAGCACCACATCTACTCCACCAGCCACAAATAAAAATGACTCCGAAAACCCTGGAAATGCGAAAATAACCTCTTCTTCTGCTACTAGTACTAGTCACAACCGCAGCACCTCCTCGTTAAGGAACGTCTCTTCAAGACCGGTGAGCATTTCCAGGTCTCGGAGACTGTCCGGTCTCTCTGGGAGCAATTCTGGTTATAACACCGGAAGCCCGCATGGGAGTAGCACGGTCGCAAGCGACAGCCTTAGTATTCGGGAGAAGGAGATATCGGATGCTCAGGATCGGTTAGATAAATGGGGGGCTAGGGCTACGGGGGGGACGGAAAGGGCGGAGAGGGAGCTTGGGCTCGGTGATGAGGTGAATATGGGACTGAGCTGAGTTGAGCTACCTAAGTCTTATACCCTGGGTTGAAAATGTATTCCTAAAGGACTTAGTTATGCTGCCTTTTCTTGGGTCCTGCCGTGCAGAGGATCGCATGGTACCGGTATCATTATCTCTTTTCATTACTTTGGACGTAGTGGATCTTCATGGTCAGGTAAATGTACAGAGTTCTAATGTAGGTACGTATTGAAACCCGGTCTGGTGACGATTGTCACGAACCGGAAAGGATTGTATCCAGGTTATACCTCTTTACGCGAGAATCAAGTCCCACCCTAGCCCGTTAAGCACGTCAGCCCAGTGCCTTTTCACCCCTCTCGCCCGTTTATCCTCTATCTCAACCTCATCATCACCAATCCCATCGACCGCAGGGGTACAAGAAGACCAAACAATCTCCAGCGCCTCTTTCGCCCTCTTCACATTCCCTATCCCAAAATTGGCCTCGACGACACTCAGCATGTCCCAAATTAGCTGCCTATCTTCCTTCCTGTGCGTCTCGCACCCGGCAATGAAAAGCGGGAATGTCAGTGCTGAGAACTCGCAGTTCTTGTCGATGGGGTGGGTTTTTAGGCGTTTTAGGAGGGACGTTATGGCGGTTGTTTTGGAGATTGAGATGAGGTGTTCGAATCTCCATTTTGCGTGTGAAGTTATGGAAGATGGGAGTGAGGCTTCGGATAGGGTTATGCGTTCCAGGACTGAGTGAAAGTAGATATACGCGGCATCACGAAATGACTCGGCTACCAAGCGCAGGCGGGAGAGAGTAGCCTGGGTTATGCCTTTGGGTACGATGTAGGTTGTCTTGGTGGAGGTCCATGTGTGGAGGATGCTGTCTCTACCGAGCGACAAGCGTCAGCACTCTTCTCTCTTGCCTCATAGCCCGAGCAGAGGGTATCAAGAAAGGTCCGCATACATTGAAACAAGTTCAAGTTCAAAGGCCTCCGAATCTGAAACCAGACGAGGGAGGTCTGCTATCCGCGCGCACGTCTTGATGATCTCCTCTGTGTATCCGATGTAGATGTCTAGCTTGTGGGGCTTGACGATATCAGAGCCGGGAATAGACGGCTTGAGCAAGGTTCTTCGGTTGGTAAGCCTAGCCAGGTTGTTTGCATAGACGAAGCTACGGTAAGCTTGTCAGTTGCATCATCCACGGGTGTTCAGGAAGGAAAGAAAAATCGTACAGTCCACGTATAAACTCGGCTGCGTCCTGATCGAGCTGGTTGAGTCCTCCCCGGGAGGAAACCAACGTCTGCAACGCGTCTAGATGCACAGCCCATTGCTTCACGCTTCCCCGGACAATCTCATACTTGCAAAGAAGAGAAACGGCGAGGATGGCGTCGTCTGGAACATAACTTCTCTCAGAAGTTGCAATCGTTGTTCTTAAGCCGCGCATGGTATCAATGTAGTAATTGGCCCCTTCGTTCTCAGCAAACCAGCCGTGGTGAGTACGATTGGAGAAGTGAATGGCGGATAGGGCGCATAGAGCGTTCATGAGAAGAGTCGACGAGAGAGCCCTGGGGATTAACAAGGACCGGAGGGGATTCTCATCAGACTCTAGGTTGGCTAGTAGCTTTGAGCCCCGTTCCATGTGGTATTGGAGGTAATGGGAGTCGAGGCGGGAAAGGTGACTGATTAATCTGGAGGGGTAGGGAGACCGGGAGGCCGCCTGAACAGCTAGTTGGTTGGCATTTTTCGAACTACAACTCTCCGGATCCGCAAGGTCATCCTCTTCAGGGACTGGCGAGTAAATAGGTGAAGTATGACCAGTTACTGGCAATGGCTGCCCTATAGTCGCAGACGATGCCGTCGAACTGACTGACGGAGCAGGTGATAAACTGGGCCCGGGTCTATAGTGCCTAGCGGGCTCTGTATGCTTGAAGATCTGGGCACCCGGTCCAAGGGGAACTGCCCACATTGAGCTATAACCTTCACAGGTTAAGCCTAACCTGGTGCAGGTATGGCAGCTGTTGAAGGTTAGCAAAAATCCAATATTCTAGTGAACGGAGGATACTTACCTAGGCTTAGCCTCATCGCAGCGTTTCCTGCGCCTTTTACAAGTCAAACAGCCGGTTCGACTCCAATTGCCTCCTTGTCTTCTGCACCTTTTCTTGGTGGGTGGCTCGCTTTCATACTGCTGGAATGTGTTGGTCGTACCCGGGCAGCCCATTTTTCGGGGAGATATATACTTCAGAGACGAGCCGGTACGCCAACAAGCGGCCAACAATGGGACTATGGTAGAGGAATGGGCCTCGAATGACAAAATTCATGAAGCACATAACCAGACAAGGAGCAGCAAATTAAACAGATCATTGTACCTGAATGGCTCGCAGAATCGAACAAGACGGGACCGTTGGCACTAAGCCTTTTTGGGAAAGAATTACGCCAGGCAGGATTTTTGCCAAGACTTGGGATACTTACTCTCTACAGAGTACTTGCACTTTCTTTCTCTCACCATATAAAAAGGACTGTATCCTTACATTGCTTTTACGACGCTTTGAAGTTAAGTGCACTGGAAGTTTCGTGTAAGTGAGCAAGATGGAGCCTTTCATGCGGATACAACGCCGTCTACATCACTGGGCTAGCCGACTGACTTCTACCACTAACTAGGCTCTGTCGATCCTCTCCGTGTCCGTATACACCGCAACAGTGACTGAACGCCAGCCAAAGCAATATCGTGCAGCGATACCCAGAGGCTTGAAGGTACCTTTCAAGATGCAATGCTCAACTCCGATGAGCGGCTCAAGTTCATGTGCTTGTCGTCAACTTAGGCGCGACCCCACAATGGCGCTAGCCGTGACCTTCCCTAATAGGCAGGTCCATCCAGATCTATCTCGATCTCTTCTTTATCTCCAAAGCAGATGGCAAAGATGACAGCTATATAAGTCACCGTCTCTCTCCTTTCAAAGGAGCTGAGTCGCATCTTCATCTCATCTTTGATACCCTCCTCTCCATCAAACCCCTCCCCCAGCTCCTCGACTCTGACCTCCACATATACTTCAATTCACACGATCAGCCATGTCTTCAGCGCAAAGGCAGCCACTCCCTCACCCATTCGACCCTCTTACGCCTCAAGAAATTCGTCTAGGTTACCGGATCCTGCAGTCTGCGTTCCCTGGCGTTCAGCTTCGGATCAACCGAATTGATCTCCAGGAACCTATCAAAAAAGATGTCATTCCTTACATCGAAGCAGAACGGCTAGGGAAGCCTCTTCCCAAAAAGCCAGCCCGCCTAATCTACTCCTACTTTCATCGTCTTGATACAGGGGCATGCTGCAAAGCTCTGCTCAACGCCGATGATGCATCCGTTGTCTACGTGAAAGAGTTGCCGGCTGGGGTTCAGGTATCTATCATTCTTCCTTCGATTGCGGTTTCGACACTGACAAGGATAGATTCCCATAGACGTGGATGAAATCACAGAAATTGAGAAGCTTTGCATGGAGCATCCAGCTGTGTTGGCAGAGATCGAAAAATTGAAACTTCCCAAGGGAGTTACAGTTTGCAATGATCCCTGGATGTATGGAACGGACAATATTCACGAGACCCGCCGGCTGTTCCAGTGCTTCATGTACATCGTGTCTGTGGACCACCCTGAGAACAACCACTACTCCATTCCGTGCAAGTTCTCCCCTGTTTTTGATGGCCATACACGCGAGCTGGTCCGCATGGACTACTTGCCTGGAGGCTCCGATACCCAGACAGCTGAGACGCAACCGTGGAATCCAGTCAAGACTATTCAATATGCACATGATCTCTTAGATGAACCTCTCCGCACTGATCTCAAGCCATATATCGTCCAGCAGCCGGAGGGCGCCTCGTTTTCGGTGACAGGGAACAAGGTCTACTGGCAGAAGTGGCGTTTCCGAGTGGGATTCAACAACCGTGATGGCTTGGTCCTCTACAATCTCACCTACGACAACCGCAACGTTCTGTATCGGCTTTCCATTTCTGAAATGACCGTGCCCTATGGAGGTGAGTTTGACCTGTTCCAGCTGGCCACATTGCATCCCGGGCTACAAGACAACTCCGGCGGGCGATACATGTCCGAGGCTTTGTCTCTACCAGGTTACTCTATTGAATATCTGCTGATTTAACTCTTCAGACCCTCGAGCACCGTATCATAGGAAGCAAGCTTTCGACGTTGGTGATGTGGGATTTGGTCTGAACGCTAATCAGCTCTCGCTTGGCTGTGACTGCTTAGGACACATCAAATACTTCGACGGTTACCGATCCGATTCTAAGGGCCAACCTGTTCTTCTGAAAAATATAATCTGCATGCATGAACAGGATAACGGGCTTCAACACAAACACACCAATTACAGATCGGGAGCAGCCACCGTTGTCCGTAATCGCCAGCTTGTTCTCCAAATGATCTGTACGGTGGCCAACTACGAGTACATCTTCGCCTACATCCTTGATCAAGCAGCGAATATTGAACTTGAAGTCCGCGCAACCGGTATTCTCTCCACGGTGCCCTTTGACAATACAAATGGGGAAACGGTCAAGTGGGGCACCAATGTCGGCCCAGGCGTCATGGCTCCTTTTCACCAGCACATGTTCTCCTTGCGCATCGACCCTGCTATTGATGGCTTCAAGAACTCTGTCTATTACCAAGACAGCGTCCCTCTTCCAGAAGACGAAAATAATCCTTACTTGGTTGGATACACTACGGAGGAAACCACCATTGGCAGGTCCGGCACTGCAAACACTGACATTAATCGACACCGTGTGTTCAAGATTCGCAATGATAACGTTATCAACCCCATTACCTACAAGCCAGTGGCATACAAGTTGCAAACCGCACCTAGCCAAATGCTTATTATGCCGAAGCATGCCATTGGCTATCAACGAGCGGAGTTCGCCTCAAAGCCAATCTGGGTTACCCGGTATCAAGACGACGAATTATACGCTGCCGGTGAGTTCACAAACCAGAGCAAACGCGCCAACGGGGTAGAGATGTGGGTGCAGAGGAATGACGTTACGGAGAACGAAGACGTCGTTTTGTGGCACAGTAAGTAAATTTCTTCCGTCAAGCTCTAGCATCCTCAAGCAAATGTGGCTTCCAGACAGAACTGACTTTTTATTTCAGCTTTCGGTCTAACGCATAACCCCCGTATTGAGGACTTCCCCGTCATGCCCATGGAGCGTATCAGCGTGATGCTAAAACCGGACGGCTTCTTTACGAAAAACCCAGCATTGGATGTGCCTCAATCCACGCAGAATTTCAACAAGTCAACACTTCACCCAGAATCATGTTGCGAGTCGGTCAAGAGTAAGATATAGATAGGCGTTGCTACGACTTGGCTTATATACAATGACATATCAATTTCTGCTACTTCTCCATAAACCAGCATACGTATAAACAAGTTCCGAGCTTCAGGCCCCAGGAGATAAAATTCCTAGGCGTAAATATGACGATCTTATACATAAGCTGTTATCCAGCGTAGTCGATTGCATACGACAGAGTGTGGAGAACAGGGCTTCCCGTCCGCCCAGCCGTACTTGAGCCACCATATCAACAGACAATAGTGTAACAAACCCTAAGTGGGCTTGGTTGTAAGTTTATAGACATCAATAAGCGGGTGCTTAATTATTAAACCGCTCCAAGTCCAAGATCCCAGTGGGCGGATCAGGGTAGGTAGAAACCCGACGCAACCCGCTTTTTTTCAAGTCCATAATAACTTGGGTTTGTTACAGCTTATTGTATACACAGCGTCTGGGGCCTTATCTACACTGCTAGTAAAAGATAAACTCCTAGTACTAATTTAGAAGCGAATTACTGCTGTTCTTGGAAGTAGGAGAATTACTAAAAATAGCCAAGTTACAGCTTAGCAACAGGCCTCTGTAAACTATTATTAAGCTTGCCTATTGCAAGATACTGCAATATGTAGACAGGCGCTCAAAATGAGAATCTCTTTTAGTATTGACTAGCTATTACGATCTACATCTCCAAATTCATCCATCCAACTCCTTGAGATTCTTTGGTCTGGAGTGGAATCATCCAAGAACTCCTTCAGAATAGATATTCGGCTTTGTCTGTGTCTATCTAAATACTTTCCGTAAGTCATCTCGATAGCAGTACTAGCGTACAGTCTAGTCTGCAAAGCCGCGCTGGGAAGAGTCTAGAGAGGGAAGAAATGTGAAAGCGAATCTGCAAAGCAACTGTAGTATAAGTGGTATTCCAGAGCTGAAGACAGCCCGCCATCCCTTCCTCTCTTTAAGCAAGGATCCCGTCTTCGGCGAGTTATCTCGATTTTGGTCCTTTCCTTGGCTGCTGTGACCTTTCGCAAGAGTACTGTGCCGAACTTGCGAGATAATCAAGCAGCGGCGGCCTCGCTAAGATCATAATCCTAATCTTGCTAATCTTGCTAATCTTGCAATCCCACCACAGCTACCGTATCCAGTACCTATATTTATGCGCCCTTCATCAATCACCAGGGACACGTTACCCATCTCGCTACCTCTATCATCCCGATACCCTCAGTACCCTTGTTTATCTTGACCTAGATCATACTCGCTCGTGCTCAGGGATTGGGTCTTATCTTCCTGGCTCCTCTCCGTCTTCGTTATCACTGCACCCACCCGAGGCCCCGGACAGCGTAAATCTGGCGGCCCTATAGATGCATCAACCAACCGCCTGGGGCATTTTGCAGCGGCAGAAAATCCCTACGGAATCGTGGTACAGTGCTGTGGAGAGAGGGTGAATAAGATGGCCGAGCCGCGGGTTTCCAGAAATTATGACTGTCTTTTCAGATCTACATCGTTACTTGATAATTGAGCTTTATAGATTATACAAATGCTTAGATTGTCACTCGTGGAATGTTCAAATGCCTTCCGTCTTGCGCCTATGATTTAAGCGACTAACCGCTCAGAGCACGAGACGACCCGTGCCTGGCTGTGGCTGTCTGCCATGGCGGACCGTTCCGGTCCCGTGGGTGGAGCGGAAATGCCAAAGTGCCATTGTACCTAGCCCTAGCTGAAGGGGTAAATGTCGTCAGGTCGGTCGAGAGATGCCAATATTTTCCCTCTTGCGACAAGCTATAGACAGAACACTTCTAGAAGACACGGCCATTGCTGGCCCACTCCCTGAAATTGATCTGACTGTCGAGGACCGGTTTTGAGATGCAGATAGCAGCTAAACTATACAAGAGCTTCCTTGGAGGCTCAGGGCAACCTCCAACTCCAAGGAACCACGCTGCCTCGATGCGCTCCTGAATAGAAGATTCGCAGGATACCTGTTGTCTATAAACATACCGCGTTCACGACAACTTTGTAGTATGTTAGTCGGTGCTACGACTCATGGATCGCGCAGGCGCGTTCCCCGGGTGGTTGGCGGCCGTCATGTAAACAAGGGTTAGGGCAGCTGGACGGCCGCAGTCTTTTGTGGTGCGAAGTGAGTTTATTAATGTATATCGTTATTAGGTTTATGATATTAATGATAATTTCTCATCTTTCTTGTATTTTATTTTATTTTTCTATTTTCTATTTTCACTATTTTTCCAGAATGCACCATCTTCTCCTACTTGTTTTGCAGTTAGCCCTACTTCGGAATTATTTTCTTGCAAGTGAACGTGCATAATAGGATAAACGGCCCCCAACATCCAAGTCTGAGTCTAGTCAGTCAGGTCAGCCTGCAAGACCCAGTAGCAAACGAACATTTTGCCCGTCCAGGTGCTAAGGTCTTGTTGCCTGGAGCTGAACCGCATTTTAATCACGCATTCAGACTCTGAACGGAAGTTTCACAATTGAAACGCACACCAACACATCATAACTAAACCTGGCGATCCTCATATTTTAGTTGGTTCGGCAAGCTTGCCTTTTTAACATCTCCATTCTATTTACATACATATTTTTTTATGAATAATTTCATTTAACTTTTTAGAGAAGCTGAAAAAAATAATAACATGAGTCACTCTTACCACTCTTACTACTTCCTTGGGCACAGAGAGGTAATTTAAAATATAAGCTATTAGCTGTACGATATCACCATTACAAAGACCATCTCATCGGCTCGAAAAGGGAAATGAATGGACCTAGAATGGCAGAAAAGATATTTCTTATGCCTGCATTCTACTATACTGCAAGTGTCAATCCACAGTCGGGGGAGGGGCCAGGTGTGTTTTCAGAGGGAATTTTCAGCCAAACCTAGGACAGTATCTGTCTTGCGCATCAGGAGACATTTTATGTTCACGTCCAGCCGGTATTGCCAGATAGTCAGCGGGTGATTAGAGCCTGGAGACCCTGGCAAAGCCCGTATACATATAAAAATTACGGTGGAATACCCCGGAATAGGACGGGCTAACGGCTCGCTGGGACACTTTGGGCCGTGAATTAGGGTTAGTGGATACTTTCCTCGAGTTTTTTCTAGAGCCTCCTCCCAACATTTTTCTCCTACTGACACTTATCTGACTGGATTAGGGAGGAGGCTTCCTGAGCACGCGCCCTGCAGGGTCGTCCTTGAAATGGAAATTGCGTTGCCCGCCGTTGCTCACATCCACTCTCATCCCTATTGGCGAGTAGAGGACCGACTCCTGCTACAGAAATATGACATTTCGGACGATTGCAACTGCCCAAGCAAAGGGGAAGCAGCCTCTGATAGGCCGCATTGAGGCTGCACTGCAAGGCTGCCGCAGGGAAGACTGCGCTATGGCCCGCACAGAAACCGACAGTGGCTCGATTCTCAGCCTTGTCTGGAGCCGCGGCCTCTATAAGACTGATGAAGGATTCTCCCCTCTCCCTCCAAGAAAGAGCTCCAGCGGTCCATGGGGGCCGACCTCAGTTCATGTCCGGAACAGGATGTCTCCATCAACTAGTAGCCACGCTGACTACCCTCTTCCCAGCCAAGGACACCAATCGCCGCGTCCAGACCAAGGCGCAGAGACACCGGCGGCATGGGGGATCGGCTGGAGGTGTCCGACTCTGATGATCGGGCTCGTCACTTGTGGCGCGATGCTGTCAGTGGGCCATCATTTCTACTACCGCAGCTTCGAGGAAACCCTCGTCGATTCTACCGACCAGCAAACATGGGCGATCCGGATTGGAACCGGCTTTGCCTTCCTGATCAAATCATGCCTCGTCTCCGCGGTTGGAGTGGCAGCGGTGCAGGAGACCTGGGCCACCCTCCGCCGAAAGAGTGAAACTTAGTGGGATTGACGGCATGTTTGCTGTCCTAAACAATCCGCTTGCCTTTCTCACCCTTGATGGATGCACGCGAAAACGCTCACTGTCCTGGCGATCGTCTCTTGGTATGTACCACTTTACTCGTACTAATCATAGTGAGCCTACTACTTACCCGTCCGCACCGGACCAGGCTGATCCCCTTGATGGTTATTGTTACGCCGTCTACTCTCTGTCATTGCCTTGCCAACCAGGCAGACCTCCCAACTCGAAATTCCAAGCGTGAGCTTTGCTGATTCCTTCTGGATCGGCGAGGTAACACTCGAGGGAGCAGGATACATCATTCACCCTCGCCCGACATCAGCCGCCTCTTCACAATGATCGCCTCGTCTATGCATTGCCTCCAGTCCTGCACTATTCCTTAAATCGTCCTACACGCTAACATTCTGGGGTCCCTCGTACAAGTGCCAGAGCCTTAGCGAAGCTCTCTTGGACGTGCACGTGTTGAGCCAGGCACTGTGGGATAGCGAGATCGGGAACACACACGGACCAGTCGTGGAGAGCCTACTCCGGGGTTGCTCCTCAGAATCTTAACAGTACACTTTTCGTATGGGCTGCAGGGCAGAACTCGCTGTGGAACGATGACGCCTCACGACCGACCAGGCTCGTCTGCCGGCTCTGGAATACCTCCTACGTGGTCGGCCTTTCTTTCGATGATGGCATTCAGACCCTAACACCTATATCAGTAGATCACGTCGCTTATTCCAACTGGACCGCAGACGCTGGTTCTTCCTCTCTACTCTAGGATATAGGCCCGACAGTGAATTGGGGGTTCTACGTGGTACATATGCTATTTTCCGGCCTTATCCAGGGTGACTGGCTCACCGGTTCTACCGGGTCAGTGGCAGAGAACATAACCTCGCAGACGGCGTTCACCAAATTGTCCATCGCACAGACCGGCCTCTTTGGGTGTCCGGAGATGTGGAATACCAGTGCCTACGATTACCTTCACGGCGACAGCTCAACCACTTCTTGCCGCAACGGAACGCTGGCTCGAGCAATCGAAGACCTCTCGCAAAATTTCACCTACAGCCTCCTCAGTCTCAATGCCGCAAACACCACTGTCGACGTGCTGGACTTGACCTCGCGCAACTTCTACCAGTACGGTGAGGCATATCTGATACTAGCCTACACGACTGCAATCGGAGTCGCTGTTGCGTGCGTCACTGTTGGATCCTTCGCCCTATGGCGAAATGGTGTCTCACAGAACACCTCGTTTTCGAGTGTCCTGATAACAACGCGGAATCTGGAGCAGGACCGTCTGGCCGTCGGCCATTGTCTGGTAGCCGAGCCGTTGAAAAAAGAGATCGGGAAGGTCCGTTTGCAGTATGGGGAGATCGAGGGCTCAGATCCGCAGTATAAGCACGCGGCGTTTGGAACCAAGGGATCGGTGACGGTTCTGACGAAGGGAGAGGATTATTTCTAGGTGGGTCAGGTAGCAGGAACAGTGGCCATTTGCTACGGGGGCGACTGGTTGGTTGACCCTGTCTGATGGTGCTCTGTTGCTGTTGAGGATTACCGGTGTATACTTCAAGTAATTGTCTGGTTGCTTTATACTACACTGATTATATGGCTTTCAGCGCTCTAACCAGCCCTAACCCTAATTACTCTTCAGTCCACTTCAAGTCGATGCAAACTATGATAGTATACCGGGTAGAGTGCTTATTCGTGCTTGAGCATGGTGCTATAAGGGTGGACTAGTGAGTAATCTGATACTTTATCGTCCACATAACTGGTGGACCGATAATGGTGACCTAGGCACTCTCAGTATGCGCCATGAATTACTAGTAGCTGTACCCTAGCGTCAGACTACTTCTTCCAAAACCCAAGTTCCCAACAACTTCTGTCTCCAGGAAGCCGATTTGGCACCTAACCCGCTCCTGTCAAGGAGCACTCACTTAAATAACTAGTCTACAAGTCCGCTGCTGTCGAGGAAACTATCCTAGAAGCGAAGGACCGCTCCAAAGCAATACAGGCAGAGAGAATCTGTTTGTCTCTGCGCCGCTTATCCCTTTCAGCCGAGGATCATCACTGCTTGTTTTGATGCCGCAGAGGCTGCTTGTCTTCAAGGTTAATGTAAGTTGTTGCCTGCAGTGGATATGACGTGACTAAGGTAGTTATAGGTATGATAGGTTCAGCAGGGTAACAAGAAGGCAGTCTCTTGAATTGACGAGCTGTGAGAGAAAAGCAGAGCGAAGTAAAGAAAGAGAGACCGTAGTTATGCTAGCGACTTGGGAGGCCTTCGCAACTGGCACCAAGGCCAGCATCGTCCGTAATCATAGAGAGGCCGGGCTGTTGCGTCCACCGATATCTAACACATACAGATACCTCCCTTCACTGCGAAGACAACATCAGAACTTTAGCCCCAGCCAACATAAACCTCTTCAAAGTGACCAGCACAGGAACTCTTCTCTCCTAACAAAGACGACCAGAGCAAATATTGGTTATCCATCGGCGCGACGACTGGGATTGGAGTTGAAGTGGGTCTTGTGCTTATTACCGCCATAGTGCTATTCCCTTCTGTCGTCGTCGGCGTGGTGGTCAAGGGGGAGAAAAGAGACCAATGTTGACTCATCAGAGATGGACTGAAGTCACCGACTAGAAGAAAGCTACGGAGCGAAGGGAGTTGGATTCTCGGTAGGAGATAAGAGACAGACCAAACAGGGGCAGGGTGT
The DNA here is from genome assembly GCF_047715535.1 of Aspergillus foveolatus. NCBI lineage: Eukaryota > Fungi > Ascomycota > Eurotiomycetes > Eurotiales > Aspergillaceae > Aspergillus > Aspergillus foveolatus. The sequence continues at coordinate 154,983 of NW_027396091.1, read as the reverse complement.
GAATTGGAGACTACGTGATACACCAGTGTGTTTCGAAGGATGAGACAAGCACGAGTTATGTGACTGGATTCCTGCTTGATTAGGTATTTGACTTCTCAAGCACTTCACGGTCTTGGGATTGTGGGCAACTTTGGAACGGCACTGTAATTCGGTTTGGGCTTTAGTGGTTTGCAGCTCCAGGTGGCCGAGTATAGAGTATCCTGCGGAATGTCCAGATCAATAAGATATGTCCAATCTTTATAACGTAATTACAACTCCTCTGACGGCACCACGTTCCCCTGCTTCTTTCAAATTAAGAGAAGATAGGTATGTAGACCAGAAACATCGTACAGTAGTAGATGCACAAAGAAAAGATGAAAAGAGAAATTCGTTTCCATCATCCTCAATCGCTTGATAACCTCTTCCAGCACACCACTCACTCCTATGGTAATGCTTCTTCCTCATCCCTTGTCTGACGTTCTTCTGGTTGCTCCGACCACGCCAGCTGCTGCACAACGCCAGAACTGATATTCTCCGCGATTTAGGCGCCAATTTGTCTCATCTATCGCTCAAGCATTTAAGCCTTAAAGGTGACGTGAGCGCTGGGCAAAGAGCCTTTGCCGACATTGGCGATGGCGGCTTCCCGTGCGCCAGTAAGGCCATACTGGCTGTTAATACCCTCAACACGGTGGGTAGAGTTGATGTTCTTGACCAGGGTGATTTGCCAGCAAGTAGCACCACCCTGACGGGAGGTGATGGTGGAGTACGCAAGGAAGTATTCCCAGATCTGAGAGAAAAGAGTTAGATGCTGCCTTCAGATTATAGACGAAGTACTTACCCTGTACCAGCGTTCACCGTACTTCGCCTTGACCTTCTCACCGTTACCCAGCCAGTTGCGGTACCAGCGCCAGAGAGTGGCAGAATAGTGGACGCCGACGGTGTCAATGCCCTTGATCTCAAACCCAGCAGCCTCAAGTTTATCGACAACGAATCCAAGGGGAGTACTAGCATCGGCGCCGGGGAAGATGTATTTGTTCATGAAAAGACCCCAGATGAGGTCCTCGTATTGCCAGGACTTGCGGAGACCAGCAATTTGCAGGAAGAAGACACCATCGTCATCCAACATCTCGTTAACCTGAGCCAAGAACGAACCGAAGTGTCGCACACCGACGTGCTCGGCCATTTCCAAGCAAGTGATCTTCTTATATCCGCCAGGGACACGAGGAGCATCGCGGTAGTCCATACACAAGATACGGCTCTGAGATTCATCAATACCAGCAGCACGGAGACCCTTGTTGCCCCAAGCGGTTTGGTTGCGGCCGAGCGTAATACCAGTAACCTGAGCGCCATAATGGACAGAAGCGTATTTCGCCAGAGTGCCCCAGCCACAGCCAAGATCGAGGACTGTGTCACCTGGCTTCAGCCCAACCTTCTCACAAACCACAGCCAGCTTGTTGTCCTGAAGCTGCTCGAGAGTCTCCTCCTTATTGATGTCGGAAATTATACCAGACGTGTAGATCATACGGGGACCCAGGAACCAAGCATAAAAGTCGTCACCGCGGTCATAGTGGTCACGGACCTGTTCCTCATCTAGACACCAAGTCAACATCGACCCCAATAAAAGACAGCAAGGGAGAATTACCCTGAGAACGGGAGTGAACCAACAATTCCGGAATGAAGCCGAAAAGAAAGTGCTTGAAGAGACCCATTGTGAAGCGGAAGTTGGCCCAGTCGTGTCTGAATTCCAAAGCCTCCAAAGCATCCATCTTGAAGTCGACTTCACCGGCAAAGTACTTCTCGTAGAACACCTCCATGGGAATCTTGCTCTTTCCACGGTATGTGGCGCGGTCATGTTCGCTGTGGAAGTGCAGGTAGTGCTCAACGGGGCGGCCGGCGTACTTAGCCTTTTCGTTCTTGCGGGGTGAGATCGACGAGGCAATGGACCAGAAGGCCATTAAGATCGGAATGGTAGTGAATATTGCGAAGAAGATAGTGGTTTTCAAGCCTCCACCAATCTGACGAGCGGTATACCAGGGAATCACCACCAACAGAAGGATGAGCAAAGTGTTGGAGAAACTGTCGCTGCCAGCGGCGTCCGCTGGGACCGGGGCATTTTTGATGGCCGGGTACTGATAACAATAGCCGAAGAGAGTCAGTATGGTAACAGTGGCCCTAATTACTGAAGTTCTTAAATGACAATTGGAATGTAGAAATGGTAATGCTTACCGACGTAGTCCGCACTCCGCAGTCGTCGGCGGGAGTGGTGCAGGAGGCAGCCGGGGTCTCGATGAACTCGAAGTCCTCAGGCGACTCGGGATGAATGTTCGTCATGGCGGGCAACGAATTGACCAAGACGACAGGAGGATTGGGAGGGAGGAGAGTGTGTCAATGGGAAAGTTGACACGGACGGTTGGCGGAAGGAGTCGGTGGTGGTCTGGTTCTCTGGATACTGAAATTACGTGTGGGCACCGATCATCCGAGGATCTGCCAAGTCACAAGCTCGAGTGACAGCTCCTGAGCCCTCAGATTAAGCTTAATCTAATAGACTTTGGACAGATCTATCTACAAAGTGTGTATAAATATTGACATCTACAAAAATTCAGGCACCTAGATGAGTGGTTTAAGCTAGAAGTGTGCTTACAGTCACGAGCTTTATTCCTGGATGTGGGCCAGTTCCAAGCTTCTCGACCATAGCGGTGAGACTCGTAGTGAAAGGCAAGACTCCATTTGGCAGCAGTGTGCTAAATCATATGAAAAGATATCCATCCCTCCTGTAACCCATACACCCAGATAAACAATGTGCAATAAACGCCCCGTTCAAAAGAGCACTTTAAGGATTCGTGACTGAAATCGCCTGATGCACGCCGAGTCGCCGACCTCCACCCAGAGAACTAGAATGAAATTAGATGAAAGCAATGGTAATGATGATAGCATGACCGGCCTGGTCGAAATCTTGGACAACTCATAATTCACAAGGTTAGCTGAAAGTTTTGGGTCTCCTCATCTTCTTCGTACGTGGGAAACAGCTCTTCGGTCAATTGGTCGCCTTCAGATTCCAGGGATGGAGATTGGTATGGCTGAGTATAGGTCTCCAGAGACAGAGCCGGTTTCTTTGTAGGCTGCTTCGTAGAGGTTTTAGCCGTGTCGTGCAGTCGAGATGACACCTCTCGACCTTTAGTGTAGCCCACAGTTGTTCGGGAATCCGCAGCGGCGGCAGTGTGTCGCATCGACGAGGGGTTGGCAGGAGCCCGAGGTTTCTTCGAAGGAAACAGTGACGAAGCGATCCTGGCTCTCGGTTTCATGACGGGAGCTACTCGGGTTCGTGGAATAGTCCGCTCGTTGCTGGAAAGAGCTTTGGCTGCGTCCCGAGCACGGACCGTGGAAACGCCACTCGAATAGTTCGATTTTCCTGAAGCAGCCCTGGGATTTCGCGCTTGGATGCGGCGTTGCGGAAACTCTACAGCCGGAGGCTGCTTTGACTGCTCATCGTCGCTGAGTCCCGCAAAGTCAATGCTCTCGATTTGCTTAAGGATCGTTTCGTCAACCATCTTATCATACGCGGCGGAATCTTTCTGAAATTTGCGCTGCCGTTTCGTGAGGCCGTCACTTCCAATCTCGTCGCCGTAAACGCTCTCTAAACCAAGCGCCAAGTTTTCAGGACGAAATTGCGGAAATGATGTGTCGTACGTAATCTCTTCAGGGTAGTCCGGCAGATCTATGCTAAGTTAGATTTTCCTGCTAATCGATGCCGTCTAGATGTTATCTCACCTTTTGGCTTGGGCGGCATGTACTCGATATCAGGCACGTCATCCTGCGGGGCCTGCACTTTCACCTCTGGCCGTGGCTGCTCCACAAACGGGGAGAATTTCTTGATGCGCTGAGTAGAGCCTTTCTTGGTCGTCCTTTCTGGCTTTATAGTCCCTATGGGAGCTGCCGGGGTTTGCAAACCTTTCGCTTTGGCATTGGTCGTCTTCATCCCCAAGGGAGCACGATGACGGGTGTCTCCTACACCACTAGTCAGCCGATCTCATCCATGTCTATAAGAATTATCTCTAATATAAAGTTCGTGCGTGCGTACCCATAGGAGTGACGAAAGCATCCTTGACAGAGGGTCTGGCGTTCTCATTTTGCTTCCCAGTCGTCTTCACAGTCTTCCTTCCGAGCGCTAGCGGGTCGTTTTCATCCTTCAATGGTACTTTAAAGGGTGTCTTCGGGGCTCGGTTTCCCGGAGTCTTCGGCTGTAGTTGTCTGGCGCCCTGGTTCAATGGTTTCGACGCTGCAACGGTTTGGTGGGTGTGAACGAGGTTCTCCTGGTCTCGAAGGGCCAGCATGGTGGCGTGTTGACAAGAGCACTGGTCATCCAAGAGCGAGTAAATGTCTTATTGAGTTGTGACGCGACTCGACGAGTTGAATGGCGAGTGAGGTTCTAGAAGCAGGGTGCCCTCCAAGTGTTTTCTTTTTACCGCGGTTGCCCGTGGAGACAACAAATGATCCGCGGGAAGGCTCGCTAAAAGAGGTTTAGCGGTGTATTGCCTCAAGGCTCAGGCTCCCGCTGACCGCCGACTAGTGCGTATTGCTGTCCCTTTAGTTTCTCCTGAACTCTTCCTCACTGATCATACTCTCAACTTCTCATCTGGTTTATCGCTGAGCGAAAGCCTCCTATCGAATCTCAAATCCTTCGTCTTCCGTTCTTATATACATATTTATTCGCTGCCAGCCCTCCACCATGGACAGAATCAAGGAGGTTTGTCTTTCCCGTCCCCCCTGCTTTCGGCGGGGTAGCTTGAGAGCTATGTTGAGGCCCTGCACATGCACTACCTCCACCACCACTCTATTCCCTTGCTTCACCGTATCTGGTCGAAACCAGAATTAGCTTAAGATGAACACTTCTGGAGAAACATAGTAAAGCTGACTGATGCCACACTAGAAAATGAACGCTCTCCGTCTTGAGGCGGATGAGGCCCATGAGAAAAATGAGGAACTCAAGGCCAGGGTGAAGACCCTAGAGCAGGAGAACCTGGCGAAGGAGCAAGAGATCACATCCCTCACCCACCGCAACCAACTCCTCGAGGCTGAGGTGGAGAAGCTTGAGTCTTCCGCAAAGGAGGCCAAGGATGCCGCGAGCCAGAGCGCCCAGCACGATACCCAGAACGAAGCGCTGCAGAGGCGTATACAGCTTCTAGAGGAGGAGGCCGAGGAGGCTGACCGAAATCTGCGCGAGACAAACGAGAAGTATGCTCCCTTTCTTTGCCAACCCTTTCTAGCGGTCAAGGTTAACCATTATCTCTGAAGGCTCCGCCAAACAGACGTCAAGGCTGGCCACTACGAACGCAAGGTGCAGGCTCTCGAGACATCTCGTGACGAATGGGAGAGAAAGTACGAGGAGATGGCAGCGAAACACGAGAGCTTGAAGAAGGAACTTGCGGAGCTTGAGCTCTCCTTGAACAGTGTTTAACAGCCAAACTAAACTGTGCTGGAAAGGGTGTCTCAACCGGCCTCTCAGTTGTTTGTCGTTACTATTTCATTGCACAGCCCACCATTTTATAATATTGTTGGCCCGCAGAAGGCAGATCTCATAACATTCCTCCATGTCTTTTGTCTCCGCTCTTATACTTCTCAGCCACCTTGCCCCAGAGTCGACCTCAATGGCTTTTCAATTAATTGAAATTCAGATCATATATTCCTTCCAGCGCCCTTAAGTGCTTTGTGACGGGGATCTCGAATGTTGGTGTTGATGGTCGTGTCCTCGATGCGATAACAATGTTGTACAACCGTAGTCTCACCGTTCTCTCCGCGCCTTGGCCTTCCTGTGGTTCGCCATCCGTTCCTTCATCCTTGTGACTTTTCGTTCGTCCTTGGTTTCGTATCGGAACTTCTTCTTTTTCTTCTTCAGTTTGTTATCTGGCTGTTTTTTGGCCTTGGGTTTCTCTGTCGGCGTGGGCCCTTCAGAGGCATCAGGCCGCTCTTTTGGACTTTCGTCTGAGCTATCTTCATCGGATTGCAGGAGACCCTCTTTAGATGGATCCATTTCCTCCACAGTTACCGTAGTAAACTTGTCCTCGTCTATATACTCGGCCTCGTAGTCTACGGCCGGGGGCTCTTCGAATCCGTCCCATTCGTCTTCCTCCTCGTTGCCGCTTGACGTATTGCCAGCTTCATCACCGCTTTCGTTTTCCTCGTTGAGTCTTTTTAGCTGCCTCTTGTGCTCTGCAAGTGCCCGTTCAAACTCTGCTTTTCGCTCCTCGCGCATCTAGACATCGAAACGATCAATAAGCGTCAATTAAGAGGCGCCTGCAATCACGTAACGTACCCTCTTTCTTTCTTCTCTCTTCGCCTCTCGCGCCTTGCGTTCGGCGACTTCCTGCGCATGTTTGATACGTTGTTGTTTTCGTTTGCGAAAACCAGTCAGAAATTGATGACGGTCAGTATCGTCGAAGTTGATTTCCTCCACTCGGCTGGTCAACTTTCGCTTTCTCGAGTGTGCTCCTTTAATTTGGGGAGCCATCGCGATCAACGATTATAGGTCTAGATACTGAAATGAATAAGCGATATGGTGACTTGAATTTGTATGCGAATCTGTCGGCCAAAAAAAGTGGACGAAATCTTGCATCCGCCGGAGCTGGCACCGATCTGACCGCCCTCCGAGCTCGCCCAATCCACCAGCCTGGCTTGATTCCAACATCATCCTCCAGCGGACACTCTCGTTGCCCGACGAAACTCCACCCTATACAATGCGTCTCAGTCGGTGTTCAATGCTGGCTCTGGCAGCCGCAACAGCCAGCGCTTTTCGTGATACCTCTCCGTTCTTCCTTGCATCAACATCTGAGTAAGTTAGGAACGCCCAGCTAGGGCTGCGGTCATAAGTTCACAAGCTTAGGATCCTATCTACTCCTGCACAACTAAAATCCGCTACCACCCTGCTTGACGAACTTTCTACAAAACTTGGCGCATGTCCATCTGACTACTATGTCATCGCTTCTCAACCCGGGGTGCACAGCACCGATTTCGCTACTGGCAAATCCGCCCCCCGCCTCGGGGCGAGGATGACAGGCGAGGACGAGGCGATTCGATCAACTATGATTGTCAACGAAGTTGTAGGCGTATTGGAAACGAAACAAGTCCGAGATATTCTCGAAACGCAATGTGGCGCCCAAACAACGGTCATCGATGCTTCAGGTTTGTAGCCCTAATTGTCTGTCATGAGGTCTTCGTTGACATCTGGGTAGCCGGATCATATCCGACCGACTTTGGCAAAGAGCCTCGCGTCATCGTTGTCACGTTTCCTTCGCCACCTCTCGGTTCCGAGCGAACACAGCAGCTTTCTGATCACGGTATGTGCGGCGAGATAAATGTGGTGCAGGATGCTGCTGACAGCCTATACTTAGATGGGCTCCTCTTTGATATCGTCGGCCGACTTCCGTCGAAGAAATACACCATCCTCTACCTTACGACGCCTAGGGAGTTTGAAGAAACTGAATCCCCTGTTTACACGTCCCCGAACGACCCCTACCAAGAAGCGATGCACATGGACTTGAAGCGGGACTACTCTGCTCACTCTCGCCGTGACGATACGAAGAACAGCTCTCTTTTCGATGAGTACCAGTACTTTACGCCCGGTTCGTGCATTACCCCTAATCTTTTTCAAATGCAATATCATCACCGTGCGCTAATATCTGATAGGTCTTTTTATGGCCCTTATCGCCGCTTTCTTCTTCATTGCTATTCTTTATGTCGGCCTCAGTGCCCTGATGAGCTTGCAGGTTTCCTACGCAGCCTTTGAGAAGGACACCTCTTCGACGGCACAGAAGAAGCAACAGTAATTGCGTTTATATCTGGCGCCGTGAAGACCGGCTTGTTTTTGCGTATTTGTTCATTAACTTCAAACGTATATCATAAATCTACTTGCAATGGTGTCTTGCTTGTAATTTATAACTAGGATAGCAGGATCTATACTGAGCTGAATGACCAACTTAGAACCAACACTTCGATATTTTACGAATAGCAACGATCGGTATAATTCCACCTTCCGAAACTCCATAAAATCACGTGATGAACCTGTATCCAGGGAGGCACCTGATGGTTGGGTCTGGGGCTTGTTGCTGATCTTGCAGCCGCCCTTTGATCCTATGGCGACCACCGCTTCTGCGCCCTCCATTTGGATTTCATCCTCCTTTGCTTGACTATACGTAACCCGTACACTTGACATATCGCTGTACTCCGGAGTACATTGTTGTTCTTGATTTCAGCCGCCTTTGTTGACCTGCCAATCCATTATTTGGGTGGAGATCGATCCACGACCCTTGCTTACCGCCCCCCATATTTATCGATACGCCTTTGCGGAGCCAGCATTCCTCTCTTCGTATCTTGAAGGCTGTCAATACGAAATATCATCTCTTCCCACCGACTCGATACCTTGCGCAACGCTGCGGGACTCATGTATTGACTGGGATATTGTGGTTGGAAGAGAGAATTTTTTGGGGCCCATCACCTACACTGATCGCCCACTGCCCCTATATCAATTTTATCTACAATGCTTCTGCTCCCCATGGGCCGGTCAACAAACCGACGACCATATTTCCTACTTTTATTATTCCTCGTCATCGCCATAGTCGCACAAGTATCGCACGCTCAAGACGACTCAGAGTCATCGGACAACAATGACAGCAGCAACAGCAGCAACAGCACCGATACGTCGAACAGCACCACATCAAGTACGACGACAGATAACTACCCTGTCATGACGGTGCCCCCAACCGACGATGCGCCATACATGCAGAAGTCTACCGCCCCAGAGGGCACCGTTTTTATCGCCGTCGGCGCCGTCCTAGGCGCAATCGGCCTTTCTATTCTTGCATGGCGGGGCATCGTTGCATGGTCTGTAAACCGTTCCGTCCGCCGCGCAGCAATCCTGCACTCCTCTGAAAACAAGGGCCTGCTCGGTGGCAGAAAGAAAAAGAAGCGCTCTGGCCGATCTCACACCCACTCCCACTCTCGCAGCCACAGCATGCACCAGAATGCTGTTAGTCTCGAAAAGATCAGCGGCAGCGGAAACAACCGCCACAGCTCATATAGGGACTCGCGTGCCCCCTCGATCCCAACCAGAGGAAGCGGTCTTTTTTTCTCACCGACAGCCGGGATGCAGAACGCTGGCAATCGAGGCTCAAGTTACCTCCCCGCTGGCTACTATTCGGCTGGCACGGCCGCCGCGGGTCTTGCTCAGAATGTCGGCCTCTCCGCTGAGAGTCTCCCGCCTCAGGCCCGGGGTTATACGCGTACGGGCTCGGGCCCTACACCTCCTGCTACGCCGTTATCTCCTCCGGCTCCAGGTATGCACGACGCCCCACGATACAGCAATAGTAATCTCCGGCAGTCGTATGCCGCGGACGGATCGACAAGCAGCGTGAACCTCAGCTCCCCTCCTGTTGGACGCACGCCGAGTGCATACCTGGAGGATCTCTTCGAAAGTCACCAGAATCCGCCCCATTCTCCTAACCGGCCTCATCACTAACCCGTCTCGCCTCTCGCACGTGGATCGAAAGCTCGCCCATCTGCTTCTATTCGCCTTGCCATTAAGCTTATCGTCTTTGAGTGTTTGGGTTGAAGGGTATTACTCATGTTTGCACAGCGGTATCGGAAGCATATCTTGTCATTCAGAAGTCCCTACACGTGCCTTTAGCTTTCATTCTCCGTTTCATATTGGTTATCTATGTCACATGCTAGGCTTTGTACAGGCTTTCTGATCCGAATTTAATTTTAATAGACATAACCTGACGATTTCTGTGCTTCATGTATGACCTCGTACAATGGTTCGACAACTTGACTCTCTTTCACATAACGCAGCGTTGTACGCTTATATTCATACAAGTACCGCCCAACGAAGCGCCAGAGAACGAGTACCGTGAATTCATTTCATATGTGCTCAACGATTAGACTTATTAAGTCCTCCTGTCCATTTCTCGTGTCACAATAATAAAGAAGAGAAAGATCCACAAAGAAAGACAGTATTAAGTCCGAGAGTAAGCTCCGTCAACGCGCTTGCCCATATGATACAGTAAAGAAGAAGATATAGATCCTCCTGGACCACATTGGATAGTAATGAACACGGGAAATGTTGCTCAATCAAATCCCCAATGTATAACAATGCGCAAGAAATGAAGAATGCTGAAGCGCGATGGAAAAAGTTTGGCACGACGGAGCAAAAGGTGAAGAAAAGGAGGGCGGAGGCATTAGTCCCGATTGCACATATCCAGGGAGAATACAAGGTCGTCTCGTCTATATAACTTGATTAAATAAGAACAACTCAGCTTGACGGTGAATGGCCGTTCAATCTGTGTCCAGTTTGTCGTTGTACTCCCCAAGTAGGACATCACTCGGTGCTGGCCCACGGCTGTTTCGAACTGGACAAATTCTCATTAGTATGCATTAGCCTCAGCCTTGTGCAGAAAGACTTACTCCACTCGGCTTCCGCTCGAAGAAAAACCCACATCCATCGACGAGCGATCTCAGAAAACATGAGCACAAATAGCCCGAACTCTGTCTCACTGAGCCAGCCAAAGCCTGGAAGAAATTTTGATATCCATGAGAAACGGATAGCGAAGTCGACAGCAATCGCCGCATAGTACTGTTGATCACTAAAATGGCGGTAACGGCGCAGTCCATAAGGATACTCGTTGTCGTTTCGCGATTCGGAAAATAAGGTTAAGTCCCAGTCTTTGGTGACGTCCCAGTAAAAAGAGTACGAAGAGTTAATAAAGGTGAAGAAGTAGCTGTTCATCCTTAGTCTACCGCGCGGCAGATCATAGCCAGATCAACTTACAGTAGTCTGCTTAGCGTCACTTCGCTGATGCCGTGGAATGAGAAAGGACTGTAATTCCTCAATTTAGCGGTAAGTAGAATGACCGGAAAGGCACTGGCATATTTTAGAGCGTTGGCCAAATGCTGTCCACCGGTGTTTCCATTATGAAAGCCCATTCGGCGCACGCGGACGTATTCAATCAAGCATTGTCTGAATCGAATAATGCTTGGTATAGCAATGACTAGAGGTATAGTGAGGTCAAAGCCACAGTGTCGGTCTGGTTTCGATGTGCTCGTGGTCTCGGGATTGAAGAACATGCAAAAAGTAACCACGAGGTCTGCAATGACTTTCGAGTAGCTCGTCAGAGCGTCCGCCAGTAAGATATCACCAAATTTGCCATCTTGAGCCTCTGCTAATCCACCGATGCTAATCCGTCGAAGTGTGTATAAGAATCTGCGCCGTCCGGACCGCGACAGTCGATTGAAAGGTAGGAGGAGGAGGATGAAGAGGATAAAGAGGTAAGACTGCGGGATGTAGTCGACTGATTCAACCCATTCTCTGGAGCCGTGGGTGACCGGCCAAAAAATCAGAAGTGATAGTAACAGAGGAAAGGTCAGGAGGCCGGCGAGGCGGTACGCAGAGACGTGAGGCGGTCGCTGGTTAACAGATTGACGAGTATGATACCGGATCAAGGCGAGAACGTCCTGTGAAGAGTTATTAGTGGTTGCTTCCCTAGACGCTATGATGACAAGAATAAGGCACGAGGGGCCAACGCACAATATTGTTCTGTTGGAGATATTGAAGATTGGCACCCCAACCCCAGAAGCCTCGAATGCGTTAATCGAATGAGTCCTCATGGCCTAAAGGAAATACTCACCTGCTAACAATAAGACGGCCACACGAGAGGGGAAGGGAAGAAAGAGACTGAAGCCATCCAATTGAGCATGCTGATCAGGACCCATATTCCATTGAAAGGAGCGGCGCCGGGCTCCTAGCACTTCCACAGGAGGGAAACTAATACGAGATTAAGAAGCCAAGGTATAATAAGAGAACCGCTCCGCAGAAAGGGAAGAAATAAAGAGAAGAGAAACGGTGAGGGCACTCAACACGCAAATGAGCGACTAGGGGTGAGTCTGACCTTCGGGATAATTGAATCTTCAGAAGGTCTGGGCTGCACACAGACTCTAAAGGCTAAGAAGCTCAGGGATGCTGTCGCAAGCGGCCAGCGAGGCTTCCCGGGGGGGAAGCGCTTGCCCGTATTTGGACTAGCTGCGGTCTAGGCCTTGTGTTCCGCAATTAGATACGCATATCGTCACGTGATTTTGCACGTGATTTTAGCCGAGGCATAGGCCCGGCGGCTTATCTTCATATCCGGGGAAGCATCCCAAGCTTCTTCCCACCCATGATCTGCCTGCAGATGTGACCGTGGAGTATCTCCCGCCGGATAACTAACTGTCTTCTTTCTTGCTGTTGACTATTATTCTGGTCTGGATTACTTTTAGCTTCGACAATGGCGGACCAGGACCTTTCCCTCTCAACCACAGCACCTCCGGCAAGACCTTCGGCCAAATTCTATCCCTTCGCGACCTCACCGGACATTATCCGTTCACATGAGAAAGATGCGTTCCTCACAGCCAATTTGGCCAACCAGGCCCAGTCTATCATCCGGACACTTCGAGGCGCCCGGTACGCGCATACCTATTCAGAAGCGATCAAACATCTGACGGAGCTCCTATACTTCTCGCTCACTACTCTCACTGGAAACCGAACGCTAGGAGAAGAGTATTGTGACCTCGTTCAGTTAGAAGATGACACACTACGACTACCATCAATTGTAAGACGTGTTGGATACATCCTCAGCAGCATTATGGTACCATGGACACTTCAGCGTATCCTTCCCGGCTTCCGGCAACGTCTCCGCGCCAAACTGGAGCGCAGCATTGCCAGGCAACAATTGAAGGCACAGCAAGCGAAAGATTCGAACAAATCTCCGTCAAAGAACAAGTCGAAACAGCCCTCGTTATTCACGAAACTACGAATTCAGAAATACATTCTAGACCATCTAGATTCGATCACGTCTCTGTCGCCAATATATGCCCTAAGCATAACGACCTTCTACTTCACCGGCTCATATTACCACCTGTCAAAACGTTTCTGGGGGCTCCGCTATGTTTTCACGAAAAAATTAGAAGAGAATGAACAGCGCGTGGGGTATGAAGTGTTGGGAGTCTTACTCGTCCTACAAATAGCAGTTCAGAGTATCCTTCACGTCAAGAAGGTCAGCGACAGCCTGCAATCGGAGGACCAAGACGTACACTCCGAAACCTCTGGATCCAGCGGTAAAGAAGATACTTTGACCCGCTCGATCGAGCATCCAGCCTCCCTTCCTGTCCTCCCCGTGTCTACCGCGAGATATGACCTCTCGGAAGATCCGAACGCGATCCCTTGGATTCCGGATGGACAGCAGCGGAAGTGTACACTCTGTCTTGAGTCATTCAAGGACCCGAGCGTCACCACTTGTGGTCACGTGTTTTGCTGGACATGTGTGTGCGACTGGGTCCGTGAGAAGCCCGAATGTCCTCTCTGCCGACAGGAGCTTCTTGCATCGAAAGTGCTCCCTCTGAGAGGGTGAAGATGATGCGGACAGTGCTGACGTTCTCTGCATTTTCGACTTGATTCCGGCTTTGGTTAAGTGACAGTGTACAAATTTCTATTACATGAGCTCTAGATATATACCCTACTGTTGATTGGCATTTGATATGACATGCACCTGATGATGAGTCTCATCAATTCATGATTTATAATAAAGATAATATACACGGCAGTGAGATATTTACAAAGTTTAAGCTTCGCCTCGTCTAGACAGGGACCATCTATTCCTAGCTCGTCAATCGCTCTGGCTCCATATTCGAAGCCGAAAAGGCGAGGAGACTTTGACATGCCGCCAGCAGTTGACTCTCAACACGGCCAAGTAAATGCTCTTCCACCATCGCCATTTCGTTACGGGCTTGTTCATGTCTTAACATGCAGGTAATCAGCAAGAGCATGACTCAAAGCGGGTTTCCTCGGTCTCCCAACCCTCCTCTTCACAGGCTTTGGCTTAAAATTATCCGCAGTCTCAACGTCTTGCACACGCCTGCTAGGCCTTTTGACTGACTCCATAGTTTCAAGGTCAGACGTATCGCCAGGCTCGGTTGGCTGAGTACGATATCTCAGCGTCTCAGCCCTCTTGACGATCTCGAAAGCCGAGTCGTCAGGATGGGTGGTTAGCGCGCTCTTGGATGTCCCAGCCGAGACAAGATTTCTGAGGCAAGTCTTCGTTTTTTGCAGTTTCATTGTTTCTGTTACATGCCGTACATTGCCTGTAATCTTATAAACCGGGTCGGGGTCCTCGGCCGGTACAGACTCTTCCTTTGTTCGTATTGAAATATTGAGCTCGTCGTGTGCCGGTAATGGTGGAACAGGGTCCAAGGCTCTCCGTTTTGCATCCATAGTCACGAATAAATGATAGCTGGCGTATGCGTCGGCAGCGGCATCTGGGAGGTAGATTAGATGTTGCGCTTGAGGAGAGAAATTTCGTCATGGGGGCCGGTGATTCCTTACAATGAGCCTGTTGAGCCGTGATGGGCTTTGCCAGTTACTGCATCGTACGCTGATTCCTTTTGCCAGTGGAAGCCCCAAGTGTTCTTGCACCTGGTCAGCGAGGCGGACGCGATGTTTATTGATCAGTTGAGGGCTGGTGTGGCAGTACTTGATAAGCTTATACAAGTGGCTAAGCTCAAAGGTACCACGGGCGTTGATTCCTAGATATTTCCGTAGGCGGGTACAGTCTGCTCTAATATTAACGCCAGTTTTGGTGATTCCAGGGGTTTCCAGAATGCTTTTCAGTTTCGTGGGCACGAGGTCGTCAAGACTCAGGTTAGGCATAAACCGGGCTATGTGGAAAATTGCAATTCTATTGCGGCTCGCTAGCTGTATGGTCGAGATGTTCTCTTGGATGCTACTGTACGTAGTAGCTGCAGCTTGCCATTCCATATCGAATCCTAGAACGGTCTCATTCAGAAAGAACTGTGACACCTTTTCGGCGGTGGTTAGAGATTTGCAGTAATGCACCGTGATTGGGTTTCCATCCTCGGTTTTATAGAGTCTGTGGCTCCAGTATTGGCATGCCTCTTTTTCTGATGGCTGCGCAGGCGACGCTTTGTCCTGCTTCCATGGTGTTGTCCTGACATTTCCGTTCTGTAAGACGTTCTGGCCAGAGCCATTAATGTCAACGGCAGCGAGCGGTATTCGAGACTCAGACCGATCACTGAACGATCGTTTCATCTCTCTAGTAGCGGCCCTGCTATGTTTCCCGGACCCATCAGAATATAGAATTGGATGAGGACGATAACACTGCGTTCCTGTGGATCCACAATATGAGAGAACTTGCTGAAACAGAGAATCAGAATGCTGCCCCGAAGTTCGTCTCAGAAAGCTAGAATAGAAGGCCATGGAGCCTCTAAAAAGGGCCAAGGGTCTGACTGGCAGAAGCTAGATGGTGGAAGTGTGAGCTGGATAGCCAAAGAAATTCATGCAGACGGCCCAGTTTTGAGCTCAAGGTCTCCTAAGGGCCTGAGCAGGAAATGTAGGCCAAACAACAAAAGTCTTGCAACAAAGACTGATCATGCTCTATACACATGTAGGCAGGTTGAGCCTTGTAAAATAGAATTTCTTGATAATCATAAACAGACTTCGTCGATGGCCGGTGTAGAGCATGGAGAGTAGATTCCCGGAACGGATAAACATGGGATCCTCAATGCCAAGTCTCGCATTGGAATCGTCCATCCAAGGCTCAAGATCCACCAACTACAAATATCGTATCCCCTCGACTTTATACAACTCGCAGAAGGTCTTCTGTTGGGAATCTCCTGCATTTCTAAAATGACATCTCAACTTCTCCCTCTGGGTACGGAACTGCCTGTCTTCTGTCATAGAGACTCGCTAACTGCCATGTTAGAATTAATTGACAAGTGTGTTGGTTCTCGGATATGGATCATCATGAAGAACGACAAAGGTCGACTTATTCTTGCATGGCAACAGAGTGCGTACTGACGTTGACAGAATTCTCTGGCACGCTGCTCGGATTCGATGACTACGTCAGTAAGTGTCAACTGCAATCTATAAATATGCGAGATTTTGGCTCTAAATTTCTTTTAGATATGGTATTGGAAGATGTGACTGAATTGTAAGGGTCCTTGTCTTTCAGCTGGCTGGTGCTTTTTGGTCTCTGAGAGCGCTATATCTGACATCACATTGTCAACTTCTGAACTAACGTCTAGGTAGTGATTACACTGGTGCCCAGGTCAAGCTGCCAAAGATCCTCCTTAACGGAAATAATATCTGCATGGTAAGAATCTTGCTTTTGTGACAATAATAACAGACTGACTCTTGTTTTCAGTTAATTCCTGGTGGTGAAGGGCCTGTTGGTAGTTCTTGAATGAAGTTCGACAGTTTCATAGTGATGCAATGACAACTTACCACGACTAGCGATGACATACATGTAATATCTTTCAAATGATAGAAAATTACTTTCTCAGCGCCACATCTTATCCAGAAATGTTGGCTTGACTTCTGGCGCAAAACAAGGGATTTACATGTTTGGTGTTTCTCGCTTGCTAGGTTTGCAGCATTGCCACGAAAGCCCCCAGAACATAATGACCTGAAACAGTATGAGAAACAGAAACTCAGGACAAGTTCATCGGTTTGGCTGGAAAGATGTGATATATGAATGAGTGGAAGCTTGCAACCTCGGGCTGCACCAAAATGAAGCCTAGCGATATCGGGAATAGCGTTTCCTTATCAGCTGAGGGACAGCCACTCAAACCGACCATTCCCAACCCCAGTCACCTTTAATTTCGCTATCTCCCGACGAGATCATCCTGCCACGGTCAGGTAGCCACAACCTTGACTTATGGCATTCCGATTCTCTCATCCATCATCGGGATTATCTCGTCGTACACTGTATTCTCTGCGGCCCAGGTGTTCGTCAGACTCTCTATATTATATTTAGGCTGAGCACATACGATAAGAGAAGGCCTCCCATTGAAACTCCTGTATTGATCCCGCTTGTTGTTCATCCTCGTAACTCTTCTGGCGCTTGTCACTTTAACCTGCTCTCGAATGCCTGAAACTGGCGACCATCAAACAATCCCACGGTGGAAGCGAAGTGGTTGAGTACAATGGACAAAGACTTTCTGAAGGGCAACGCCGAACGCTCAACATCATCTGACTCTACCCCAGTCTATGGCGAGTCTACATCCAGACGCGCAAGCCTGGGACACCGGGTTTTAGGAAGCTTTCAAAGAGACCCAAATGCCCATGTCACTGCTTTCGCGTCGTTTTCGGACGGCAAAACATATGACATCGAAAATGCGACAGAAAAGGCAGCCAACTCTCCGCTACATCGTAGCCTAAGAGGTCGCCATCTGCAGATGATTGCTATCGGAGGCTCGATCGGTATGGACATGCTCGAAGTCTTTAGGTGGCACCGCAGCGTTTCCGGTTGGAGACTTCGTTATAGATGCTGATATTGTATACTTCTGCTAGGTACCGGCCTGTTCGTCAGCTCAGGGAGGGTTCTTGCTACGGGAGGCCCAGCTTCACTCCTCATCGCATATGCATTGATCGGATGCATGCTCTACTGCGCTGTGCATGCCCTTGGGGAGATGGCCGTGATATTCCCCGTGGCTGGTTCGTTCGCCCACTACTCGACCCGCTTTATTGATCCGGCCTGGGGTTTCGCTATGGGTTGGAACTATGCTCTCCAATGGCTTGCAATTTTACCTTTAGAGATCGTGGCGGCGGCAATCACCGTTGATTATTGGGAATCGAACATATCCAGCGCCGTATGGGTTGCCCTATTCTGGGCGGCGATTGTCTCCATCAATCTCTTCGGCGTTAAAGGTTATGGTGAAGCAGAGTTTGTGTTCTCCTCCATCAAGGTTATAGCTGTGATTGCTTTCATGTGAGTTGTCCCAAATTCCTGAATACCCTTTTGTAGGGTTGGTAACTGACATTTGCATAGAATACTCGGCGTTATCTTGAACTGTGCCGGGGGGCCAAATGGGAGTTACATAGGTGTCAAATACTGGCATGATCCCGGGGCGTTCCACCATGGCTTCAAAGGGCTGTGTGATGTATTTGTGAATGCTGGTTTCGCATTTGCGGGGACCGAGTTGGTTGGCCTTGCTGCAGCCGAAACTGCCAACCCCCGCAAGTCTTTACCAACGGCCATCAAGCAGGTTTTCTGGCGGATTACGCTCTTTTACATTGTTTCCCTCACTCTAGTGGGGCTTTTGATTCCCTATACCGAACCCCGACTTATCAACGGAACCTCCACTGTCGACACCAAGGCATCCCCATTTGTGATCGCCATCAAAAATGCTGGGATCGAAGTGCTAGATTCCGTGATGAATGTTGTCATCATGATTGCCGTTCTGTCTGTCGGGAACTCAGCTGTATATGGCTCTTCTCGGACTCTCGCTGCGCTTGCAGAGCAGCAGCAAGCCCCTCGGTTCCTAGGCTATATTGACCGTAAGGGCCGACCTTTGTGGGCCATCTGTATTGCCTCGGCGATGGGCTTGCTGGGTTTCTTAGCCGCCACTGACAAGCAAGAGGTCGCTTTCGAGTGGATGATCGCGATATCTGGCCTTTCGTCTATATTTACCTGGGGTTCCATTTGTCTAGCCCACATACGCTTTCGTCGCGCATGGAAGGTACAGGGCAACAGCCTGCATGACCTGGCGTTCCGCTCCCAACCCGGAATTATAGGCTCGTGGATAGGCTTTACCTTTAACTGCCTTGTTCTGATTGCCCAATTCTGGGTCGGATTTGCACCGATCGACTATGAAAAAATGTCGGCGAGTATGCTTGCCCGCAATTTCTTTTCAAAATACCTGGCGGCACCAGTTGTTCTTCTCTTCTATATACCCTACAAATTGCGGTTCAAAACCAAGATCCTCCGGGCGAAAGACATGGATTTGCGAACGGGTCGGCGGGAGTTGAACATCCAGTGGCTTATGAAAGAGGAGCGAGCGCAACAAGCTGCATGGCCTGCTTGGAAGAAAATCTATAAATTCTTTTGCTGAAGATTGGCACAGAGTCATCGGATGTTTTTTTTTTCCTTCATGCTGTTTTTCATATTTTGTTGAGTCCCAATAGTAACCCGACGACGATCATGAGATACCCACATTGAAAATCACCTTGACTTATACGTTCTCTACCACGGTGACTTGCGAGCTGTGACGTATTTGATTTTATCCTGTATATTCTCAGCAGATTTACTACCTTATGAATGCACTAAGTAGATCCCATCTCTACACCCAAACAATAACTAGTAGTCACTGTAGTAACAGGCGAATCGTCTTGCCCACAGCATAGATTACGGTAACATAACGGAAAGAGAGCCAAAAATAGTCTAAGACAAAGGGCCACGTGAGGCTGAGCGGCAACGGCCTGTAATTACGTACGGACTACGGAGATTGCACCAGGAACTGCTGGACCGGCTCAGTACTGTGGGAGGCCTGATGGGACTCTTCTTCCTTTCTACTTGCTCTCCGATCTGTCAGTATCATAACAATTTTAACGCAGGACTACGCCCGTTTCTTATTTGTTTTGCTTGATTTTGCTGGCCCTCCGTCCTTTTTGCTTCATATTCGTGCATCCTTTCTCTTTCCTGACTTCTAGGCGCCCACGCATACCATTTTGCTCTTTTTCCTACTCCTATTCCATCGGCTCGTACGTCTCGAAACTCGAATTGACATTACTACTGTATCCGGATCGAAGTTCCCCTCAATCTTCGCCCCCGAGCTATTCAAATCGCCCCTCATTTGACGAGCCTTTCCGCTTGCGCGTTAATTGACAGCCCTCGCCGACGAGTGGCTTCAGTTTTTCTAGCGCTCTACGCGATCTAATCCACATTCACTTGCGTTTTATCCCGTTCATTAGCTGTATTCTTCGCTTCGAGTTACAAAACAATGCCCGGGTTCGCAGATTCCTTCTGGACCCCAGACTACGCCACGGGTCTGGGGGTCCTGTACGGAAAGCTGCAGCAGGGAATCGTGGAAAACAAGCAGATACTTACGATTGCGTCTATGCGCGCGGATGCCGAGGAGATATACAGCTCGAAGCTGGGAGATATCGCACCGACTGTTGATAAAATGATCGCGGGGTTTGCGAAGGATGACGGAGCAAGCGTGAGAAAGGTAAGTAGTGCTACGAAGTCATCACCACCCACTTGCTCCGACATATGCTGATTTGGCAAAATCCTTACAGGCCTATGAGGGAACCCGTACCGAGATGGTTGAGGCGTCGAGGAACCACAAGAAGATCGCGTCAAATATCCGGGAATTAGTCGTTTCGCCGTTCAAGCGCTGGTGCGATCAACATGAGGCGCGGATTGAGAACTCTCACGATGACCTCCAGGCTCGGATCAAGGAACATACCAAGCAGGTAGATCTGGTGAAGAAGCTGCGGAGCCAGTACTTCAACAAATGCCGTGTACTTGAGGACCTGGAGGAAGAGAACAAGCTCGCATTTCAGGCGCCGGAAACTAGCCCTAAAATCAAGCCGACACCCAAAATAATCCTACCCGACAAAGAGCCCGTGGAGGATGAGCCGGTGGAACTCGGCGACCGGGTGTATACTCCAGATGACCTGAAGAAGCTTCTCGTGCACATGCTGGAGACTATCCCTCAGGGTGAGATTAAAGTGCCTATTATTGGCACTTACCAAAATACGTCGACTGGCGCGGATATCGTGGAATATACTCAAAAGTATCTGAACGCGACTAGCATCAGCTACGCCGAGAGAATCGGGCAGGATCTCGTCGACAATGGCTTCCTCCGGTTAGTGGGAAATATGGGCAGCACATTTGCCAATAGCTCTAAGTTGCGTTATCAGTGGCGCCCCAAGTGTTTCCAAATCTCTGGCATACCGGAGAAGAAGACAGCTTTGATGCGTGTGACCTCTGTCGCGACCAGCGAGGATGGTATTGATTCGCCTATTTCATCTGTGTCTGAGATGCTGGCTGGCTGGAATCCTCTAAATAACCCGCATCCAAACGAGACGCCGGCGGAGAAGCTTCGCAGGGAGGCTCGTGAAGCTGATGAACGTTACAAGGCCGCTGTGCGGAAACTTGACCTCATTAGGTGTAAGCTGGAGGAGGAGATTGTTGCAAACCTGCGGTTTATGGAGCAATGTGAGCTAGACCGTCTCAAGGCGATCAAAGCCGTGGTACTTGATTTCTCCGGCGCTATCAGCAATGTCATTCCAAACCTACAAAGTACCGTGGACCACATGATGCTCTACCAAGAGACTATTCAGCCTCTGGGAGATCTTAGGTATCTCCTTGAAAACTATAGAACTGGTGGATTTATACCTAAGGTCCAGGCCTACGAGAACTATTATGGCTCTGTTGGAGGCAAGTATTTCGAATATTTCACAAAGTTTCATATCTAACGGCTTTCAGACCAAATCTTTGGAGTCGACCTTGAGGCTCGGGCAAGGGCGGATCGCAAGAGAGTGCCAGTTATTGTGACTACTCTCTTAACTTACCTGGACAACTGTAAGATGGGAACGGTCTTCTGAAGAGTAGAACTAACAATCAGATATAGGCTACCCGGAACTTGAGGGAGACGAGTCGAGACGTGCAATCTGGCTTTATGATGTTCCATTGGGAGCGACCCACCACCTCCGTCACGCCCTAAACAACAGGAAAGGCGATTTCTTCGAAGTGCTTCAGAAGTATGAGATTCCGGTCGTTGCAAGTGTGCTCAAGTTATACCTCCTCGAATTGCCAGGTAAGAAAAACCCCTCAAGAGCTCAGGGCACAAAAGCTGACCCGGATAGACTCCCTTGTTTCATCCCAAGTATACGAAATCATTAAGACGATTTATTCCACGACTGCAAACGAGACCACTGAAGAAGGACGCGTTAAAGTCCTGCAGAGCACCCTTGGTCAACTTCGTCTCAACAACATTGCCACGCTTGATGCTATTATGACCCACTTTACGCGTTTGATAGACTTGACATCGGCCGACGAAACCTATGTTTCTGCCCTTGCCCAATCGCTAGCTCCCTGCATCCTCCGTCCCCGTAGCGAGAACAGCCTTACAATGGACGAGCGTCATAGTTACCGTTTGATCCGCGATCTCTTCGCTCACAAGGACACCATCTTCGGCGAACTGAAACGCCAGTCCAGTGGGCTTGTTGGTTCCGCACCCCGTCCGCGCGCAATCAGCACAGACGAAAGCAACCGCCGAGCCGCCATGGAAGCCCGCAACAGGGCCATTATGGACCGCAGTCGCGCCCACAGCCCAGCTCCTCCGCGCAAACATCGACGTGACCGTTCCAGCGGCCCAGAACCAGGCCGATTCCCAATTAACGTCTCTGGCTCGAAAACCCCAACAACTACCCGAAACAGCCTAGAGGTGCCCGGTAGCGATTCGCCCACAGGCGCAGGTGCTGTTACAACCGCTGCTACAGCCGCTGACGAGCTCTCCACCGTGAACATCCACTCCCCCGAACCCATCACAAACGGCACTACCGCCCCTGGCCCTGCCACCGTCGAATCGTCCGTCGTCCAAGAACCCCCCTCCGAACCGACCGGGTCTCCTAGTCCCCCGCCGGAGACTCAATCGGACGACTCTCCCACACCCACCCCAACACCTCATGTTGAGGAGTCCAGCTCCACCACCAGCAGCCTAAACCGCAGCTCCATGTCACGCTCCAGCGGCATCCACACCCGCAAGCCGGGTCTCGGCAGCCGCTCCAGCTTTCCTATCATTCCTGGAGAAACAAACACAGACAGCAAGCGAAGCAGTATCGCTGAGAGCGGTACCGAGCTCAAGGGTGTCACATTAGAGGATAAGCCGATGGACGACTAAATAGGTCAAGTCCTTGGTTTTAATTGAGGTCGCTGCTGCTGGGCATTCTGCGCGACCCTAGGAGCGCCGTTTTTGGCCTTCCGCGTTGTTTTATGTTTCAAGCTTTTCAGTGTTCCGTATAAACTATATCGTTACATCTTGCATACCCCCTTGTATGTCTATCTCATTCTGCTGTTCTTATTAGTCCTCTTTGCTTTACATTTTGCTTCTTGACTTGTATAGTACTCATTGGCTTGAGTCTGTATCCGAATCGTATACAGTCCCTTCCCCTCGGGGTCAAGTGTTATCATTCCAAGTGGGATACGTTTCCTGTACCCATGTAATGCAATAATGCTTCTGTATAAATAAGTGTACAATGATCCAGAACGGCACTCTGGAAGGAACAATGACCGCTAACCAATGATCGCTAACAGACTCCAGAATACTCCAAAAAATATGCTGTATGATGGAGTTATCATAGACCTTCACCCAAAAACAGCCTCCTAAGAATACCTTCGCCTGGCCCAGTGATCTGACTCTCAATTTCTTTCTGGGAAACGAAGCAAACAAGGTTTTGCTCGTCCAATGCTTTGCTAAGTGAGCTTCCGCTAGATTTTGAAGGTGTGCGTCGGACGTCTGAGCCGCCAGCGACAGTACCACCACGACCTCGACCTTGGTATTCGCCGACAAGTCCTAAAGTCTCCAAGCTACCAAGAACATCTTTAAACTCCGTTGCGGTCAATGGGTGCAGAATGTTGTCTGTCCTGCAAAGGGTACAATATGCATCAAAGATTTGTTTAACTGTTGGAGCCAAGTTCTTGGACTTGGATGGAGTTTGCGGAATGTCGTTTTCGCGTCGTTTTCGGTCCAGTGCGACCAGCGCACAAATTGCCGCTTTTTGTTGAAGGTTGAGGCACTGTAGCCTCTGAGTTGTTCCCTGCCCAAAAACTGATGATGTGATTTTTGCGACATGTGCAATGCTAGCTCGGGGTGCTGTCATAATCGTGTAAGGGAGTGCCGAAGTCCCCTTCGCCAATGAATGCTTAGGAGAAAATGAAAGATTGTTATTTTCGACCAGAATGGTTTTGGAAGGGCTGTTTAGATTCTGCATGTCGTGTTTCTGCATCGTTTC
Organism: Aspergillus foveolatus; assembly: GCF_047715535.1. NCBI lineage: Eukaryota > Fungi > Ascomycota > Eurotiomycetes > Eurotiales > Aspergillaceae > Aspergillus > Aspergillus foveolatus. Next base: position 131,171 of record NW_027396091.1, on the reverse strand, counting down.
CTGCTCAATCACGTCGATTGCTCGTTTGATGAGTTCAAAAGCCTTTCGTAGATCTCCGGTTTGCGAAGCCACCTTTTTTGCACATAGCTGGATGGCTGCAGGTTGGACGAAAGGAATGAAATTCGGATCCTCCGCCTGGCCTCCTGGGAGCAATGAGCGAAGGCGCTCGATAACCACGCCTGCAATCTGGCTGGCATTGTATGGCAGAAATGGGAGCAGAAGAGGCTTCAAGTTCTTTGCCTTCAATTGAGGCAGGGATCGATCGGTTAGATCAAGTGCGTTGGCGATTCCAATCAGCAGCAATTTCGATTCCCCTTGTAGTGACCACTCAAATAAAGACTGGAGGATGCCAGCATCCGATGTGAGAAGATGGTCAATTTCATCCAGCATGACTAAAAACATGTCTTGTTTGCTGGCTTGTTTCTTCTCCGGCAAAAACATACTTTTCAGCCTGTCGGCTTCGCTCTTCTTGAAAACATCGTCATCATCACACAGATCCTCAGTAAGCTTGCTGTAGACATCCCGCGCTGTCCTCATGCTCGCACAGTTCAGCTGCGCGACTCTTGCCGGCTTAATTTCAACCTCATCAAGAATTTCCTTAACAAGAGCACTTTTGCCGGTACCTGGAGGACCGCTGACATACATGCACCCGCCCCTTTTCAACTTCATGCCATCGGCAATGAACGACGCAAGCTTTTCTTTCTCCGCCTCACGACCGATGATCCGCCCGGAACTTGCACCTCGCGCGAATAGCTGACGGGCTTGCGTGTAGACAGTCTGAGTAGTTGTTGGAGTTCCCAACTGTCGCGGCGTACGGGGTGTTAGAACTTTTGCTCCCACCTGAACTCGATGCTTCGGTGTGACAGGCGGCGAGTCAAGAGCATTCCGATATCTGGCCTTCGTAGGAGTTCTGACTTCAGCAGGTTTTAGGTTTTTGTCTGTACAGATCAGCCAATGTACTTCACATGCCGCCGTTCGTGCCTACCATCGATAGTTTGGGATGTACTCCGTATGATATTCTCTTTCGAAAAGGACGGCTCCTGATCCTCTTGCAAATCAGTCTTACTTTTCCTCCTAGAGACAGGCGAGCGGCTTTTTGTGGTGGCGGCATTCTCTGATTGAGGCTCGTCGTTGTATATTGTCCGAGATCGAAGCTGGCGAGTCGAGGGTGCTTTTGGTGATTGATTGCTTTCACGATGGATTCGGGGGTGTTGTGTCCGGCGTCTGCTATTACTACGCAGCGGGAGAGAAGCTACAGATTCGTGACAAGGTCAGCAAATGGAAGGAGCGTGAAGAAACGGACAATATAGTCGTACCTTCTGTCTCGATGGCGCTCCTCTGGCGCTTTCCCAGGGCTGTTGCAGCCATAGTGAGGACAGGAAAGAGCAACCAGCAAAGAATTCTCTTATAGATAAAATTGTACTGTCCAATTATACAATATCCGTCAATCGTTACTGGGTGTCCGTGTCATGGGGAGATAGGAGAGGCGGACGTTTTCACTGACCGCAGCTCGTCCTAAGGAGGCATAATTGGTTCCTCTACTTTCGCGTCTACGCGCGACGCGTCTATTATTCACGTGATCACGATGTATGTGCTATCTCTTGCCGATGCCGGAAAATCATATAATCCGGCCCTACGTCCACCAACTGCGTCACTAAGGCAGCCTGATAGCAACCATGGAGCTTTAGCAGAGGGCAAATACATCTTTATTCTTCCCATTTCTTCCTCGTCCGTTATTTGAAACTTAAAACGTCGAGCCTGTGCTTTTTCACTTTCTGAACCTTTTTTAGATGATAGAATACATGCTGAGACCCCTTCGACCCTCGACCAAACTTGGTGGGATTCGCGTTTGTCTGCAGCTCTTCGCTTTCAACCTTGTGGTCTGAACTCATATAAGGACACAATTTGAGGACAACGCCACACACCTCTATAATAACTACGTCTAAAAGTTTCGGAGGACATTCGTTCGCCATGGATAGCGACGTCGTGGCCCAATTTTCCGAAATTACCGGCTCAAAGCCGGAGCTTGCAACTCAGTACCTGCAGTTGACCGACTTCAACATTGAGCAGGCTATGCAGCTGTACTTTGAAAACGACGGAGCGGAGTTAACGCGCGACCCGGTTCCATCAAATTCTGCAGCAAACAGGGCATCTCGTTCCACAAGCTACGAAGATGCGTCGGGGGTAGTGCACCTGGACTCTGATGAAGACGAAGCTCAATCTACGCCACGGAACCGGTCATTAAATACATCAACGCTCGAAGACGATGCAGCCATGGCACGCCGTCTACAAGAGGAAATGTACGGAGGACAAGGTGCTGCCGATGAAGTGCGTGCGCCGATGGCCCGTACCACCGAAACACTTGTTGGACCAGAGGTAGACTTTGGGGATGATATGCATGAGAGTATCTTAGGGCAAATCCGGACTCGTCAACGACGCGCGAGTGAGTATACCCTTCATTCATCGTATTAGATCTTGCTGCTAATAAGATTGCGCTTAAGATCGACCTGGCATTTTCAACCAGAGAGATACTACGTCGATATGGACCGGCGAAGAGGAGGAAGAGTCCCACCGCGAAAGGCTGGCGGCAGCAACAGGCGGCGCCTCCGAGAGATCGAGCAAAACAAATCTGCTTGCAGAACTGTACCGCCCACCTTTCGAAATCATGTCAAGATTACCTTGGGATCTCGCTCGAGAAGATGGACGTGAGCATGAGAAGTGGCTTCTGGTGAATATTCAGGACCCATCCATCTTTGACTGCCAGGTTTTGAACCGGGATTTATGGAAGGACGCCAACGTCAAGGAGACCATACAAGAGCATTTCATATTTCTGCAGTACACCAAAGATGACCCCCGTGCCGCGCCGTACCTACAATATTACTTCCAGGCTAGTGACGTTTCCGATAACTACCCTCATATTGCCATCGTTGACCCGCGGACGGGTGAACAAATGAAGATTTGGTCAGGTCCACCGGTGGTGAAGGCTGCTGATTTTCTGATGCAACTTCACGAGTTTCTCGACCGATACAGCTTGAAGCACAATGTCCGAAACCCAGTGGCGAAACGAAAACCAGAAATTAAGGAGAAGAGCATTGATGCCATGACGGAGGAAGAGATGTTGGAGCTAGCATTGAAAAACAGCCTCGGGGCGAACGCTGGACAGTCTCGAAAGATGGAAGACCCCGACGACTTAACGCGGAGCGCTGGAGACGTCAAAGGCAAAGGTAGAGCGGTCGATGACGAGGACGCTGAGATGGATGAGGCAGACAAAAGTGCAGCTGCAGACGCTGAAACATCCGCATTTTGGTCTATTGCAAGTGATCGACCACACACCGAACCTCCTGCTGACCCTGCAACGACGACACGCATTCAGTTCCGACATCCCACCGGAAGAATCATCAGACGTTTCGCATTGAATGATCCGGTCAGGAGGATTTACGAATGGCTGAAAGCCGAGCCTGTCCTGAAGGAGAAAGCTGGCGTCGAATTCGAGCTTAATGCTATGGGCCGCAACCTGATTGATGCTCTAGATCAGAGTGTGGAGGCTGCCGGTCTGAAGAATGGTACCATCATGATAGGATACATCGAGGATTAAGAATGACGGGGAATGGTATACAGAGTATGGTAGCCGGCAGATTTTCTATCTATCAAACCCGAAATGATCCGTCACGGATAATTACTTACCACATAATGAATTCGGCTTCGGTTGATATAGGAACGCTTCTACTCGCTCTCTGTAGACTCCTCGCCTATTTGGTTGTATTCCGGACTACTTGGACACCGCCCTCAAGCGCCCACCTTGACCGCCCGGCAGAATAGACTTCGTGCGGGCCCCAATCATCGTCCGTTATGACATTATTGTTGTTGTTGTGTCGTCTTGGCTGTGCTCCTCCTTCGTCGTTAGCTCCCTGGTGGAAGACAACGCAAGGGAGCTCTCTCCAGAACCATTTATTGCCAACACTCTTCGATGATTACTCACATTCGCCAATGACTCAACCCTCAGTTTAAGCAAGGAAGGACTGGCAAGGTTGGGCCTGTCTTGCTTTCCTAGACCCAGTTTCAGCCGCTCACTGCCCGCTTTTGTTGACGTCGACGGCTATCCCCATAACGATAGCTAACGAACGATCAACGCTTCGCTTCTGGCTGTTTTCGATAGCCATCTTTATTCTCTGAATTGCCCAAGCTTCAAACTTTCGACCTCATTCATGTTGCGCCTTCTCCTTACCCCACTTGTTGAGACTTACACCTATCGGTAGGTGAGTAAACATTCAGTTGTTCCTAGTCGAGGCCGATGATCGCCTATTTAATACGCCCCATCAATCCGGCTGTGCCTATGCTGGTACTGCAGCGCTCTCTCTTGTGCTAATGCAAACCCAGACATTGCAAGTTCTAGTGGGTGATCGAGAGATACTCAAAGCGTCACCAAAATGGAAGGCCTGGTGGATCCAGAGACGCTTTACATGAAACAAAACTGCATTGGTACGTATTGAGAGCACTGGCTCGCACCGTTCTGTAATGTTTCTGACTGCCGATTTAGGTGGCGGAAGCTTCGGACGGGTGTATAAAGGGTATGATACTTGACCCTCCACTCTTCCAAAGTACATTCTTGATACGAACAGCATACTACAGTGTCGATAAACGCAACGGGAAATCAGTGGCGATCAAGATAATTGACGTTGAAAACGCCGAGGATGAAGTCGAAGATATCATTCAGGAGATTGCCATCCTGTCCGAACTCAACTCGCCGTACGTGACCAGGTACCATGGGTCATATTTGAAAGGGTCGAGTCTCTGGATTGTAATGGAATTCTGTTCTGGAGGCAGTTGCTCCGATCTAATGCGCCCGGGGCCTATTCCAGAGGAATATATTGTTATCATTATTCGAGAACTGCTAAAAGGACTGGACTATCTGCACAGCGACAAAAAGCTGCATCGCGATGTCAAAGGTGCGCAATCCACCATTACTATTGGGGATAGGGTCCAATACTCACGATTAATAGCTGCAAACATCCTCCTAACGTCGGGCGGCCAAGTGAAACTGGCAGACTTTGGCGTCTCCAGTCAGCTATCGGCTACAATGACCAAGAAAAACACCTTCGTAGGAACTCCGTTTTGGATGGCCCCAGAAGTGATCAAGCAGTCAGGATATGATTACAAGGCCGATATCTGGTCACTCGGTATAACAGCGATTGAGCTTGCCAATGGGGAGCCACCGTACTCGGATATACATCCCATGAAAGTCCTTTTTCTAATACCCAAGAATCCACCCCCTACACTGCAAGGTGCATACAGCAAGGCATTCAAGAACTTTGTCGAGCTCTGTCTACGAAGAGACCCGCGAGAGCGACCAACGGCCAAAGAGCTCCTTGAGCATCCCTTCATCAAGCGAGCAAAAAAGACCAATTACCTAACGGAGCTAATTGAGCGCTATGAGCGTTGGCAGGCAGTTAGCGGAAATCAGAAGGCTGACGAAGATGACGAGCTGGATCAGGAGCCTGCAGCTGCGCCGAAGACCACCGAGGAAGAGGATGACCTTTGGGATTTTGGCACTGTTCGCCCAGTGGGCCGAGGGCACGCTTTGAATCCGATGAGAGTGACAGATCTCAACGCCAGGGGCTATGGCACGAGAGATCGGGATTCCAAACTCGAACAGCGAAGCGAAGCAACAAGATCAAATAATCCTGCGACTCCATCATTTGCTCTACCTAAGAGCACACCTACCTCACCAAAACAATCTTCTCCATCGAAGATTCCACTACCTCCCTCCCCGGTGAAAGCGACGCATATGGACAACTGCCCCAGAACGCCTTCGTATCTTACCCGACAGAAACCAAGGGAAAGCCCTGGGAGTGAATATGACAGAGCTCTACAGCAATCTTTAGCGCAAGACCTGAGTTTCCTGCAGCTTGACCGCTCGCCAGGAAGCTCTATGGCAACTATGATAGACAGGGAAAGCCCGCTCTCAACACCTTTACCCCACCAGCCGTGGTCATCCACGGCAGCGGAAGCACCGACCCTGCAGGCATCACCTTCTCGACAACCCGCGGAACAACAAGTCAGGCCAGATACGGAGCCGTCCCGCGCTCAGCCTCCATTATTTTCTCAACCGCAAACTCAGCCGCAGCCCCCTTCACCAAGACCTCCACCAACACCGAAGCATGCCTCTCCGCCGCCGCAACCTAAACAACAAAATTATGTACATGCACCATTGCAGAATCTTGCATCCAGTCATGTCAGCCCAAACAGTCCTTCATACAATAAGCCCGCCAACTCGAAAGCACAAGACATGAAACAGTCACGAACGTCTCACGAAATCACTGCCCTGAACAGCGTAATTATTCCTGCCTTGAAGGAAGCCGTCCAACGTCGAGCTCGCTGCGTAGATATTGCTACCCGGTCGACTATAGCCCATGATGGAGAGAGTCTGAAAGCGGCATTGGAGCTCCAATCGCGGCGTGAACACGCTCAAGAAATGATAGAATCATTATCCAACGATCTGGGCAGTATCCTCACTAGGATCGAGCGCTGGGACAATGACGCAGCCGTGGGCATGGGTGCCGGCATCCACTCCTTTCTAGAAGGGTTTCTTGAAGAGATCCTCATCAGAATAGAACCAGGCGATGAAGACGAGCTCCGATGAGCTTCAGTGCTCTCTTTGCTTCCTCATTCACATAATTCTGCTCTAGAGCCGTTACCGTGTTTCTTTCTTTTCCTGTTTCTCTTAGGATAGCACACATGAAGGTCCATTGCAATGGGCGTCAGCACGGTGCAGCTGTATGCTCAGGAACACAGTGCAGAAGATCTCGCAATTTCTGTTCAAACTTTCCTTCTGTTTTCATTCTTCACTATCTGTTTATACAGGGCTGGCCCTTTAGATCTTCCAATTTGGAACAAGATATTATGCAGGGGGTCTAAATCTGCCACTTTTCATGATCCAGCTCCAGAGACCTCAGTAAGCAACAATTCCAGCCCATTCCCAAGCGAATTTGGATGGATGGGCACTTTGACCGACAAGCCAGCTACCGGAAAGGAGAAAAGAGCGTATCCATCATATATTTTCTCGCACGAGTATCAGCCTTAATCGCACAATCTCCGTCACCTGCTTACGGCACCGGCAGCCCAGCCTACCAAGACTACCAGCCCAGCTGTATCCGCATATATCAGATGATTGCATCCATCACGTTTTGAAAGATACCAGAGCCCTCTCGCATGCTTTCGCGACATCGCTAGGCTCTAAACTCACTCTCGCGACGGATTTCCATTGGACACCTGACGGGGAGGTTGCCCAGGCCTGCGTGAAAGGGCCGGGCCCGGCAGCTTCAATATATTCGTAACCCAAGTATTTTTCTTTCTGCCCAAGTACGAGGTTCCTCTAGCGGCTATCCTACTCTGCAGGGGAGCTTTCAAGACCAACAGGAAGACAAGTGGTGAAAGCCGAGACATTATCTCATGACGGAAAATGTCAACCATTATACACTCACTAGTAGAACTACTTTTGCGGACCAGATCTGGGCCGCAACGTGCAAGCTCCAGCCCGTCCTCAAAGTCAGTCAAGAACAGCCAGCAGCCCGATGAACGGCTCCTCGATGCCAGGGCCAATTACTAGGCGTATACTATGCGGGAGCAGCAAGAGCAGCCGGTGTGGTCGAGGTATGCGTGGCTGCCGGCTGTCATTGGATGAGTAGGGTATAAGGGGAGGAATGGGTTGATCATAAATTCAGATGATGACACCAATGCTGTCGAGTGGCACATGATGCTTTTCCAGGATCCCGGCAACGTGCTTGTCCTTGACTTGCCCTTGATAGCTTGGGCAATGTTGGGGAGAGAGTCGTTTACCATGTCCCTGGGGCTTCCCAGGTCGAGGTTGACATTACACTGGTTGCTCAGGCGTAGACCACAACGTCCATTCCTCGAAGCCTCTAATGGGTGGCCCCATTCATGGGCCCCTTGGCGCTTTAGGGCTGAAAATAGTGTCGGTGACGGAGATCTGTACTGTCGACAAAGGCGGGGGGTTAGTTAACCGCGCTGGCCACAATGACGATGTTACTGTGTACGTCAGGCCCCTTGCTCCTTACACCTTGCACTTCGAAGCCGGTAAAGCTCTATGGTGTCTTTGCTCTGCTTGACGCATGCGCAAGAATCTATCCGCTTGCTGCTGGGGCTTGGTAAAGTCGCGGGGATTACATGCCATCTACCACCTCCACCCCATCTCAGCTGTAGTTCTGTATATATATATAGCATACCTGAAGCATGGATTTCTCACAATCAAAGTGGATATACACTCTTTGACCTGTATAAAGAGGGCTCACTCCACTATGGATCCATTATTCATACCGCTAGCCAACACTAGATATATCTCTATTACTAATGTTTAAGCATTTTGGGTCGTGTATGTGCTTAGGTGAGACATGCGATCTTTTCCGTGTTTGCATTTGACTTCACCTGGTACCTCGCTTACCATGGGCTGCGGGATCAGAAGGGAGACAAGGCAGTGGTTCCTCCGGTACAAGTCACCCAGAAGTTGAGATGCTCTTGGGTGAGCTCCTGCCAGTCGACATCTGTGCGCGGTGGATGCATTGGCCCCGAGCAGACCTTGGCCTTTTGCACTAATGCGCGAATGACAATTAGCGAAAGGGAGGTGGCTTGGAGCAGCTAAGACCGTGGAGTCTTAGGGCTATGTATCCGAAGATTCGTCGATTGGATTTGTGAACTGCATTGGGTGGAGCGGTAGCTGTGGCACCGTCGTCTCAGTATCGCAATGCATCATTCCGTCGTTCGAAGGGCGTCACAAATATTGGCGTCCGGCTACATGACCTTCAAAGTGGGAAGAAGCTGCTTTTGCTTCTGCTAACCCCCGGGGCGAAACAGCCAGTCCGTTTCGGGGGTGGGTATCAAATAATTCGTGATATTGAACTCGTTTGTATGGGTAGAAGCATTATCCACCGGCAAAGAGTTCGAATTGCCAGTTCCAGTCAATCCAGGTATCGACATGGGGTTATTGACAGCATCGGCCATGTCAAGACCGCTAATATCAGGGGTCCGACCGGCGGGGACTCGCGGGACATTGAAGAAACCGAAAACGTCTAGATACTCCAACTCATTTGGTGCTAAGCTTCTCGATGGCAATCCAGCTGACGGAGCCGCTGCCTGACTTGCAGTTGGCGACGAACGGGGTTGCCGCGATATCAGGAAGTCCAGGTCAAAGGCGCATCGGCGCATGTCTGCGAGGATTTTGACAGAAGAAGGTGTGGACCGATCACCATCGCCGGCACCGGATTGCTGATACTCGCCGTATTCATCGAGAACTCGTTGCAGGATTGAGCTGTACCTCTCCGCTACTTTCCAGTACTTGCCCATTTGGGAAAGAGTGTCAACGATAAACACGATATCGGGACTGACTGTGTGCGCGATGGTAGATCCGTGGACGAGCAGCAACCGAGCAGAAACCCAAAGTGTAAATGCAAATGGCGGTCCAAGCTTGTCCAAAATGTTGTTGTTCACGACAAAACGGGTGACTGAAACAATGTTATCAACTGCGAGCAGACATCGCTGGCTTGCACTGTACGACGGTGTGAAGATCGGAGACCGTGTAGTTGGATATGCTGCTGAAGAATGGAGCCGGATTACCGCCCTGCCGTTGGGGTCAGCGAACAGCGAAACGTTTTAGATAACATTGACTCACGTCTGGTAAACAGAATGTAACTGAACCCAATCACAGTGGTGCCCCTTGTGCTTCGAGCCGCTAAACGCCCGAGAGGCGTTTTCGTAGGTATACTCCGTAGGAAGATTGAACTCCCAGGTGGTCAGCTCGCTATCCAATTTGCGATACGTGGCTTGCCACTCCTCAACATCGGATAGAACCCCAATGTCCACGGGCCGCTTGAGGAATACATGTATCCGTGAGAGAATACCAAGAATTTCCACGTAGAGTCCGAATGAACCAACGTTCTCGGAACGAATGAGATGATCTGGGCGGTCATTCGACGACTGAAACCACCTCGTCTCAACTGGCTGGTTCTTAATGAAAAATTCGTCTTTACACGGAAGCTTGCGATCGATGTCTTTGTCATCCAAAGCAAAGTCGAAAGCGGTTGCGAGAGTAGAATACCGGTCAAGAAGGTACACCATCCAGAAAAGCCGACGCCTGCCCTCGTCTTCAATCCACGACTCCGCTTCGGGAAGAGTGACGGCCCGCAATGTATATATTGAAGGATAGAGGGGAGTTATAAGGGTTGACTTGGACTCGACAGCCAGGCCCAATTGAACCACTGACCTTGTTATCAAGGCAAGGAGTTTCCAACCAGGTGGCCCGTTAGATGACCCGACAAGGTCCAAGGCGAGAATCACCAGAGCCTGCAGTGCCTTTACCGACGAGTTTTCCAGGCCATAAAGCAGAACCTTTTGCTTGGAGGAGTCGTGATACCGCTTGCGATTTTGTTCGGTGAGTCGGCTGTCATTAGAAAAGCGAAGGGTAGTCGCGACGATAGCATAGAGAACCATGCGGTCAGCCTCCTCTAGAGGGGTGGGACCGAAGAAAGTGTCAAGTGTCGTTCGTCGATGCAGGATCGGGCACCAAGTATTTAGATGCTCAAAGTAGAGGTCTACCAGCGCATACAGTAAATCATAAGGGGGAAGATCGAGCTCGGGGTCAGAGAACGACTGTTCTTGATTCGAAAACAAACTGACAGGTACTTTCAAGGATGACTCGTTATCGTTGTAGTCATTCTGCGGCGTGGAGTTGGTTATCTGTGGCAAGGGAGCTACCGAAGGAAGAGCACCGGTGATTTGATTCTGAATAGAGTTTTTCACCGACATGTCCGTTGGACTAGTAGTGACGGGCTCCGGTGGACGTGGAGCTGAGGGCACAGATGATGGCTCATGGAAATAGAATGGGTTTCGCGGACTGGGCCCATGTGCTGCAGAAGGCTCTGAGGGTGAGCTATACGATAGGGGTCCTTGCTGGTGTAGATCATTCGACATCGAGAGCCGCGGCTGCCCTTGAAGGATATGCGTCTCGATGAGACGAGCTTGCGCCTGGATGATATCCTCCAATCTGTCTATTGGCTGTCAATGAGAAGGTGCATAGGTAGTAACCGGGATACCCGTACCGAGGCGTTGCTCTAGCTCTTTTCCGTACCCTGCACGAAGGCCAGGCTTCTTTCTTTCCTTGTACTCGCAAACCTGACCATTCCGTGTACACCATCCACAGCTTGGTTGAGCTCGATCTAGATGGCAGTCAGATACTAAGGCAAGGATAGAATACCAAGAAACATACCGCACTTAACCTTGCGCTGCTTGCATAATTCACACCTGGACTTGTCAATCTAGCGTCCAAAGAGGGACCGAAAAGGGACGCGGTATGGTCTATGGTTATGCAACAAGGCATTGCAAGCACTGCAAGGCACTGCAGGGCAGGAAGGACTGGTCGGATAATCCGGGGACGGGTGGTTGACTTACGAGACTGTGAGTGGCCGCCTGCGTTTCAAGCCACGCGAGGATCCATTTTGAGCAGGACCGGCATCACTATCGACCGCCGACCAGGACTCATCAGCACTGTGGTCTTTGTCCTGATCAAAAGCCGGATTCGCAGCAGAAGGCGGGGGTTGTTGCGGTACAGCTGCGGTAGCAGCGTTCGGCATGGTGTGTAGCGAGGGTGAGTCTCCAACGAACAAGCTCCGTCCACCATCAATAGCGGGAATGCATAATGAGCGGGCGGGAGAAGGGGGTCAGATCGACAATGATAAGAGGCGGGTCTCAGTAGCTGATGATAATTGGAAGATCCGCGAGTCCAGCCTGCCAGATACTTTATCCCTCGCGTCTGGGTCGCTGGGTGTTGAGGAAAGAGAAGTCCGGGGGGAGGGAAGTTGACAAGCGGAGACGCAGCACAGGAACACATGCTTGTCAGTGCGGAGAGCATTAATTACCTGCATAGCCTGACTAAGCAGCATAACACACATAAACCCCGCAAAATACGGGCTTGGCATGTGGCCATCTCCACGGTTTTCTCTACTACTATATGAAAAGGATGGCCCTCGTGACTATGAAGACTCGATACGGAAAGTGGAAAATTCAGATGCCGCCAACAATGGAGGAGAAGACAGATAAGATCTCACAGCCGGCTGCGAGCCCTAAACATTAGCCGGCTGCCTGTATTGCCAGTATTCTTCCCATGTTTCCCTGTCGCTGATCTCGGGGGAGCATTGCCCCGAGCCTAGGACTTTCTCCGACCTCTGCCACGCCCTGCCCCTCGGTGCCGACCAGCTCGGCGCCCTCAAATATCCCGTGTCTGCCCTCGTGCAGCGTCTCGTACTTTGATCCTCTTGATCTATCCCATTTTTTCTCAATAGAGTGGTTTCTGGTCTGCTTCAGTTCTCGTCACAATGGCTACCGCGACATTCCCCCGCATTAAGACGATCCGCACATTTGTGATCGATGGCGTCGGTTCTGGTGGTGACTACCACAATGTATGTTGCTTGTGCGATAACGGATGAGACGGCGTCAGGTGTACTAACTCGAACAAGGTCAAAGGTGGCCACTGGCTCATCGACAGCGATATCTCCACCCCTATGACCCGATGGGCGCAATATCGAGGATCGCGGACATCCTGGGGTATTAACGTGCTAGGATCCTTCTGCGTGGAGATCGAAGCAACCGACGGGACAAAGGGCTTTGCGACTGGCTTCGGCGGTCCTCCTGCTTGCTGGCTGGCACATCAACACTTTGAGCGGTTCCTGATTGGTGCAGGTATGTTGAACCGCATCGTGAGACTAGGAGGAAGCAAGCTGATTGTTAGATCCCCGCGACGTCAACGAGCTCTTCGAGAAGATGTATCGAGGCTCCATGTTCTACGGCCGCAAAGGCCTTCCCATCGCCGTCATCTCCGTTATCGACCTCGCCCTCTGGGACCTCGTCGGCAAGATCCGCAATGAGCCCGTCTACAAACTCATCGGCGGTGCCACCCGTTCCCGGCTCGACTTCTACTGCACTGGCCCTCAGCCCGGCTCCGCTAAAAAGGCCGGCTTCGTCGGCGCCAAGGTAGCCCTCCCCCATGGGCCTGACGAGGGCGTTGAAGGTCTCCTCAAGAATATCGAGTACCTCCGCAAACAACGCGAAGCCGTGGGCCCTAACTTCCCCCTCCGCGTCGACTGCTACATGTCGCTCAACGTCCCCTACACCATCGAGCTCGTCAAGCGCGCCGAGCAGGAGGGCCTCCACATCGACTGGTGGGAGGAATGCCTCAGCCCCGACGACTTCGACGGTCAAGCGCTCCTCAAGCGCGCCCACCCAACCGTCAAGTTCACTACCGGTGAGCACGAGTACTCCCGTTTTGGATTCCGCAAGCTCGTGGAGGGCCGCAACGTCGATATCATCCAGCCCGATGTCATGTGGCTCGGTGGACTCACGGAACTCCTCAAAGTCTCTGCACTCGCGGCGGCCTATGACATCCCTGTTGTGCCTCACGCGTCGGGCCCTTACTCCTACCACTTCGTCGTCTCGCAGCCCAACACGCCCTTCCAGGAATACCTTGCCAACTCTGCCGACGGACACACCGTCGAGCCGGTCTTTGGTAATCTATTCACCAACGAGCCCATTCCTACAAAGGGATACCTTGACGTCTCAATTCTTGATAAGCCTGGCTTCGGCTTAGAACTGAACCCTTCCGCGCCCTTGATCCCCGCTGCGTCGTTCCTTAACCCTGCACCCGCGCGGAGCCTCCCTGCTCCGGCCACAGAAGAGAAGGCTGAGACGAATGGCACGCATTAGCTTCCCAACCACATCATCTTATGATTGCATGTACATGACGGCTTCTTTTCCTTTCCTTCTTTGTTTCTCTGCATAAATTGGTTGGTTTTGGTTGGTCGCGAATATGGACCACAACTCAAACTGGATATGGATCTTGATAGACGGAAATACTATACCGAATCTTTTCAATCCCCGCATCTACATTCCCTTCCAAGACTTGGAAGATTCCATTTCAGGATTACGATAGACAGATTACAGCTTTAGCAACCACGATTCATAACTATAATTCGGCGTAATCACCGAGGTAGTGGTGTCTTGCGACTGGTGGGACTGCGGGGCATCTCGGCCCATCAATAGCACGAGCATCCTAGGCTCTTCCATTCATCCACCAATTGCCGACAGGTTACGCCATTGCTCCGCGAACTCGGTACCACAAGTTAAAGCTATTATATCGGATCCGAGAGATCTCCGACGTACGGTCGAGATAGAATGCTTTTAGCGGTGGCGATCATGGTCCAGGGTATCATGCGCGTAGGCGGGGGTGGTGTTAAGACCTAAACTAATTTATATTAGTGGCCTTTCTGGATACGTGTTGGGAGGTCAGTAGGCTATCAGAGTCCGTATAAAATGGATGTATAAATCGCAAACATAGATGGCATAATATTCATACTCGTCATCTGGATATATAAATTCAAGCCAAGCCAAAAACAAACTTAGGGCAGGGAGAGTTTGTGTGCTCTGCTCTGCTCTGCCCTGCCCTAAAACAGGCCTCGCATCAATCTGAAAGACGCGAGGCTATACTGACAAGTCGAGAGATCCAATCTCAGCAACTGAAGGGGATATCAGCGATGGGGAATAATGTACAGGTGAAGGGTAATGATGGCTCGGAGATCTGATCATGACACTGCACAAACAAGATACATAGGAAAACGTGAATAACAAAGGAAACTCATTCATAAGAGAAACATAAAATAGCATGCAGATTAGACGATTCAAGCCTTTCCACAATTCCACCTCCATTCCACTCACAGACTTCGGCATTTATGCAGCCGCTTGTTGGGGTGGGTAGTGGCCGGGAATATGCAACTCGATGGTTGAAATGCTTTTCTGGGTCTGGGCGGTAGGTCTCTTGGGAATATCCAGCGAGTTCCGCATGCTGCTCGGGATCGACGTCCGAGGCCTATGCTTCTCAGATTCAATTTCATCGTCCGACTGTTCTTCAACGGACGTCGGGACGGTATTGGCCGTGCTATGCGTGCATTCCGTCATGTTGGAATTTGTGAAAGCAGTTGATGTGGTTTCACCGCGGTTCCGCTGGCGAGCCTGAGCGTGGTCTTGTGCCGTAGTAGGGTCGAGACCAGCAACGAATAATGAGTTTGTAGAATCTCTGTTCGAGTTGAACGCTTCCTGGTTGTTGATGGTGGCAGGCGCTTGTTGGGGGAACTGTTGGTTATGACGGTCGAAGGAATCAGATGTTACCATGTATTTTTCCGAGGGATGGTCGTATCCATCAATAGGAAATCGAGGCGCCGCGTTCACACTTGCCGACCTGCTCTGGTTCGAATTCTGGATTGAGTCTAGATCTCGATCAGAATTGAACCGGTTGCCTGTGCCAGCAAAGTGCGCACCATCAGGCAATGATCCCGCTGTCGCTAGCAAATCTCTCTCTCCAGAGCTCTCTCCGCTCGAAGGAGACAGTGGTGTGTGTTGGTGACGATCGATTTGCACATCGCTAGGAAACTTGCCACCTGGCTGGCGCTGAGATGTAGGACGTTCCTGTTGCATCACAACTGATCCAGCAGAGTATGGGGTCCGATCGGCTTCGTCTTCATCCAATACTCCGTCACTACTGCTGCGGAAACTGGCACCACTGACGGTACGTACATGTCGCCTGACGTACGCATTTCGTGCCTCTCCTGTCATATTGATCATTCGCTCGATATCTTCGTACCAGGCAATCATCGTTTCGTGGGACTCCGCTCTAAACACCCAAGAGTGACCCCGGTGCATCGTTCCCGTTTGCCGTCCTTTCAGCATGAACTTGTGCGATGTCGAGTCCGGTTGCGAATGCGATCCAAGTTTCTGTTCCGGAAGGTATAATGACATCACTGGTGTCTGCCATGCAACCCTATCCGCCGACTTAAACTCATGGAGATGAGTCGGTGACAAAACATACCTGCAGCAGGATTAGCACATCGAGCAGCCCAACGGGTAAGCAGACGAACCATCCAGGAGCATAGCTCTTTAGATACTTGCTCTTGCGCTCCAGCATCCCTGACCTGACTTCTGCAGCCGCCGGATGATCCTTACCGGGGTACGTAATGCTGTCAACGTCACGGATTCGGATACGTGGGTCCACCATTTCATCCGTATTCGCGACAAATGCGTTCCATTCATGGTCGTGTGGCATTGAAATTGGGCCCGCGCGAAGCTTGTCTACCGTGTCGAGCGTGTGATCTGCCTCCCGCTTCATAATACCGGCATAGGCGTTGTAAGCCTTCTGGATTTCGCCGACCACAATGGATTCAAGCTCACGACCAGAGCTCTCAAGGTTCAAATAGGCCTAGTATGGACATTAGCAAATGAGATATACCAAGGACAGTGGACGCACCCGATGAAGATAGTTTTCCTCCTCAATTTGCTTCTCTATTTGTTTCTCGACGCTGAGGCGGACAATGAAAGGATCTCCCTTGCCAGACGTAGCCGATGGATCAGTATCGACCAGGCCCAATGCCTCTTGCAAATGTCGGACCGTCTTTCGAGTAGCATCAACTTCTTTGTCAACCGAGTTACGGAAATCCCCGGCTAGCGCCTTGATCTCTTTGGTCTTCTTCTGCAGATCGTTGCGGAGCCCTACTAGCTGGTTGACAACTTCGCTCTCAACCTCTGCGGCTTTGCTCATCTCATAATGCGCTTGCCTATGGAAACCCGTTAGGATTTCAGTCGCGTCACCAAGACCGCCTGACTTCAGAAAAGTCGATGGAAGCGTCGTATTATTCATGATATTCGTTGAAGAAAGATAGAGTTTCGCTCGGGCTTCATATGACTTCTGCAGCTCCTTGAAAAACACAATCAGATCCTTGAGAACTTTGCGCCAAGCTAATCGGTGTGATTAGCAGATTAATCTAAGTGACGGTGATTGGGGGAACTGAGCATACCCTGGAAGCGTTCTGCCAGAACCTCTGTGGGATTGCCGCTGGTCGGAACGGGGATATAAAAAGCGCTGTTGACGTCTTCCTCTCCGTCCACCGCATATTTCTCTCTATCGCCTAATGCCAGGCTGCGCACACTTCCGGCGCGCAAACTCCGACGACTTCCGCTGCGGCGCAGACTGCCCCTTTTACTCAGAGACGACTTCTTCTTCAGGGTCCCGGATCTAGTTGGCGTGGCGGCACGCGAGTGAGACATTGCAGACGCCGACCGTTGCATAATTGACGGTCGGTCTGCAGAACCCCGCATGCTCATGGTATCCAACTCCTCGTGGAAGCGCCCGTAGTTGGCGAAAGGGGGGGGGTCGACAGCGCCGTGAGCGCCGTTATATCCGGAAGTACTGCCGGCGTAAGAGTTGGGCCGCGAGCCTGATCGTGCGCCGTAGCCCCGACCTGGGACCAGTGTATCAGGAGGATGTGATGAAGGCCCAAATGAGTCTTGCACGGGAGTTTGTGATCGCAATGCCGTCGCCATGGTGGGGTTTTACTGGGAATGCGCAAGAGGCGAAGAGGGGGGATTAAAGGTAGCGGTACCTTAAGAGGCAAAGAGGGCGGTGCAAACCAAATTGCGCGTCAACATGAATGAACCGATCAATCACAGGAGACAGGAGAAGGAAATGGCGAAACAGCAGGCAGACAAGTTCAAAAATAAAAGGGTAGAAAGAAGATCAGGATCCTGGCACGACAAGATGGGCGGGAATGACCCTTTTCGCCTTTTACTCTTTCCGGGGGCGGTTGGTTACCAGGCGAACGGGCGACGGAGATTGTCAGTTCAGCGAGGGCTGGCACTGACAGGGCCTGGAGCGTACGATTTGCGGGGGTACTTTTTGTGCCTAGCCGGTCACTAGAGCTGGGTAGCCTGGAAACTAAGAGGCGGGCGATTTTCGCAATCACCAGCCCGATAATAATAGCAATAATAGTAAGGGGAACGGAGCAATGAATGTCAGGACTCAGGAGATGGGGCAAATGGAACTGCCTGGGCGATCGGACTGCGGTTATGTATGCATGGGGTCCACCAGACCAGAGAAAGGAGACATGGAACGAACTATGGGCGGATATGCAGTGTGCCTCCTTGGATGATGGAATGATAACGGATATAGACACAGAGGAGGGGTTCAGCAGTTAAGAACAGGAAACCAGGTGGATGACGTCGACTCGATGCGACCCTCGATGACGCCCAAGACGAACGTTGGCAAGTTACAGCTACCACACTACTACTACTAGAGTTCCAAGCGGACGGAATCTCCGGACCCATGAGATCGAGGATCCGATCTCAGCATTACATACCTGAGGATCATACTACTCTGTACTTGAGGTACTCTCGAGTAAAGAGTAATGGTGTTGGGTATAAGGGTACCTCGGATCTGCGAGTACCCATGTATTGTACGTCCTGGAAAAGGGAATGTAAGAAGATAATGGCTAGACAGAACCACGCTTTTGGTTGCGTATCACAACAAATTAGCTATCATTAGATCGTGAATCAGGAGAATCCCGCTGCCTAGTACTCCAAGTCCACTCTAATTTCCCAGTTCATGGCTCGTCTTCAATAGATTCAAACACTCTCTAAGCGATCAACTCTGTATTCTACCATCAGCGATCATTGAACGCAATCAGCCACCCCTTACGGCCCAGCGTGGCTTGGGCGGCCCATTATAGGGAGCTTACGAGCCGAATACCGAAAATTGTGGCTATCGTCCGTAGGGAGACCCAACCACAATGGAAATTGGTGGAGCGCCAGCCCACAGCAATCTCCTTCTATCAGAACTATCCCTTTTCCTGTGCATGGTCTTATTACTGTTTGATTATTTGGTGGCAATTCTCATCACATTCTCGTGCAATCAGAAAAAGGGAGAGCGGATCTTGCCTCTTGGGGGCATTATAGTGTTCCCCTGGACCCGAGGCCGGTTCCGGTGGCTAGTGCGGCTACGTCATGTACCGTATATTCATCAGATCACCGCTGTTCGTTTGTTCGGCCGGAAGTTCGCACCAGAGAAACTTCTAAGATTCTGTCGATCAGTTCGTCTCAGTTCTTGAGGCAAATGTTTGGCTTGACTACGGGTCTTGCAGAAGGGAAAAAGTACTAATACCGAGTTTCGAGTCTTTATTCTGGGCCTCTCAGAGAGCTTTTCAGGCTTCACGAACTCAGCTTGCGGCTTCGAGTACTGCGCAAGCTTTGGCGGGCTTTTCACCTCTCTTGGTCTCTAATATTTGCTCTAGCCGATATATTATGTATGCTGGACTCTGTCGCCGTTAAACCTGGGTTCACGTTCAAGCTTCTCAGGCGGATGTATCAGAATTAGGGGCCGCTATGGAGTAATCTGGTTCATAAGTTGCACAACGCAGGTCCTGCATTTTATGCCTTCTGCACCCCACACCTACTTGATGCACTAATTAAGGTCCGCACCGTCCTCAATCTCCTTCGGATGACGGAAGGATCACTTTGTCCCGAAATATGAGGTTTAGAAGGCTGAACCCCTATATCTGCGACATAGTAATCTAGGGCGCCTTTGTCGTACGTAGATTGTCGATTTTGGGTAGGATAGGATAACGTACGTAGCACGGAAACGGGCCCATAGTTCTAGCCCTTGGCCCCCAGGAGAAGGGATATCCAGCCCTTAGCTGTCAGCTGTCACTGTTAGTTCGTCAAAGTTTCACTATTATTATTGTCATGTCGGAATTTGGGATTTCAGGAGAGGATCTGTTGGTCTATAGTCCGGATAGTCCGGACTGACGGCTCAACATTCACAGCCCAAGCAAATATCCTGTCATGTCCGTTGACATTCTGATTATGTTCTTAAGAAGGCCGGTTACAGATGCTGCATAGGTCGAGGGGACAGTGGGCATTTTTCAGATCATCTCATTTCTATACCTGAATCCCGATTTGTAAAGCAGTGCTCTGATTGGTCAATATGCCTGCCTGGATCAGAGAGTAAAGATGCTGATGAACAAAGGAACCATTTATTGAAACCATTTATTGTATGTGTGTGTGTGACGTGCCGTTTGATATAGTGCAGGTAATTTTACAGACAAGAGGCGCCGATTAAACTGAATTCATGACGCCGCAGGGGGACTGACAGGGACGTCAATACCGTACGCCTCCTTGATCCGCTCGCGCCGTCTCTCTGCGTATCCGGGGCCATAAATACCTAGTAAGAAGTTAATTAGCTGTACTCGACATACGATAAGCTTTCCCTTTATCCGACGTACCTCGTCCCTCGCCCAGCTCGGCCAGAGTCTGTTCACCCGGGGTCCTCCATTGTGTTCTCAATTTCTCCCGGCGCTCGAATTCGTCGACGTTGGGGTCTCTCTTCCTGCCAAACAATGATCCACCAGTATACTCAAATCCTCCCATTGCGGTGGCCAGCGCCGCGCCGTATCCGAGAAGAGCGGGGAATGTGCGGGCTACAATCATTAGCATCGGAGCTCATATTGTATAATTGAAGGCATACCGCGCAGACCAAGAATTGCTCCGGAGAAGAAACCTCCAAGGGCGACGTTCCAGTGGTCTTCCTTCTCTCGTAGATTGGCAGATGATGTCTTCACGAATTCATAGGTACCTCCCATAGCGGCTGGATAGTCAAGTCAGAAAGCTACCCAAAAATATGGCCGGTTGCCATGAATCAATACATACCAAGGATACCAA
Organism: Aspergillus foveolatus; assembly: GCF_047715535.1. NCBI lineage: Eukaryota > Fungi > Ascomycota > Eurotiomycetes > Eurotiales > Aspergillaceae > Aspergillus > Aspergillus foveolatus. The sequence continues at coordinate 110,576 of NW_027396091.1, read as the reverse complement.
TTGTAGCACCACTCCTCGTGAAAACTCCCCATGGTCCCACGTTCTGCCGGGCGAGGGTGTTTTGAACGGCCGATGCGAAAAGACCCACGGAACCCGTAAGACCGGTGGTCTTCATCGTCCTGGCAATGGTATCCTGAGGATGATAATGGTGGTCTTCGCCGGTGGCACCCATGATGGCGGTTGCTGCTGAGAATCAATTCTCTGAAGCTCAAATTCGACTTGAACGAAGTCGGTTGCGGTGGATGACGGGTTGCTGGGAGTTGGAGTTTCTGCCGCTTGTTACCGCCCCACTCACTGCCTAAATCCATATGATGTCGGCCGACGAGTTGACCTAATGGTCCAGGCCCCAGGCCTTATATTCCATTATCCTACTGGTCAGTGGAGCTCTACAGGGCGATACATTTTTTAAGCTTGAACCTTGAGCAAACCTCTGTTGTGGTCGTGTACCTGCAGGCGTGTCCAGTGATTGAGTGTCAAACGCTCCCCGCGATCCGTTATTGCAACAACATTCCAGCGATCGAATAGGTTTACCTGAAGAACAGTCAAGTCGGCACAGATTATACACGAGCAGCTTTGATCTGACTACATGGGAGGTTACTCAACGTCTTTCATTTCCACGAGCTGGTCCTCTTGTCTATAAAGAGGCATGTCTTCTGTTCGCGGCTCAGGTTGGTAGTTCACTAAACCTTGAAACTGCGAAATGCTTATGATTTCATAATATACTCTAGGCAAGACTGCCCCTCGTCTTGTACGAGATCTACTCGACTATGATCCAGCCCATCCGCCAGGCACTGGTCGCAACCTCCTCGCCGAAGTACCCCCAGTCTATCCCGAGCATTACCAGGGACCGCCTCACTTCATTTCCCCGTTAGCTTGCGCCCATAATTGGGTCACAAAACCGTACCAAACAATAAGGCCACCGCCGAGGGAGAACGGAGAAATCCCGGACACTCTCGCGAAGATATCTGCAATATGCTCGAAATGTCGCTATCACTTACAACTCGAGCAGATCATTGACCCTGGTGGTCGAGCAAGCCAAAGCCTTTCCGATCACATACACCACCTCATTTGCTATGAAGGAAGGTATAATGGGGGCCGTACTGGACCGGACGTCACAGAGAGAGGCCAGGTGGTGGAGACCTTTCGTTATCAATGCTCATATAACGCTTGTGCCTATAGAGTTATCATACGGGTCGCCTCACCTCTGCTTTCTGATCACTGGGTCCGGCTTTTAACCGACTCCAAGATGCTGCAAAAGCGCACGGATGATGCCTTCGCAGCAGATCCCGAGCGGTTGGAAGGAGTGCCTCGCCCAGAGCCTATAACGGTCTTGATGAATCTTCGTACCTATATCAACAATGTTCTCCGCAACAGCCAACTAAGCAAGTCAATTCAAGCTAACAATAAGAGATTCATGACAAGTTTCGGCGTCAATGGAGAGCCGTGCCGGGATTTATTTGAATATCTAGGGTTCACTTTCAGGGTAAGTACTTCTGCCTGTGCCCTGCGAGAGTAATCCTAATACTGATTGAGTATCTAGAGGGAGGGCGCTTGGGATCCTCCTCGTTTGGCAGCATGGGTGCAAAACCAAGTATTTTACAAAGACCAGCAGAAGGTTTTTCTCGATGATATCTTCCACGAGCTATCAGCACTCATAGCGGCACGGCCTGCGGCGGAGAAGAAGGGCAATCACGATGATTATACCTTCCAACCAGCTGTTGATGACTTATACTTTGCGGTAGACGCTTTTGACTGTGAGTGTCCTGCAACTTTTCTAAAAACGGTATGCTAATTGCATGTTTTTAGACCTCAGAGCGCCGAGGGTCAAAGAGTTTCAGATGGCGGCTGCTCCGTTAGTCCTTCCCGCTCGTTTCAATAGTGGTCTTTGTGCTGACTAGCTAGTAGATACTACGAAGATTTGGGCGTCGTTGAGGATATGTTGACGTCTTCGATAATCGAGGCATTTAATCGCCAAGTCGCAGTTGATCCGGGGCGGGCTCCCAGCTACTTGCAATGCCTCAAAGAGATAGGCTCCCTTCGAGGCGGAGAAGATGCGGAGGCAATAAACCGTGCTGTGGAGACGGCATACTCGGAAGGAAATTTATACACTGATGCAGACATTACTGAAGCATACAAGTACTTCGGTCTTAGCCGCGATGACTCGCGACTTACTGAGGACAGCATTATTGGAACATTTTATGCCTACTTGAGCTCTACTACTCAGGAGACTGAAACCCGCAGACAACTGTGGAGGATAGGTGACAGTAGGAGGAGCGAGCGTATCAAGTCTGCAGCTGAAGACAGTAAGCATACGTTTCTCTTTCCATTTCTATTCTCGTTAGCTCACACTCTTGAAGGAGTCGCTACACCGGAACAAGCTCAAGTCTTTCTTGGGGTCAGTGATGACACCGCAGATGATTTCGTCATGGCGATGTTTACTGCAAAGGTACCATATGCGCTATTTGACGTCTAATGCAGGGATAGCTAATTTATCATAGGTAAACGATAACCCATCTTGCAGGGACATCGCGCGGCGAGCCGTTGAATTAATAGCCGAGGCGCGGAAGTCCGATGTGTTAAGGCACTTTGTCAAGACGGGCGAGATGACGGCTGGTGAAATGGATGTGGGTGATGCATACCTGCTGCTGCAGATACCTGATCGCAACGCAGACGAGGGCGCCATCATGGCTGCATATACAATCTGTGTCGACGATGCCCCAGCACAAGCGGAAAAATATAATAAGGCCTTGGCCATTATTGCAAAGGAAAAAAACAGCCCGCTCCTGAGCAGTATGGTTCCTGGTCTCGCAGGGAAATCTGATCGTGACTTATCCAAGTGGCCCGTCGGCTTGCAGAACATCGGCAATACCTGCTATCTTAACAGCTTACTACAGTTTTATTTCTCTGTTCGTCCCTATCGCAATATGGTTCTAGATTTTGAGAATGTCAAGATGGAGTTGGACGAAGAGAGCTGCCAGAAAAAGCGGGTGGGTTCCCGTGGAGTCTCGAAGAAAGAGATTGAACGTTCGCAGAAATGTAAGTAATCCAGCGAACTTGTTGTTTGACTTTAACTCACCAGTGGCGAACCATATAGTTATCAGGGAGTTGCGGGCGTTATTCTCTGATATGATTTCTTCTCCAAATTCGTTTGTGACTCCTGGCCAGGAGTTAGCACGCTTAACATTGATTAGCCCTTCCAACGAGGCCGCCATTCGCCGTAGGTCAACAATATCAGCAGGTCGATTCGGGGGGCTCGGTGAGCTCAACGGAATGCCAGTTCTGGGTCCCTTGGGACCGCCGCCGAAGATTTCGGAAACTGAAACTCAAGTTCCGGCTCCGGAGCCGGAGAAGACTAAACCAGCCAGTGACGAAGATAGTGAAGCCACACTTGTCTCTGATCCAGTGAAGACTGAGGTACCACTGGCTCAAAGTGACGACAAGGAGAACGAGCCACCTCGAGATGATGCTGTCATGGTTGATGCGCCGAATGAAACCATCAACGCAGCAGAGAGCGTTGATGCTCAAACAGCGCAGGCTCAAGCAGACGCTACTACTAAGCCTCCACCCGTACCCCCGCGACCTACTCCGCAAGTAGATCCTCAGAGGCAAATTATCGAAGAGGTTGAGATAGGAGCGCAACAAGATGTTACTGAAGTCATCAACAACGTTCTATTCCAGAGCCAATGTGCCATCCGAGGGCACGCTGTCGCACCAGATGGAGAACAGCTTGACCAGGTGAAAGAGTGGGTTTCCTGCGCTGCATGTCTTTACTGTCTTCGACGCTGACTATTTGTAGTTTGTTTTATGGGCAAGCCAGGTCTTACATTCTGTCCAACAAGGGCAAGCGATCGAAGGAGGAGTGGTGGTGTGACATTAAGATCGATGTAGCAACTGGGTCCCGTGACATCTACGCAGCTATCGACGGCGCATTTGATATCCAGAAAGTCAGCGTTGAGGATTCAGTGGCGGAACAGTATGCTGCCATCAGCAAGCTTCCTCCCATACTTCAGATTCAAGTTCAGAGAGTCCAGTTCGACCCTGTCAAGAAGCGGTCGTTCAAGTCCACCCATCATTTAGATCTCAAGGAGACTATTTACCTTGACCGATATATGGATACTCAGCAGCCCGAAATTGTGAACCGCCGGAAACAGGCTTGGGAGTGGAAGGATACCCTGAGAAAACTCGAAGCCCGCCGAGCAGAACTCCTACGCCAAAGTGTAAGCGTCAACGAATCCGCAGTGTCGTCGTTCCCAAACGAGCTAACTTGAGTCATAGGAATCCGATGGTCTCGACACTGCAACACTATTGAAAAGCGCCAGGGACATCTTGACTGAACTCAGCGTCATGAAGCAGGAACCCGACATCTCTCAGGATGCAATCGATGTTGACCCTCAACTCATCCCAGAGCTCAGTCGACTTGAGCAGAAGGCACAAGATGAAATGAAGCGTAGGTCAACCGCCAAGTATCATTACGAACAGTATGGCTAACCCACATAAAGGCCTGGAACAAGAAATCAAAAATATCCAGGAAATGATCTCCAATCAGTTTGTCGACTACAAACATCTACCCTATCGTCTTTATGCTGTATTTGTCCATCATGGGTCGGTCGAATTCGGACACTACTACATCTATATCTGTGACTTTGAGCGAAATATTTGGCGCAAATACAACGACACCTACGTTACTGAAGTCAGCGACCTGGATGAGATATTCAAAAGCCAGGATCGCCACAACCCTCCTACGCCATATTTCCTGGTCTATGTTCATGACGGATTGAAAGAACGCCTTGTCAGTCCGGTAGCCAGAGAGATCGTGGAGACGATTCCGGAAAGCGCGCCAGAACCGACCACCAGCGGCGCCACGCCCATGGAAGGAGTGATTTCATCGAAAGAGCCAGAGGATGTAGAGATGAATCCACCAACATATGATGAGGTATACGCTGAGGGCGGTGCATCAGGTGAGGGCGCAGATCCCGAAATGAAGGAAAAAGGGAAATCATTGCTGGCGGAGCGCGGCAAGACTGGATCATGGGCACCTGATGGGACTGACAAACCTGATGTGATATGGTAGACCCGGGGAGGAACCCGCCGAATATCGCAACCGCGAATCCGCTTAAGCGTAAGGGTTTGGATGAGATGCAGCTTGGCCCGGAAGGAGGTAGATAGGCACCTGCAGGTGCGTTGAGTACACTGGCTCATCCTTTTCGGCGTTATTGACCTCATGATAGGAAGGGTCCTCCAGGAGAACGACGACTCTGGCCAAGCGCATTTTAGACAAGTACGAGCGAAAAGGCTTGCGTCCGGTTGGTCTCTCCTGCTACATTTGAAAGCAGCAGGCATTCGCGCCCAGTGATGCATGAACAAGAGGTATCCTGACTACGTTGTGTACATATTGGGGGCTTGACGATGATGATAATGATCATGACCGGAATGTGATAGCTAATATCATGATGTATATGAATGATACTCTTGATGTTTGTGTGCAGTATCTCCAAGTATCTCCAAGTACCCGAAGGTGGCCCGCGGATCGGGAGGCTAGATCCGCCCGCATTGTCGGCACTGCAATCGGCATTGGAGACGTCTCTTGAGCTGCACCTGAGGTAAATGATAGTTCTGGCCGCGAGACCCTGCTCACAGTAGAAATAAACTGTAGTCGCATAATTTATTGGGTATAATGATTCTGGGGTGCATTTTTGAAGCAAATATAGCTATGCCCACTGCCAGTTAGCCGACTGCTCTCCAATGTTCTCCATTGCGGGGAAGTTCCAGGCTCGGGCCCAGGGCGGATCCCATTCCGCAGCTCCGCTTCCAGCCGCTCGTAAGCCGTAAATAACACTGCCTCTCCCACCAGAGTTGCTGTTGCCGTTTGGCTTCTCATATCTTCATTTTAGCTTATTGCACTCTTTTGGCTTTTAATTAACTTGCATTCGTCTGCAGTATGCCTTCACCCACAGCGATATGCCTGCGCTTCGTCAGGCGCGCTTCGCTCAATCCCAGCAAGGTATGACGATCCTTATCCTAGTATAGTGAGAATATAGTGAAGTCGATTGACAGTCCCTGTCTCTGCAGCACCAAGTCTTGTTGGCACGAGCCTTTTCCAACAGCGTTCGTCGCTCCGAGATAAACAAAGTGGTCTCTTCTGCAGACCTTGCAATTAAGGACATGAAGTCAAACTCAACTCTCCTCGCTGGTGGATTCGGGCTATCCGGTGTACCAGATACTTTGATCAATGCCGTGAGGAACAACCCTTCAATTACTGGCTTAACTGCGGTGAGCAATAACGCCGGCGTTGATGGGGCTGGTCTGGGCCTCCTGCTGCAGTCGAAGCAGATCAAAAAGATGATCGCTAGTTACGTGGGCGAGAACAAGACTTTCGAGCGCATGTACTTGGGCGGCGAGATCGAGCTTGAATTGACGCCACAGGGTACCTTGGCCGAACGCTGTCGAGCAGGTGGTGCAGGTATTCCGGCCTTTTACACGCCAGCTGCATTTGGAACCGTTGTCCAGACCGGCGAACTGCCACTCAAGCACAACCCCGACGGTACTGTTGCATTGTACGGCCAGCCCCGCGATGTCAAGGTCTTCGATGGGAAGAGTTACGTGATGGAGGAGGCCATTAAGGGTGACTATGCCTTTGTCAAGGCCTGGAAGGCCGATAAGCTCGGCAACTGCCAATTCCGCTACGCGGCTGCAAACTTCAACGGCGCCATGGGTCGAAACGCGAAGATGACGATCGTAGAGGCAGAACATATCGTCGAGGTGGGCGAAATCGAGCCCGCCGCTATCCACCTGCCGGGTATCTACGTCAAGCGCGTCATTCAAAGCACGGCACCGAAGAATATCGAGAAATACACTTTCGCCAAGGAGGAAGGCGAGGATACCGCCGCTGCCCTAGGCAAGGGCGATACGGCTGCTAAGCGTGAGCGGATCGTCCGCCGTGCGGCTAAAGAGTTCAAGAACGGGATGTACGCCAACTTGGGCATTGGCATGCCCATGCTCGCGCCTAACTTCGTCGACCCTTCAGTGGAGGTGCAGCTGCAGTCTGAAAACGGTATTCTGGGCTTAGGCCCTTACCCAAAGAAGGGCCAGGAGGACGCAGACCTCATCAATGCAGGAAAGGAGACCGTCACCCTTGCACCAGGAGCCGCCGTCTTTGGCAGCGATGAGTCCTTCGGCATGATCCGGTCTGGCCGGATCGACCTGACTATCCTCGGTGCGATGCAAGTAAGCGCCAAGGGAGATCTCGCTAACTGTAAGCCCTACATCCCCTTCCACCCACCTCACCAGCCCTACCATCTATCCTTCGCCATCCTAACGCGACTCTAGGGATGCTCCCCGGCAAAATCAAAGGTTTTGGCGGCGCAATGGACCTCGTCTCCAACCCTTCCGCAACAAAGGTTGTCGTGACTATGGAGCATACTGACAAGAAGGGCAATCCCAAGATCGTCAAACAGTGCGAATTCCCTCTGACCGGCAGGACTTGCGTTAGCCGCATCATCACTGAACTCTGCGTGTTCGATGTTGACTTTGTTAACGGATTGACTCTTATTGAGTTAGCGGATGGTGTCACAGTTGATGAGGTCCGGGCTAAGACTGAGGCGCCGTTCAAGGTTGCTGATGATCTGAAGCCTATGCTGTGATAGCGGTATCGGCACGACATGTTTGTTGTAATTTTTTTATTCTGCATCCAATTAGCGGCGTACTTTGTGGTTTCAAGCGTTGACAGTGCTATCAGACCTTGTTTGTACATAGTGGCTGACGACAGGAATACCTGTTAGTATGGGATATTTAGTAAACATATAACCATACGTATAACCAGCTCTTGGCTTAAGACAAGTCCAAAGCAACTTCATTAAAGTAATAAAGTAAATTATACCCTAACCCCGTTAGATGACTACAGAATGTTTTCCAACCACGTATTCATACACCAACGCCATATAAAACATACGTATCTTCTCTCTATTTAAATCTTAACAACCCACCCAACCTTTTCCGAATCCTCCCTAAAACATCCCGATTGGGCGCCTCCTCAAATTCCTGAAGCAGATTATCGTAGTGGTCTGGATTACTTGCGGGATGCCGTAACTTCTCCGATAACGGGTACCGCTTTGCGTATCGATTTTCTAAGAGCGAATCCAAGGCATTGAGGGAGGATTGGGGGATTGCGCTTGTCTTTGCGCTTGCGGCTGTGGTTGTGCTGGAGGAAGAGTCTTGTGCTTGTGGTTGTGATGGGAGGCGCGACTGAAGGTATGTTTGAACGGAGACGGAGGCTGGTCGAATTGGGTCGTTTGGCCAATGCTTTATGAGGTGTAATAAGCGGGATGTAGTGGTCTGAATGAGAATAGTTGTTAGATTGAGGAGGATTAGAGCTTATTGTAGTGTAGCCAGGGTAGCCTAGAGGGAGCGGAGCATACGGAAGTCCCGGCCATGATGACTGGTGTAAAATTGATTAACAAGAACTTGTCTTAAGTGTCGCAAGCAACAAAATGTGGCCCACGTCGAACTCTGAGCTGCAGAGCTTTCTTGTGAGAATGGGATCGATCTGGTTGTTTCAGCTACCGTACGTCCCCAGCTCCCATTGATGCGGCAAAAAAGTATAATCACGTGATGCCACTAGCAGAGCGGACGCCGCCCGCCTGCACAGCCACAGCCAATCGATCAGTGGGCCGGCGCCTCAGGAGCCAGGCATCCTCGAATTGGATCGTCAGCTGGGAGCCCTGGAGCCCTCTGGAATGTCAGTTGGGTTGGTCAGCCATCCATCCATCTAACTATCCATCGTCATCTTGTCCCTTCTGTCCCTCTCATCTTTTCATCAGCCTATACAGTCATTCTCGCTCTTTTCTCCTTTCAAAAACCCGCTTGACGCTTAATCTGTCCACTAAACATTTAGCAGCCCTTCTCCCGGCGCTTCCGCTCGCTCAGCTCGTTATGAGCTCGCAGCGTTATGAACGGGTACGTCTTGCCTCTCCAGCAGAGTCAGTGACCGAGTACACGACCTCGTTCATAGATATCAGCGTCAACCCCTAAGAAACCCTACTGAACGGCTATTCTCAGGTAAACGCCCACGACGACGATGACACCCCTCCGTCGATCGCCCTGCAGCCTACTCCTTCATCTCCGCCACCCTCATTCCGCTCACGTTCAGCTTCGCCCTCCTCAAGACATCTCCTCCACGATGATCCTCTACACCGCAACAGTACAGAACAGACTCTCGCCGATGCGTTTGATGACAGCGACTCTGAGGCCGATGATGAGCCAGATGACCGGCAGCGGCTAATGCGGGCGCAGCCGGATGCCTGGACGACAGCAGATACTGGCAACAACACATCGACGTCAGCAGACGGGGTTGGGGCAGCGTCTTCATCAGGTGCAGGCGGTGATGCACAGGTGGGAGGTGGCTCAACTACGGATGCCACGCCCTCGAGAGGGTTTCAGCGAACCTCTACATTGTTGCCTTTCTTTGGCGGCACGTCAAGTTCCGGTTCGAATCGCCATATCACTTCATCGAATGATGGGGTCTTCGCGAATTTGGCAGCCAAGCCAGAAAGGGGGGAAAAGAGTGAGGATTTGCCTCCGGTATGTGTCACTTATAATCGAGGTCACCATCCGGTTTGACTAACCTTTACTGCAGTCATACGAAGAGGCTGCTGCCGATGCGACTCCACCATACTGGGAGACCACTATTGTGGCGCCTGGTATTTCGTCGGATGAGGTCTACGTCGACGGGCTGCCGGTCGGCTCGATCTTCTCTTTTATCTGGAATGCCATGATTTCTATGTCGTTCCAACTAGTGGGCTTCCTCCTCACATACTTGCTCCACACGACACATGCCGCAAAGAACGGGAGCCGGGCTGGCCTCGGCCTCACATTAGTGCAGTACGGTTTTTATATGAAGGGAGGTAGTGAGTCAAGTTCGGGTGGAGGTTCTGACGAACATATTACACCACCGGACCCTAATAGCCATAGCTTTGACCCGAACCAGGTGGCCGAAGGTGGGGGCTCAGGCGGCGATGGAGGTGGTGGTGCGGCTGCAATCACCACGAGCGAGTGGATTTCTTATGTCTTGATGATTGTTGGATGGTTCATCCTAATTCGGGCTATTAGCGACTTCCTCCGAGCTCGACGCCATGAGCAATTGGTCCTGCAAAGCCCTGAGCGCGGGCTCCCTGTTCCGGTCATTGCTGAGAATGAGAGGTCCGAGACAGTCGTCTAAGTGTCTTCTTTTTACTGTATGCATCCAGCATAGAGGAGTTCTCTGCTTGACGTTCTCTATTGTTATTTCCATTTTTATATTGACGGTTTAAGCATGGCACCGCCCACACTCACATACCTTGTAGCTATTTTTTCTCCGAAGATACCAATTTTGAAGACATACGTTGGATTTATTTTTGGGCAGCTTCCTGGCCGCAAGGGATGAAGCGTTGCGTTGCCTATATTCGCCATTCCAGGCAACTCTTTTTCTCCCATTTGTCCGGGGTAGTCCTTACGTATATATAGCACCGCACAGCCACTCTTCATCCTCTCAAATGTACCGAAGAACTCTCTAGTCAGTAGCTTACTAGGGGCATCATCTCAGCCTCATCTACTTCGTCCCACCGCTGGACTTCCTGCCTGGGTAATCGCGATGCCTAATGGATTACGTCTTGGCAGGCTCTCCACAGCGATCCGTCTGCTCCGTCCGCGCCCACGCCTCATTCGCGGCTGATTGACTTATTTATCTATTTCTAGTCTTTTTGCCCACAAATCTCCGTGGATATCGTCTCGGTATTTGGAAACGCTTAGTCTCGTCACGGTACCTAGATTTATGGCCAAGATCGATGCGGCGGAGGGGGAGTCCGCTTCGTGTCCCGCGCCGCTAAACCAAGGCCCGGTCGAGGCTCGCTCGCTGTCCTCCATCACCGCAATCGCATCAAATCCTCCAAACTACCCTCGCAACCCGGCACAGAAGAAGCTCGATCCGTTGGTACTGTATATTGTGAGGGTGCCTGGGAGTAAAGGTACGTTATTTTCTCTAATTGTTATGCCGGCGTCGGCCTAGCCATGGTCCTACCTATTCCCGCTCATTGTTTATTCTGCGTCATTGTTTTTGGTTTTTTTGCTAAGATCCGATTTCTACTATAGACGTCTTTCTTACCCCTCTTAAACCACCCACAAAGTCCAGCGTCTCGGCTGAAGCGATCAATGCATCTCTCTACTACCTCCATGCTGCGTCCCCCGACGATGAGATCCTCCTCCAAGAATACGAGCAGGAGCGCGAGGAGCACGCGCGGCTACGCAAAGAAGGGCTTATTGACGACGATCCGGACCTGCCGATACCGCCGTTTGAAGTCGCGCGCCTGAATAATGTTCGGCGTAAACCTGTTGCTGTTGCTGGCACAGGCGCAGGCGCAGGGATAAAGGATACAGAATCCCCCACTCCAGCACCTTCGTCGCCAGTGAAGCGGCGTCCTCTGCCTTCGGAATTGCCAGTCCAGGAGGGGGAAAATAGATCGTCGGTTCTTATATGTGAGGATGCGTCGCCTGTGCTGCCCCCGCGGCCGACCTCCTTCAATGTGCCAAATCAGGCTGGAGCAATAGATCAGATGTCGCCAGTTCTACCTCCGCGCCCCGTCTCTAACACGCCCCTTCCAGCAGATGGACTAGAGTACCCTCCACCCATGCCCCCACGCCCATCGCCTAGTGTCCCAGCGTGTGAGGCATCTTCTGACAAGCGCGCATCGCCGAAAAAGAATAACCGTTGGAGTGCGCTGTCAGGATATATCTCTAATCATATCCAGCGCGCGGGTGACAGGCATGAAGCGGCCTCCCCACTTCGTCATAGCTTTGATGTCTCCCGCCCGCAGATGCGCCCTTCCTCGTCGCATGATCTACCTGCGCCGTATTCTCCGCCGGGGTACCCTTCCAGAAGTCCTGGGCAGTCTCCTACTCGGCGACCACGCGATAGCGCTTCTCCGCTGCAGCCTCAACAAGGCTTTTATATCACCCTGATCCGCCGTGATCCTAGCCACGGAAGCCAGTGGAATGTGGCAACCATCTCCACGCCTTCGGCAGACAGTACTGGCATAGATATTGATGTGTCAACACCAGGGTATAGCCGGTTTGCGGGACAAAACGAGCCTTTCTCACTTGATTCTCTCGGCTTGAACTTACCTGCTGAGGCTCGCAGTCTACTTAGTCGACATCCAAACATTGTCTTCCAGTCCGATTCGCCAGACGCCGCCTCGGCTCCACGCGATCCGTCTCAACCTCGACGCTTTCATCGCAAGCTTCTTGTGTCAAGACCCCACAACTTGGAAGACGCTCGCAACTCGCGCGGGTCTCTAGACGTATCTGGGGGACGCCCCTCAATGGATAGCATCTCCGGCAGTTCTATCAACTCACACCAACCAGCATCATCTAAGCTCAAGAGCGGCTATTATACGTTTACATCACCGTGGAATGGCACCTGCACGTTCTCAGCCAGCGTCAACGGTCGAAGTCTGAAATGCAAGCATATGATCCCCTCTCCGGGGCTTCCCAACTCTAATCACGATAATCCTGCCGTGACTGTGGCAGAAATACGCTTCAACACTCCTTTCCAAACCGGTCATCTCCAGTACCCTGGATCTTCACATGCCTCTCCGTTTCTCCTCAGTCAAACTACTCTTCTTAAAGATCCCTCAGCAAATCCCGATCCCTCGGCTCCGTATTATTACGATCCTTCATCACCGCCCCCTTCCAAACGCGCCGCTATTGCCAGCCTCATCAACCAGAGATTGAACCGCAGGCTGTCAAATAGCAGCTCAAGTGACGGAGGGGGCAATGAAGCGCCTCCGCCACTACCCATCCGTCCTCCTCCTCCAAGCCATCAACGCATAGATCTCTCGCTTGCGCGTGAGAAAGCTGGCGGAGGCATGCGTGGCGACAGTGCTAAATTGGGTAAGCTCATCATCGAAGATGAGGGTATCAAAATGCTTGATTTGGTGGTTGCCGCTTCCATGGCTGTCTGGTGGAGGGGGTATTATTACTAGTCCGCCTTTCACCATATCTATTAGGAGGCGCCTTGGTTTCTTGTGGCATTTAGCGATGGTCTTTTTACGAATTTTCGGTTTTCGATAATCATTTTGAATACTCATTGCAGCGATATAGTATGCGATATATGGATTATGCCTTATGGACGGGTCTTTTGAGTTATATGGTATTATACTTCTCAGTCTTGGATACTCTCAATACTGGATACTCAATCTGCACAGCATTTGGGGCTTTAGAATATTTCCATTGAAAGGGCTTTTTTGTTCTGGTAAACTGTACGGAGACTGTATACCACGTTTGTGCCCCTCTTCTGCCTCAGGCAACTAGTTTCGCTTTGACTAACAGAATGATCACCACCACGAGGATAGCTGTGCAGTATAGCTGATGGCCATTGTTGTTGAGTAACTCCTTCATTAAGGGAATTATCTTGTGCCCACACCTAAGACACTGTGCCACTATCCAGGAGCAACCACCCCACCCGCCTGAGGCCCTTTGTCCGCTGCTGCAGTTCCATCACCTTTAGCGCTTCCCTTCTGCCTCCAATTATCGACCGAGAGTCGACCCTGGGCTCTCCTCTTCTTCCCCTGAATGACTCTCGCTATTCAAATTTCTGCTTTGCGCATTCTTCCTAGAGCCTTTCATTGTAATGTTCCCTCACGGGTCTAGTCTCAGCCGCAGCCGCAAGAACTGACCATAGCTAGCTAGCAGCTCCGTGACACTGCGGGGCATCGAGCCGTCCACACCAGCGGACTCGACAGTCGCAATCGCGCTGCAGCCGCAATCCTAGACTCGACGCCTCAGCTCCTCCTTTAGGCGCTAAAAATCATCTTTTCGTCGTTCCATCCCTTTTTCCTGCGAGAACCATTCATCCGTTGAGCCCGCCCACTTTCACCGTTGTCGTTGACGTGTTTCGAATCTGATCGCTCTTTCACCACTGCCCTTCGCCGTTGCCGGTCGATCGTTTCGATTCGAATCTCAGTCTCACGCGCCCGGCATGTCTGATTTACAAGTACAGGGACGGAAGGTCTTTAAGGTCTTCAATCAGGACTTCATTGTTGATGACCGTTATACTGTCACCAAGGAGCTGGGTCAAGGTGCTTATGGCATTGTTTGGTATGTGCCTCTTTGGCATTCTGCTTTAAGCTTGAGTATCCTCAACCTCGTCGTTATCGTGGTAGTGCGGGGTAGTGTTGGATACAGCTACGTTCATAATCAAAGCAAGTAAACGGCATATATTGAACACAAGCACTGACGGATATTGTTTACCCTAGCGCCGCTACGAATGTCCAGACGGGGGAGGGCGTTGCCATCAAAAAGGTAACCAATGTCTTCAGCAAGAAGATTTTGGCCAAGCGCGCCCTTAGGGAGATCAAACTGCTCCAACACTTCAGAGGCCACCGCAATGTATGTCGTATCAGCGCCTTTCGCATACGGGACAATGAGGCTGACCTGGATGCAGATTACCTGTCTCTATGATATGGATATTCCCCGACCGGACAACTTCAATGAGACATATCTATACGAAGGTTAGAGCATTGGTAGCCTATAGGTCGCTCACTGGTTACTGATGCTCTCATTCTGCCAGAACTCATGGAGTGTGATTTAGCTGCTATTATTCGTTCCGGCCAGCCACTGACCGATGCGCACTACCAATCCTTCATATACCAAATCCTATGTGGACTCAAGTATATCCACTCCGCCAATGTCCTTCACAGAGATCTAAAGCCCGGAAACTTGCTGGTCAATGCGGACTGTGAGCTCAAGATTTGTGATTTTGGTCTGGCTCGTGGTTTCTCAATTGACCCTGAGGAGAACGCCGGTTACATGACTGAATATGTTGCGACAAGATGGTATCGTGCTCCGGAAATCATGTTAAGTTTCCAGAGCTACACAAAAGCTAGTATGTGCCTTCCGGCTGTTTCGAACTTTGACCAAACTGACTTGATGCAGTCGATGTGTGGTCCGTAGGTTGCATTCTGGCGGAGTTGTTAGGTGGCCGCCCCTTCTTCAAGGGTCGCGACTACGTCGACCAGCTCAACCAGATCTTGCATTACCTGGGCACTCCGAACGAAGAGACTCTGAGCCGCATTGGCTCACCACGTGCCCAGGAGTATGTGCGTAACTTGCCCTTTATGCCCAAGGTTCCCTTCCAGCGCCTGTTCCCGAACGCCAACCCCGACGCTCTCGATCTACTCGACCGCATGCTCGCCTTCGACCCTTCGTCGCGTATCTCGGTGGAAGAGGCTCTGGAACACCCATATCTTTCGATTTGGCACGACGCATCCGACGAGCCCAGCTGCCCCACCACCTTTGACTTCCACTTTGAGGTGGTTGACGATGTGCAGGAGATGCGCCGCATGATCTACGAGGAAGTCGTCCGTTTCCGCCAATCGGTACGCATGCCCCCGCAGGCGCAATCTCTCGCCCAACAACAGCAAATAGGCAACATCCCCATTCCCGAGCATCAGCAGGGAGTGTGGAGGCAAGAAGAGCCTAGGCCTCAAGAAGCAGGCGCCGTAGGCGGCAACCACAACGATCTGGAATCGTCCTTGCAGCGGGGGATGGATGCGTGATTAGTCAAGCGTCGGTATTTATTTATCCTAGAGAATCGCGGGGACGGTTTCCTAGACAACATGGCACATATATAGCTGCATGAGCAAAGTACAGATTACAGTTTCCACCTTGTCCGGTGTCTTGAATTTGATATTGGTTCTTTGCAGTGCTCTACTAGTGAGATAGGCCAGGCTTATGGTCTACTATCTGGGTTACAGTTTATAAGTAGAGTCACATGACAGGGATGTTCATAGTATATAAAAGCTCTCGACCCTCAACCTCCGTCCGTCCTTACCGAGAGTTTCACGCCGAGAGCTTCCGGCGAGTGATTATCATGGGCATGTTCTGTTGATACACAAACCAAGCATTTCGGTATGCCCACTCATGGTTTGGGTCAACTAGATGGAGCTGCCGAGTGTTAGCGATATGACAACCATCCCCAAAGAGCAAAATAGCTTACATCAAACGTCCTGTACAAAGTCGCAATCAGCTTCTTTATCTCCAATATGGCAAGGTATCGACCCATGCAGACCCGTGCGCCAGCTCCAAACACAAAGTCGCAGGTATCATGCATCCGTTTATGACGCTCTTGATACTCCTCATCACTCTCACCATCTCGTTTCAGCCACCGATCCGGCCGGAAAAAATCCGAGTCTTCACCAAAGATTGCATAGTCCCTGTTCGTGACAGCTGGGTTGATGCCCACCTTAGTTCCAGCGGGGATATACCGTTTATCAGGCAATGTATACCCGCCCTCCGGCGCGACACGCTCAAAGTTCATCGCAATTCCGGGATTGATCCGCATGCTCTCTCGAATAACGGCGTCGAGATAGGGTAGCTCGCGGATATCCTTCCACTGAGCGGGCATGGTTAAATTTGCAGCGGTCAGCTCTGCAACAAGCTTCTTGTATGCATCCGCGTTTTTGGCGAGGTAGTATACGGTTGCGCGCATAGTGGCGGACGAAGTGTCGCCTCCAGCGAGGATGCTCAGCATCAACCAGTTGACGATCTGGACATCGTCGACCACGTCCGGATGTGTCTTCTTGAGCTGGACGTACTTGTCTAGAGTGTGGTCGACGTTGCCAGGCTTAACCTTGTTCGAGTTGAGTTCGGCTTGGTACTCGGCAACTACCTTGAAGGCGTAGAGCACACCGGTCAATGTTGGCTTTGGTCCAATCCGGACGATGGGGTTTTTGTCGAGCAGGTGATCAATCCAGGGAATCTGCGAGACAGGGGCAAAATATATGAGACCCTTTGTTGAGTCGGTGATCAGGTTATCGACGTCCTTCTCCTGGTCGATGAAGCCGTAGTGCCGCCCGAAACTGAGGTTCGCTGTTACATCCCAAGCAACTGTGCCCACGTCAAACGTTTGTCATCCTAAGATGTTTGGTGCACTCACAGTACCCGATCCATTCATCAGCAGGACAGACCTCACCGCCACCAAACCTGGCAGCGAGCTTATCCACGAACTTATTCAGAGTTTCGTCGATAAGCGGCTCGTATTCGAGGACCTTGGTCATTTGCCACAAATGACGGATCGGAAGGATGTTTTGATTGTGCCATTTTTCGTCTTGCGTGTTGAAGAGGTTGGACACTCGTTGACCATTCAAAACAACGTCGTTGGGGCGGTACGCTTCGCTCTGCAATACAGCAAATTAATTGCCTAGTCTTATACATCACATTGGATGATGAGAGAGGGTACCTTTTTCCAGGGGTTTCTTGTGGAATAAATGACGCGGATCATGCTCGGGTCAGAGATGCTTAACGCATTTGGCCCTATCCGCACCACTGAACCATACTTGCGGTGCAGCTTGGTGTACGTGCGATCAATGTGGCCATCGAAGGCCTGCCATGCACGCCATATATCGGTGAACTTTGCGGGTAGAGGTCCGTCAAAGACCCTCAACGATGAGAAGAAGGCGTCCCAGATGAGTTTGGACAGCAGAAGGACCAAAAACACAGCAGGGATTTGCATCCACAGGCTGGCATTGGCACAGGTAAGAAGTACTCCTGTCATGCCGACGCTGTGCTGTGATTTGAAAGAAGGCGATGCTTGTCTGTCTAACGATCTTCGAGTGGCTGGTTTTTCGCTTCACAATCGCAGCGAGCAGGGATCATAAATTGGCTGAGTACGAAGGAGCCCCAAACCCGGGATGCTGACCTGTATAAAAAAGGCTTCAATCCTGCAGGTCATGGACGCAGGGACCTCGCGAGGGGCTCACCAGAGTTCTGGAAACAATGGCACTTCCAATTGGTCCCTCACATGTGCTGCCGAAAGTACGGGGCTTGAGTCCTTCAGAATACGGGAATATGGAGAAGAAGGATCCAACTTGCAGGACGCCATCGCCACCATCTGGATCTGAGCATCTGACACGACTAGACTGAGCGGTTAGTCTGACAGCTGCCAATTGGGCTAGTGCTAGCGGGTGCGGCCGGCCCTAGTTTGGCGTTCTGACTCGTCCATCCGCTATGTCGCATGCATGCCTGTCTGGCTCAGCACACCTGGCTGTGCTCCTTGGCCAATAGCCGTGTAGCGATGGCGTCCCGTAGTTCTGGTATCCCGTTTGAAGAAAGACAATAAGCACCTAATTGATCACATTTACGAACAATACTTGACTTTGGAAACTATGATCCGTCGTCTATCAATTCTGCCTCCTCCCCTATTGCTCAAGCTCTCTCGCTATATAAAGCATGTCTCGGTAAGTGCTGCTCAACTCCTTCGTCAAGGGGGCGTCACTCTTAATCTGATCCACAATGGCTAATCAACAACCGCAACCATCAGCCGAGTTCCTGGCAGAGACCCAGGGCCCAACAGTTAAGGCCGTGATGTGGTTGATGACGGGGATGGCTATGCTGTTCTTGGGTCTTCGCCTCTGTGTTCGACTTCATCTGAAGCGGATCTTTGGATGGGACGACGTGATTGCTGCTGTTGCCGTTGTACGTGCCTATGATTCGAGCTAAGTTTCATGCTGACCAGCTTCTTCTTCTCGCCTAGGCCTGCCTCATCGGCTACGCTGCAGTCTGTCATGCAGCAGCAGATATTGGACTGGGTCGGCACATTCAGTATGTCTCTGAGAAACCACAGAACCTCATCGGCGTGGCACGATACAGCAGCATCAGTCAGACGCTTGCTATTCTTGCCTGCGCCTTGGGGAAGACCTCGTTCGCTGTGACGCTGCTCCGGATCGTAATTCAGAAGTGGATGAACTGGTTGCTTTGGTTCATCATCATCACAATGAACATCGCGAACCTTCTTGCAGCACTGTTTGTTTTCCTGAAATGCAAGGACCCGAGGTCAAATTGGGACCCGAGCATTGTGTCGAAATGTTGGCCGGATTATGTGTTCACGAATTATTCGCTTTTCGTTGGAGGTAATTTGAATGCCTTTTTCTAATCTTACGGCGGACCTGACATTTCCAGCGTACTCTGGGCTGCAGGACTTCCTGCTGGCACTTCTCCCATGGACTATCGTGTGGAATCTCCAGATGAAGAGAAAGGAAAAGATGGGCGTTGCCTTCGCGATGAGTCTGGGTATTTTGTACGTTTTCTCACCAACATAACCACCTGAAGACCAACACTAAACTACGTTAAGTGCCGGTACAGCAGCGATCGTTAAAACAGCTTACCTCGTGAAACTCTCCGCAAGAGCCGACTTTACCTGTATGGTCTTCTCACACTAAACTGCTGATAATGCTAACCATAACCTACGGTGCAGGGGAGATAGTCCCCCTCCTCAACTGGGCCGCCGTGGAAGACAGTCTCACCATTATCGCCTCCTCGATCCCAACACTGAGACCCCTTCTATCAAAAATATTTCCTTCAACGACCTCGCAGGAAAGCTACAACATGCTCCCTCCACCACTGCCGAGTTACGAAAAGAAACGGAATATCCGCTTCGACACCTCTCTATACGCAACGCAGGTGGATCGCGATCGAGAAGTGACGGATACTCGCGATAACAGCAGCCAAACGATGATTCTACCGGTGACGAGGCCCAAGCCAAGTGCTGCGGATAATAAGAATCAGATCAATTTGACTACGGAAGTGTCTGTTTTGTACAAGTCGAATGATATGGTCTAGGGAACGCGTCAGTGGCATCACTTATTTCTGTTCGGGTTGATTTGAGTCAAACTGAGCTAATGTGCGGATGCGCTTCTCGTTACTCTCTATTTATATTTCGGGAATTTGCTGGATCGACTGCCTGGAGAGCTGGATAATAGCATTGCACTACCGCTGTCACGCCTGAGCCTGAGCTTGAGCTTGAGTTAGGAATGCACCTACGGCTACATACTAGGTGTCAATGCGATTTCGGGAACTATATCAATATTGTACAGCTGAAAGCCTGAAAGACTGAGAATGATGTATAGCAACCTCTCAAGAGCTGACTACTCTGATGGGATCCTACCTATCGTCTCCGTCGTCATTCAACGAAGTTCGACGAGGCTAGATCGTTTGCCCGGCTTACAAGCAGCTCGGTTGTCGACCTCTTGGTATTAAGAAGAAGAGGGGTCCAGGCTGTAACCTCGCATACTTACGATGCTGTTTGTATCAGATTTGCCATTATCAAGCTCACAATCCACAGTGGTCCTATGCGGCCGTCGAGAAATTACAATTCAATTGCTTCGTCCGACTTCTTCCCCTAGTATGATCTGTTTCATCAAGTTGACGGTCCACCCTGCCCATCTTTGTCTTGACCCTTTGTTGGTATATTTGTTCTGAGAATTCGTCACTACAGCTTCTGTGCCCTAGAAACTAAACGGTGGAAAAGCCAGTGGAGTGCGTTCCAGAGAGGGTTGAACTTGAAACGGCTTGCGGGCCGTGCGCCGTGGCCCGTGAGCTGGGTCCAGACTCGAGCCAAGATTAGGGCTATCCTAGGTTTTCAGTCCGTGCACTGCTCTTGAGTACTGAGTACGAGGGGGCCAGCGACAGACCAACACTCCGGCACCACCGCTGCATTGAGTTTACTGCATCCTTTATTCTATGGCCCGTGGCTGAAACTTTGAGTTTAGCCTGAAACTATTGGGGTCGTACATGTACTACGCAAGTACGTACTAAGGAGACTTTCCCTGAATTCCTCGATTTAGCGCCATTTGATCTTGGAATTTGGGCAGCTTAAAGTATAATGTGAGCTCTGACTTCGAGCAAGTCTAAGGTAGGAGTCCTTGACTGCATGTGGGGTTTGTTTTAAGCGAGGCCCGGAAGTCCGGGAGTGGATCGCTTATACTAGTCAGCTGTAGTTTGCAGCTGTTTATGACGGTACCCCCGAAGCAGGTCTTGATGCGGCAGCCGGTTTGTCTTTGGTGGTTATTAGGAGACCTTGAGTCTCGAGAACTACGTGGTCTTGAGGAGGAAGGAATTAGATGGAGGCCAATTGTAAGTACTGTGCAGAGAAATGAATGTATGAAACCAGAAGACTCTGAGTGCCATACGAACGACCATAAAATAGAGCCATAGGCACTTTACACTTGAGGGAGGATTATGTAGACCAAGTTTTGATACTCCGTGATATAAAGTAATAACACGGATTATTCCTCGACAACCGTCCAAGCAACCTCCAGGACCCGCGGAGGCGTCTCAGCCGTTGCATTAAACACATAGACCTGCCTCACCTCCTCTCTGCCTGCCTCCGTCTCCTCAGCAACACCTCTCAGATAGAATGAGACCTTATCCTCGTCTTTCCTCCGTAACGGCCCCAAACTATATGCAAATGGATCGTCACCCTTGTATTTACTCTTTTGCCATGTCTGCTCCATAGGTCGGGGCTCATTCCACAGCGTCCGATCCTGAATGACGCTGTACCCGTTAACAAGGAACCAGTCCTTCGTCTCTGACTTTGCTAGGTAAAACCTGCGAAGCAGGCACTCATCGCCGCAGATCCTCGCGACTTTCCCCATACCGACCATGTCCGCACTGAACCAGGATTTCCAGTGGTGCACAGACAACGGAAGGGGACGGCCGGACTCGAAAAATCCTGATGCGTCACCGCGCAGGTCCAGCTGGTAGAGACCGCGCTCCCATGTAAATTTTGCAGATGTATGTGCGTAGATGCAGGAGGCGAGCATGCGGTCGCCTTTATCTTTAAGGGACTGGCATGTTTCGAAGTAATGCTGTAGATCCTGCAAAAGGGGGATAGAGAGGAATATTCCTGCGCCGCCGTAAGCCATATATCCGGACCCCGAGAGGTGGGCGAGATCTTCTGTCATGGCGCCGATGTATTGCGGAACCGTGGCGTCGTAGGTCGCTAGCTGAGCGATAAGGTTCCGCATTGACATAAAGAATGTATCATCGTCTATTAAAACGGCCCACTGCGTCGGTTTTGTCGTTTTCGTCGTTGTCCCCGTGGGCGAAGGCTCATGGTACTGGTAAAGCACGCGTATGAGCGAGAAGTACCGATCCAGCCGGTCGTCTTCGGTCTGAGTGATCGTCAACCGGAGTTTCAGTTCCTCAGCACGGCTCTGAACCCGTGACCGTATTGAGGACCCTCCTTGTTCGACAACGGCGATAATATGTGCGTTTGTACCACCGGCCCAATGCGCGAATGCATCAAGCGAATCTTCCAACTTCTCCAGGGAGGTCGCGACACCGAAGATCATGTGTGAGGCATCGGGCCGGGGTTCGGCGGGTGGCGCCTGGATTATTATTGATGCCCTACAGTTTTCCTCTGGACGAAGATCTCGAGCATTGGTGGTATCGAGGTGGACAGTGCTGTAAGGCGGGATCTTGGTATCAAGGGAGTCGTCGAAGGAGGTGAAATTCTCGGTTCGCGAGACGCCGATGTTCAGTCGGGCATATTCGATCGTTGAGGCATTGTCCACATGGAGACGAAGAAAATTCAGGTCAATGAAGCAGGCGTTCTTGCTGTCGGCAGGTTCTGTGCCTGCGTCTGGGCTGCTGTCGCCTTCGCCAGCCTCCGCAATATTCTGGTCACCGGCACCGGATAAAGATAGTCCGGAATTGTGGGTTCGAATTCTCGCGGTACTGGAGTATGTGAGTATGATTAGACAGGTGAGCACGATTCCTGCTGCAGAGACAAGGAGCTTCCACGAGGAGAGTTTGTGGTGTTGAAGGGCGTGGAGGACGAGCAGGCGGAGGTGGTGGATGGCCATAATTCTGGTGGCATCACGCAATCACGATGCCGTCGCGCACTCCGGAGAAATGAGCTGGCTGATCAACGCAATCGCCGTTTCATGCCTTCTCCTTAACTAGCCTCCTGGTCACCGGATAACTATTCTTATCACTCCTTAGATTTTTTTTGGCATGAAAAGGGGATCAAACGAGGTCCACTATAATCATTGTGATTGGTAGGCCCTGGTTCAGCCAGGGCTCTCAGGGGGAAGCTAGTACTCTGCATGCCGGGCGTAGTGCAGATGTCTACGTAGAATGTATGTACAAATATGGCATGACTATTGATGCATACGCTGTATTTATGTGTAAAATATCTGTAATAGCTTCATACCTTCTCACTTTTCGCCACCAAATGAACACCAGCGCATAGGAATCGTATACCGTAGACAGTACCACAGCTGTAATGTGGCTACAGGGTGTTGAGCAGTCTGCGTTCCTTGCGCAGAGCTCGGAACTTCTGCCGGGCTTCCTCAAGAGGAACAACGACACCTCGGCTTTGAGATGATGTGTCGTCACGGTTGCGAATGTTGACAGAACGAGACTCCTTCTCTTCGGCACCGACAACGAGGATGAAGTTGTACTGCGCCAACTGACCGGTGCGGATCTTCTTCTGCAGCGTGTTTCCAGTGACATCAACATCGACATAGAGCTTGTCATCCTGCAGAATCTTTTGGACCTCCCGTGCATAGTCATTCACTGCCGGCATAACAGGTACAATCAAAACCTGGCGCGGGCTGATCCAGAACGGCCACTTGCCGCCAAAGTGCTCGGTGATGATACCCAAAAACCGCTCGAAACTGCCAATGATCGCGCGGTGAATGACAACGGGGCGGGCACGGCCGGGTGCGGGCTCGTTGGACTTGGGGTCAGCCTCCTTCTTCGCTTCCTCCTGGGTAGCCTGGGTCTTTTCGCCAGTCATGTACTCGAGCTTGAAGTTGAGGGGTGCCTGGTAGTCGAGTTGGATGGTGGCACACTGGAACTCTCTCTTGAGAGCATCAGCAATCGTAATGTCGATCTTAGGACCGTAGAAAGCACCATCTCCTTCGTCAATAGTCCAGTCGTCGCCCTTGAACTTGGTCATGGCCTTCTTGAGCTGCTCTTCGGCGTAGTTCCACGTCTCGAGCTCACCGAGATATTTTTCGGGACGAGTGGAAAGCTTGAGCTTAAAGGTGAAGCCGAACAGTCCATATATGGACTGCAGGAAGTCAAACAGTCCTTCGATTTCAGATTCAATCTGTCGGCGTCAGCAGGTCTCTGGGATACATTCTTTGCAAAGCATCTTACCTGATCATGGGTACAGAAAATGTGGGTATCGTCTTGCTGGAACTTTCGAACACGGGTGAGACCGTGAAGAGCACCGGACGCCTCGTTCCTGTGCAAAACACCAAAGTCCGCGATTCGCAGCGGAAGCTCTCGGTAGCTTCGCTCGCGGTGGCCGAAGAGCACAAAGTGACCCGGGCAGTTCATAGGCTTGAGAGCCCATTCCCTCTTTTCCACATCAAGCTTGAACATGTCGTCCTTGTAGTGAGCCCAGTGACCGGAGGTCTTCCAAATGCCGACGTCGTACATGTTGGGCGTCTGGACTTCTTGGTATCCTCGCTTGCGGTACTCGGAACGCAGGAGAGACTGGAGGGCGTTGAAGATTCTGACACCGTTGGGAAGCAGGAACGGGCATCCAGGCGACACGTCATCGAAAAAGAAAAGTTCTTGCTCCTTAGCGATCCTCAGGTGGTTGCGCTTTTCAGCCTCCTCAAGGAACTTGAGGTGCTCCGCCATCTGTTTCTTGTCGGGGAATGCGACACCACGAATCCGTTGTAGAGAGTCGTTGTTCTGGTCACCGAGGAAGTAGGCAGAGGAGTTCTGCTAGTGGTTAGCTTTGACGCCTTTAGGTTATTCGCTCAGTATCGCTGACCTGCATGATCTTGAAGGTCTTGACCTTGCCGGTGCTCTGGATATGGGGGCCCCTGCAGAGATCAACCAGGGTACCACATCGGTAAACGGTACTCTTCTCCCCAGTGACAAGTTTGTCGATGTAGTGAAGCTTGTACTTGCTGTACGCAAACATCTTCCGGAGATTCTCCTTGGTGACTTCCAATCGGTCGAAACTCTGCTTCTCTTTGAAAATCTTGTTGGCCCTGTTGTCAAGGGTCTTCCAGTCGGACTCTTTTACGACACGGCTGCCTAGATGTCAGTGACTGTAGCGAACGGACGAACGAGATGCGTACTTATCAGGCATAGCCATGTCGTAGAAGAAACCTTGTGGGGTAGGCGGGCCGTGGGAAAGCATACATCCGTACTCGCATTCGCAAGCTTCACCTAGACAGTGCGCGCTCGAATGCCAGAAAACTTCCCTTCCCTCAGGGTCGCTGAAAGGAACATACGACACTGTGCATTCTCCCTCCAATGGGCGGCCTAGATCCCAAAGCTGACCATCAACCTTTGCAATGACAATATCCGCGCTGATCTCCTTTGGGACGTGTTTCAGTAGCTGCGCTGGTGTGGTTTCCCAAGCCTTCGAGGGAATCGTGGTAGTGTTTCCGTCGCCGAGTTGAAGGGTGACATTGATTTCAGGGTGAGGCCTGTTCTTCAACTCCTCAAGATGCTCCTGCCATAACTTCTCAAACAGCTTGTTCCGCTCAATAATGAAGTCGGGGAGCGAGTCGCCGCCTACAAAAATCGACATAGTCAGGAGGGGTTCGAAGATTCAGCGGGGTAAGGAATACGACTCACTGGCCGGTTTAGCCTCAGCGGCGGGCCGAACAGGCAGATCTTTGGGACCATCAGAAGCCATAACTTCACCTCTCAGCTAGGAAAACAAGAATGATCAGAGGAAATGGGCGTTCTCGCGACGAGAGGTTCTTTTGATGTCCCAAGCCTCTAGAAAGTTGACTCAGATCTGTGAATCATACCTACCCGGAAGGCGGTGAGTCACTCGGCTAGCAACATTTTCCTTTTGAGGCTCCCGCCGTTTGAAAACTTCTCCGCTATCAGTCCGCACCAGGTCGACAAGAACAACCCCAACATCAAGATGTCATTTCGCGGAGGCGGTCGTGGCGGCTTTTCCGGTCGCGGTGGAGGCTTTGGTGGTCGTGGTGGTAAGCAATTGTCGCAATTGAAGACAGATATGTGTTTGACCAGAGCTAAATGAAATTTTTTTGGATAGGCGGCCGGGGAGGTTTCCAGCAGTCCTTTGGACCGCCAGACCAGGTGTTAGGTTAATATTCACATCGAAATTGGCTTGGAGGCATCGCCCGGCTAATTACAATTTTAGAGATGGGCACTTTCATGCACGCTTGTGAAGGCGAGATGGTTTGCGAATCGATCAACCCCAAGATCCCTTATTTCAACGCGCCCATCTACCTGGAGAACAAGGTACAAGACGAGCAATATGATTTGGAAACAATCTGACTAATGATTGCTTTCTATAGACACCCATTGGCAAGATTGACGAAGTTCTCGGCCCTATCAACCAAGTATACTTCACCATCAAGCCCCAAGAAGGGATCGTCGCAACGTCCTTCAAGCCCGGCGACAAGGTCTATATTGGTGGTGATAAGCTCCTTCCTATTGAGAAGTATGCGTCTTTTTGCCCTTGGGAGAAAACTAGCCCGGCTGACCAGCTATATCAGGTTCCTTCCCAAGCCCAAGCCTCCACCCGGTAAATATATCCATTCTGCAACATCGCATCTCACGGACTCTGCTAACAAGACAATAGGTGCCAAACCCAAGAAGGCAGTCGGAGCTCGTGGCGGCGGCCGTGGTGGCCGTGGTGGTGCTCGCGGCGGTGGTCCCCGTGGCCGCGGCGGTGCCCCCAGAGGCCGTGGTGCACCTCGTGGTGGAAGCTTCGGATTCCGCGGTGGTGCTGGCGGTAGGGGAGGTGGGCGAGGAGGGCCTCGCGGAGGCTTCCGGCGTTAGAACGTGACAGCCTCTCTGTCTTTGCCTCGTCCTGTCTTATTACGGCGTTATGGGAACACGGGAATTATGTCGATAATTTTGACCACGGTCATTTGAGAAAAATTGGTTTACATCTAGTCTTGAAATTTGTATGATCTGATCTTCTCCGCGGTGTTGCCGTGGCCTACGTTGTATACGAAATTGGCCCGCAAT
This sequence comes from Aspergillus foveolatus, assembly GCF_047715535.1. Taxonomy (NCBI): domain Eukaryota; kingdom Fungi; phylum Ascomycota; class Eurotiomycetes; order Eurotiales; family Aspergillaceae; genus Aspergillus; species Aspergillus foveolatus. The sequence continues at coordinate 83,780 of NW_027396091.1, read as the reverse complement.
AATTACACGTGCTCAACGGCCAGCGGGCATTTCCAGTTTAAGCATAATCCAGTGTTGAACTAGAAGCGTTATTTTGTCAACTAGCACAAAGAAGCTTAGAACCTGCTTGCTGGCAGACGTGGCTGAGTGTGGCGCAGCGATGACGTCTAGTCGGACTGCTGAGAGCCTGAAAGAAGCGAGAGCCTGCACGTGCAAGCGTCAACACATCCTCCTTCGGACCGCAATTGCAGCCCAGTAATGCTTTCTACCTAAGCATCACCCATTTATATTACTTCCTAGCCCCTATTTTACCCTATAAACCCTCTTTTCTAGCTTTTCCTTGTATGAGCATGTCTCGAAGGACTTCAGCCATGCCCGCGAACTCGTCTTCAAATAGCGGTGTCTCAGCGTCTGCGGATGGAGGTATGCGAGGACTGGATAATGAGCCTTGCTCAGCAGACTGACAACGAGTTTATTAGGCCAAGAAAAGCAAAAGATGCTCTTGTCCTCAGATACTGGTCACTTCAGTATGGTTAGGTAGGCTTCAGCTTTTTTGACTGACGGCGGGCGCATGCTCACTCCGATCCTTATACAGGGCACTGCATCTAGCAGATCTTGTCACCGAGCTTAATGGTAAGAAACCGCGCCGGTTTATTTTACGTGGAGTGATTGCTCACTAACCTTATTCTAGGATTCTGCGGAGGCAAGTCGACTTCCTTGTTGAGATTCGTGCGAGCGGCTACTAACCCGTAAAACAGTAATGTCTGTCTTTTCGTCCCTTCGCTACTGCCTCGGTGATCCCCATGACTATGGTGCTATCTGGGCCGCTCTTGGATTTATGCCATTCGGGCTCTTCTTCGATTTCATGGACGGCAGGATCGCGAGGTGGAGGAAGAAGTCGTCTCTCATGGGGCAAGAACTGGATTCTCTCGCAGACCTGGTAAGGCAAAATACTTCTGTTAGTGGTTAACATGGCTAATCGACGGCATCTAGATTTCCTTCGGCATGGCTCCGGCCGCCGCTGCTTTTGCGCTTGGAATTCGAACCCCGCTCGACCACCTATTCCTCACGTTTTTCGTCCTCTGCGGCTTAACGCGCCTCGCCCGCTTCAATGTTACCGCTGCTGTCCTCCCGAAAGACAAGACAGGCAAGTCGAAGTACTTCGAGGGTACGCCTATCCCCACCACACTAAGCATAGTTGCGGTTATGGCCTACTGGGTGTCGCAAGAATGGATCTTGGAAGACATTCCGCTTGGCGTTGCTGCGCAGGGCACCGCGCTGGAGTTCCACCCGATTGTTCTGCTCTTTGTTCTCCACGGGTGCCTCATGGTCAGTAAGACCCTGCATATTCCGAAGCCATGAATAGCATAAGCACATGACGAGTTCCGTCCGCGAAACGCTTTCCTTAGAAAAGAGATGTATCATGAGCCACGCCTATATACGGGAGGGAAGGAGGGCAACAAAGGATTACGAGGCATTTCTTGGAGATAGGTAAACGTGGCCGGCGACGAATGGCATGATTTGCACGGATTCCTTTGGGATAGGCGGTTACTCTTGCGTTGTGTATATGTATTATTAACCCGAAAAGCATTATTATACCTAGGTACCAATCATGGCCTGTCTGGCTTCCATTGGGTATATAGATATTGCTCTTCTGCTCATCTCCACTTAGTATTATCAAACTTTCCCTGAAGCTCAACGTAGGCTCCTAAATATGGAGAGACCTTGGGCGCTGTTTTCTGGAATACTACCACCTCACTTCGAAGGGTTGCAACAGATGACCACTGGCTATTAGTCTTCCTGAAGCCCGATAGCCCCATGCAGCAGGTGAGAAAAAAAGTGATCTAGTTCAAGCTCTGTAAGTACCTGTGCAGCACTCGGTTGCCCTACCGTAGCGCAGAACAGCCCCAAGGTCAACACTACAAGCTGGATGTTGTTTCGGTTGGATTTGGGCACTCCGTCAGATCTTGGATCGGTGTTTGGTATCTTATCCCTTTTTTAATTCAGATGTAGCTCTGTAAAAGGCAGTTCACTTAGCCTCACCAGCTCCTATGCGTATTGGCAGAAGTGGTATGAGAATGGAAGCATGCTACCGACTCCAGACCTGCGAGCATTCCTTACACTGCAAATCCTGAAACTACCGAGACTGAGAGATGCGCACCATCGGGTGTTGATCGTTACTGTTACACCCGAATCTCTATTGCCAAGGCTGCCAGGAGCGGTGATTCTCAAGCCCTTGCAAGGGTCGGTTAGCTGCCTCAGAGTGTTTGCTTTGCAGGACTTAGTTTGTTCTGTCCAGCTTTGGGAGAATCGTGGATGAGCGTTAGGTCAACCCCGTAGAAACGGTGCGAGCGAGTGCTACATCACAGGCCCAGCTTAAGTGCATTACTCCATTGGCAGTGCTGATAAACGGCATAATTGAATGCGTATGATTTTGAAGGAAGTCGATGGTTCCAAAGTGTCACAGGATGAACTCATCGCTACTGGTTTCACGTGATTCTCTGTACCTGGCCTTTCCATGGCGCCGGTCGGAGATAGCCGCCCCAGTGAAATAGACCCATGGGTTCTCTTGCGAGTCAGTAACGATCATCCTCTGAGTACGAACCCCAGAGTTTCATCATTATTGCTACCTGAAAGATACTTCGGGGCGAAAGGTTAATACGCTTCTGCTTGGTTTGTCTCGCTAGAAGGTTTCCTAGTTTTTTAACTTGACCCTGGAGATTTCTGGAGTTCTGTGGGTGCTGCGTCAGTCAAGTGATCGGCGTTCAGAAGATGGTCCTTTCATTCAAGCTGCGCTCTATGACTGGGTGATGACTGGTGACGACTGGGTCAAGCGCGCATCATCTCCTTGTTATTGGTCTGCGATGCACATCAGGATTAAAAGGCAACTGAGGATTGAAGAGTTCAGCGACGCAGTTCCCATGATCATCGCCTCTTCGTGCTGGAACTTGTCTCTCGCATAAGTGGCGCTTCGGACGGGCATTGAGACATGACGTTGTGGTTTTCGCCAGAATCTGAGACCACGTAACTCTTTGTGACCTCGGCACCTTTTTTGCTGTTGTTAGCACAGGATAACCGAAAAATTACCTTTCGGGTAGTAGTACCAAAGAGGAAGGGTCCCTTGTCACCGCAGTTATTAGTGAAGGTACGGAGGAGTCAAGGCGAGACAAGGTCCCCCCTCCTTTCATTTCATTTCATCAAACGACGCTTGTCAGGGTCGCGCTATTTCTTATCTGGACTAGCTCCCCATTTACGACTAAACGGGCCGCATCCCAAAAGAGAAAGGTCACAACGATCCCTAAATATCCGGGGCCCTGATTGGACGAACGGCACTCGACGCGGGACGATAGTACGATTAGTCAGGCAGGGACACGATCACGGGCTGCAACTGTGCTCCGTCACTCCATTTCGATCATTTCAACCAGTCGCTCTCTTCTCTCTTTTCATCGATTCTCGCATCCTAGGGCTGATATTCATCAATCCCAAGGACACACTCGTTTCTCATACTGTCTAGTTTGGTTTCTCCCGAGCTTCTGTCGCGCTGCCCGTTTTCAGTCTCTCGTTTCGTCCCCTTGACCCCTGATTTGTTTTGATCCAGGGATCACTACGCCCGGTCGCCCTGAGGAGGATACTTGTTGCTTTGACCTTTTACCTTCATCTCTGTCGACTGACGAGCAAATTTAACAAGTCTATCGGCATACATCTCTCGTGATCCTTTCGACTGGACAAATTATCACGTCTCTGGCCGATTCTCAGCGACCGTTAATGGGCATCGACTCCAAGGGATACTGAAACACACTAAATCCCCGCCAGAGACCGGTTCTCCAGAAACCGACCACTCCGGATTTCCACGAAAACTCTACCAAGAAACTCCAACTCATTTCTCTCGCTATCTCGATCTTTTTTCTCGGTACCAATCTCACTTGAACGATTGATAGGGTTACGCCGGCCGTCCCATCTTTCGTTTAACAGTAATCGATTGCAACTAGTTGCACCTCGCTACTCGCTCCCTTTCAACCAATTCGCACGTCCAAAATGAGGTCGTTCACGCTATCCACAGTCTTTGCGACTGCCGCCCTCCTCGCCAGTAGCTCACCGGCTGCCGCTCAGGAACAAACATATATTGGCTGCTTCTCCAGCTCGAAGCCCCTGGAGGATCAGGGTAGCTACACCTACCAGAGTAACGGATACTGCATGAACCTCTGTTATGGAAAGAACAAGGCCGTCTTTGGTTTGTACAATGCAAACCACTGTCTCTGTGGCGATGAGATCCCTGCCAAATCGAGCATGGAAGATGATGATTCATGCAACAAGCCATGTGCTGCCTGGCCTATCGTCATGTGTAAGATTGTCTCTGACCTAAAGTGGTCAACAACAGCTAATGTGTCTCTCAGGTGGTGGATCGGATGCATACTCGGTTTATCTCACCGGCTATAAGGACAACGTTCCATACTATTCGGACAGTTCCTCTTCGACCACGTCCTCCTCGAACAGCAGCAGCACTTCTACAACTAGCGGTGATTCTACAACGACAAACGCGAATGGTGCTGTTGTGACCACCTCGAGTGTTAATGGACAACAGGAAATGGCCACTAGCACGACGTCGGCAGACAACGACTCAAGTAAGAAGGACGGACCTAATACTGCTGCCATCGCTGCGGGTGTGGTCATTGGTGTTGTGGGTCTGGCTGCTCTGATAGGTGCTGGCTTCTTCCTCTGGCGCTTCAAGAAGCGCCACCCAGCTGATCAGCGGATGCGCGAAATGAGCAACGTTGAACAATTCGGCAAACCCATGTCGCAAGACTCCATGTCTGACCATCGGTTTGATGGTGACTTTATGGCCCACAGGCGCCAGAGCAATGGTAGCATCGACGATGACCGAGATTTCTCTCGCCGGGTCTTGCAAGTCACGAATCCTGACCGGCACTAACCGTTGTGTCTACTACCCAGTATTTGCACCTCATGATATTCGGTTTGCACCTCCGGATTTACATTCACGAACTCAGCCTGTCTTAGCGGACAATATCACCTTCTCAGATAAGCTATCGAACCCGTCCCATAATTTCAAGCTCCGCCCATTCATCGTCTTCCACGAGTTTAAGATGACCTTGGAATTCCTCGCTAGACTCAACGCTAGATTGACAGAGCAACTTTGCCCCGGATTGCGGATGAGATTTTGGTATGAAGGCGTCTGGGCTGGTTGGCCTTCTTATTCTAATTCAAATTATTTCGTATCTATTCTGTTACCTGTATGTTCTTGAATTGAGAACCACATTTTTTCTCATGTCCTTTCTTGGTTCTCAATCTTGGCGTGCAAGCATGCAGTCCTGTGCACGCCTGGCTCCCAACAGGGATGCGCTTCGTTCAAATGGCACGCGGCATATAGTGAATCGTATCCTCCGTGTGCATGTCCTAAGCATCTCCCCTTCCTCTTCCCACCCACTCAACTACTATCAGACACATACTAGGCACGTCCCTGGTCTTCGTCAACAAAAAATCGAAAGCGTACACATTTGTCTAACCCACGGTGAAGTGTCCGATAGTGAATGAAACCTCTCCAGTCCACAGTTATAATACAAAACATATCACAAGTAATTACCCAGATCTATAGGCCTCTGCTAGGAAAGAGCCAGTACATACGACCATAGGGTGTGGAAAACAGGGCTTCCCGTCCGCTCAGCCGTACTTAAGCCACATATTCAACGCGGATAAAAGTGCAACGAGCCCTGAGTACGTTGCTGCTTCTAAGGGTTAGAGACGCTAAGCTTAGGGTGGGTGCAGGTGAGTTGGGTATGAGCAAGGTAAGTAAATCACCCACTTGAGTAAGTAGGGGGTGAGCAGGGTGTTTACTAAGATTTAGGCCATTAACGTAATCCACAAGCGAGCCGCGCACCCCGCTCAACCTTTCATACTGAAGTTATTCTAACTGTCATCATGACTCCAAAAAATGGCCAATCGCGTCAAGATTTGGCTGAGCAAGAGGGAGGATTACACTTGCAATTTTATCTTGTAAAAACAAGATTCCAAGTGTTCGTCGAGCAGCAGCAGTTTTTGATATCCCAGAGTTAACTCTCCATGGCCGACTTCGAGGATGCCAGTATCGCAAAGAACAACGCGCAAATAGATATAAGCTATCCGAAACCCAGGAGGAGGCATTAGTATAATAGATATAATCATTTGATAGCCGCGGAGCGCCCCCAACATATGTTCAGGTTAAGGAGATGGCAGATCTGCTTTGCGCGAAAGATCAGCTACAAGCAGGCAGAATGTAAGAACCCAAAAGTTATTAAAGCATATTTTGACCAGTTACAGAAGGTCCGAATACAGTATAGTATTGTGGATGATGATATCTACAACTTTGACGAAACAGGATTTGCCATGGGGATTGTGGCTACTGCAAAGGTTATATCACGACGCAAAGAAACTGGCAAAGCGCGCCTTGTACAGCCAGGTAATCAGGAATAGGTAACAACAATTAAATGCATCATGTCAAGTGGTTAGGTACTTCCTACAGCAACCATCTTTAAAGGAAGGCTTTATCTGGAGGGTTGGTACCAGGATAGCAAACTACCACCAGATTAGAGGATTAAAGTCAGCTCTAATGGCTGGACAACAGAAGAGATAGGCCTCTGATAGCTTCAAAAGGTCTTTATTCCATCATCACAGGCCCGTAAAGTCGGCTACTAATGTAACGGGCGTAGGTAGTATTGTTTTCAACTACCTGTCCTGTATGCACGAATATCACAAGCTTAAAGAAGAAAACAAAAGAAAGAAGCGCAAATGTCCTCCTCCTCTCTTTATCAACCTTTTCCAGTTGTACGTCAAGACTTTTCGGACCTGTATGCCGACGGGTCTCTTTACCGAAGCTGCGCGATGCAATTCCGAGGTTGTATATGATGTTGCAGAAACCCTATTTACATCTCTGGAACCATTCCTGGTTGAGGGCATGACCGACAACCAAGATCCAGGCCATAGCCTGTGACAATACCTTAATTATACCATAATATCCAGGTGTTTCTAGGGTTTACCAGATATTTTTAATACTTCATCTATAGATATGCTAAGATCACAAAACCCCTGTTAGATATGCTGAAAGGAGCACTCGACAATCAACAATTCGATAACCACGAATAACCAAAAGGTCTAAAGGGCTCCATCTTCAAGATAAGTCGGTGAGTTAGCCTAAACAATACCTGCGCAGGGAATGCTATCCGTCAAATATCCGGGCCTTGTTGTCTCGATAGGCTATCGTATCAAGCCCACTGCACGGACCCAAGATTCACAAGCGTTGAAACTTGGCAATTTTTCCCTCTGGCCTTAGGCGGTGGAAAGCTGGGGTTGTCAAAGTACTATCGACTGCATCATGAAGGAGACGTCATGAAGATGGTGCAGCTTGCGGAGACGGCGGCATCCAGGAAGCGATCATGTGATCCAGGCCTCAAGCCCCCATGCCACAATTGCCCACCAGCCTTCTTCCAGGGGTTGTGCGAGCAGTTCCCAAACTGTATCCTCACACACTTTTCGACCACGCCATGGCGCAACCGGCTCCCCGTCGAGCTATGGGCGCGGATTGCTTTCTACCTAAAGGATGACATTTCGTCTCTCCCCACATACGCAAGGGTCTGCCGTTAATGGTAGCTGGTATTTGAGCGGCTAATCTACCAGAACCTCCAGGTTGCCAGCGAGGGCTCTGAGGTGGAGATAGGGGTTATTCCTCTTTCGCTTTTCCGGTCCCTGATGTCTGGCTCCACGCAGTACCGACGGTCATTTCTCAACCGCTTGCAGTACACAATTACTACACCACACGATATCCAGGATTATCGGGCCATAAAGCTCGAGAACAGGCGCTACAGCGAGCGGAACCCTGTTAGAGACGCGAATGATCGGGCATTTAGTACGGCGATATGTTTGCTGTTTGAAATTCTCGAGCCTTGGGACGCCCATCTCAAGGTTACTTTGGCTATTTCTGTGCGCGGCCACGATGAAACGCTTGAGCCAGAAACGGAAGAGGCGGAAGATCTTATCCGGTGGCAGACTGTCCGAGACGGTGAACAGTGGGTTATCCCCCCGTACCACGCACGCTTTCCGGAAAAGGGTCCAGACATGCCCAGAGTCGCCTGCATCGACGAGCTACTGTTCGAGGACAACTATTTGTACCAGGGCGTATGGAGCGGCGCTGCATTGCAGCTCGCAGAGCATTGCGCCGCTTTGCAACGGCTGTATCTGGACTTGGAGGAGTGGGTGCGCCCAGACCACATCACCTACATTCGGGAACGGCGACAAGGTGTGACTTCTCTTTCGCGGTCGCAGATTGGTAATCGAGTTAACAATACTAGCGGTGGCATCTACCCTTCCAAGGCTCCCACCAACGCTCAGATCATTCGAGCTGAATGGTAACAGGGAAGAACCCTGGTCGAATATTCTTCCGGGCTTGGATCTCCTGGCAGGAAAAGATTTCGACGAATTGTCGCTGAACCTACGCAACCTGTCATTGACTCTTCGACATCTGAAGTTATCAGTGTCCGCCGTAGCGATGGACTTCCTTTTCCCCTTGGACGACAGCGGCGCCCCTACACCCGAAGCATCTGCCCTTCACTGGCCGTATCTAGAGTCCCTTACACTGGAGGCGCTCCCGATGTGTTTACCTTCTGGTACGAGTGCCCCTAGCTTCCAGAACACGGGATAAAAAGCTCTTCTAACGAAAACATGCTACAGGCGAATGGCTTTTCGATTACGAACGCGATCCGGACGAGGAGCAAGAAATCCCCGATCCAACAACGGGTCTCGCCATCTTCGACAACGAATTAATGCAAGAAGAAGCTGAATTTGTCCGCCACAAGATGCGGATTGAGTATTTTCACCGGCTCTTCATTTCGATTGGCCATGCAGCGCAGCGCATGCCTGCTATAAAAGCGATCGGGACCAGTATGGTCGAGACGCCCAGCACTAGCCTTGAATTCACCAGTGCCAGGGGGGCATGGGAGTTGGTAGGTACCAAGCCCACTTTGAGATTCAAGTCGCAGTCAGGGTATAAACCCGACGAACGTGTTGCAGCCGCGTGGAGGTTCAGTTTGGGCGATTTGGAGGTTGAGGATATGGGACCCGAGGATTTAATCCATGTGGTGGAGGCGAAAGTGACACTGGATCGTTTCCCTGCGGATGAATAGACAGCCACTGCCGCTGTATTTATGTATATAGCGTTTGAAGCCCTGTTGATCAGGCTTACTTAGTGACTCGGTTAGAGTATTTCAAAGATGGAGCTACAAAGCCTATCAAGCAGGAGATTTCTGGTCTTGAACTGTTCTAGATGGGCGATATGCCAATCGCGTGGCAATGCAGCGAGTCAGACCTTAGAACACCTACCTCAATCCTGATGATATGATCATCACTAATATATCCGCGATCCTACCGCGCCTGTAATCCACAGGACTATTATTCTATTGGCAATCGAAATCCTGTAAAGCACAGCTAATTGTCGCTACGGCTAGACTTTACTGCCTTCTTGATCACAACCTGCGGGCTCAGTGATACTGGATCAAACAGAGGAAGAGGAAACGCCAATGGTTAAAGCAACTTTAGGATGCTTAAGTGAACTGGGCTAACGCCTGTCCGAACGTTGACTCTGTTGGTGGCACAGAGAACAACCGATTGATACGAGAAAGTCGGTCAGCGGCGAGGTGCTGGCAGCCCATTTAATCGGCTGTGGTAGTATCTTCGAATTCTTTCGCTCACCCGCCCACTCACAGTTTGCGGCCATCATCCGCGCTAGCTTGTATCCATCTCATTGGGGTCAAAATCCCATTTGATGTCCAGTCTTTCAGCATCTGTACCTCGTTCCAGGCAATTTCAAATATTTCGACGATATTTGGGTTTTGCTGGATGGATTGCGCTGCGGCGAGGTGTTGTCCAGCCGGTGGACGCGGTCGATTCATGTCGTAGGCTTTCTTCGCCCACTCGTTCAGCCATTCCTTCACCTCTTCCTAAACCCGGCTGTGTTCGCTCCGCACGAATAGGTTCCAGTACACTGATAAGTCTTGCGGTTCATAGCTCCTAGCGTACCCACTAACCTATTCCGACAGTCAGCAGTAAAACCATACTCTCGGGCGAAACCAAAGGGGGGGTTTATCGTTCTCTGGATACTGGTCGGCCCATTGCCTTCAAGTTCCTCAAGCTTTTCCTTGACACGCCGAGCTTGTTTGGCTAGGATGATAGGGTTGGATTCGTACTCCGAGTAGTACTTCCACCCGAGAGTCTGCATTTTGATCGTCCGAGCCACATTGCTCCAGTCACGAGCTTGGAAGTAGTCCTCAATATAACTGGTATGATATGAGGCGACCCTTTTGTACCACTGATTTCATGTCAACACTGGCTGATCATCGCCAACGGGCTCTCGTGACCCACATTCATTTTTACCTGGCCATTGAGCCTCTGTTCCAACAGCACATATTCATCGTCGTGCTCCGTCATGCCAGGGTATGCAAGGCAGACGCGGGTGTTGGCTGGGTTCTTTGAATCCCACCACAGTTTCATGTACTCGCACCACGTAAGCTCGCTATCATCGGACGCCTTCGGGGAGCGGAAATATCGGGCATTCGGATTGGTGTACTTGGCTGCCCCTGTCCTGTCCGACCAACGGCAGGAGTATGTAATGAAAAACTGCTGAAGCTGCAATTGCACCATGGCACGTTAGCACTGAGCCTGCTTTAGGGCTGAGATGACTTACCGCCTGTCCCTCTAGAATGTGCTCGGCTGCGGTGGTTCATGGCAATTAGCAATGTATTCTATAAAGTGTACGCAAGACCTTACTCTCATATCTCCGGCCTCCATTTGAGCCCTTGTCGTATGGATTCGTGGGCGTTGAATCTTCGCAAGATCAAAGTTCTTGCAATTCAGATAATCGGCCGCGTCATAAGTGGCGACGTGCGGATACCTGGCAACCAGCGTGGTGGACGGTGGATTGTCGGGAAACCAGAGCAGGCCGCTTTTTTTGAACTCATGCCCTTTCCATCTGTCCTTCGTCTTTGGTAAATCGCAGTACCTCAGCTTCTTCGGCGCCCGTTGTTCCAGGACGTTGAATACGGGGGTGACTTTCGTTGTTATCGTGACTTGAATAGGCATTTTCCTCCTCCTCCTCAGCCCACGAAAGGTCTCTGCAGGACACCGGATGGTTGCGGTCGGTAGTATCTCTCAGGTCACAGTCAGGGTCCGTATCCCTATCGCTGTCTGGATTGGCACGGTAGTCTCCGGAGACAGAGACGGCGCAGGTCGCGGTGTCTGCGTCAGGAATCGGGGAGAGAGAAGCCCGCTCCTGCAGGCTCCGCCCAAGCAGCATATCAAAGGGGATGCAGCCGGAGAAGAGGCTCGTGGGCCCGTGAGGAAACAAGTTAGTGGCACCGTTTTTCCATCCAGGCAAGGCGCCCTCAATGGAGAGGTCCATGCCGATGTGCCCCTCGACATCCGCTTGCAGGCCATTCGTGCACTTCGTCGATAGGGCGAGGTCGAACCGGATGCTGGCGTCGGTACTCAGCTTGATTGAGGCGTTCACGAGAGTTTCGGTTGCAAAGTACACCTGGACGTCCACCTTGATGTTGGGCCAAAAGTGGAAGACTAGGCCACCGCCAACACGGGCTTCGATGTATCCTTGTCCCTCGATCGGACCGGGAGACCCTTGCAAGCTGTAGTCGCCCAGGCCCTCGGGCAGTTCATCGTCAAGCGAGCGTGGTAAGAAGTATCGGGATCCCTCATGTCAGAGTGTCATTTCTACTGTCGCTTGTGCCGAAACATATGCCTGGGCCTCCAATCGGACGTCCAGGTCGAAAGAAGGATTAATAGTGAAGATGCCTTTGAGATTCAGGTTCATTCCAAACGAATTGAATGGCCCAAGAGGGTGCCAGCCAGTATCAAAATGCAACAACGCCCTTGCGCGCAGTGCCGCTCCCACTCTTACCGACAGATCGTGCTGTGCGAACGCGGCGTAAGCTTCGGAAAAGTCGAATGTCCGTAGTGTACCTATCAGAGCTATCCCAAGGTCCATGGTCGTGTCGAGCTCTCCATACATGCGGGCCTCAGCGCTCACATTGTAGGCCGGATTGCCAGCACAGGTTGCTGAGGCCTCGAACAAACAACGGTGGAACTCGTAATGCTTCTTCAATCCCATCTTTTCCGCTTCTGCTTCGGCAGCCGTCTCGCCAAACACCTTCTTGAAATGGGCTAGCTTCGCAGATGGGTCAAGTTCCGACAGCCACCTCCGGTCAAGGTCCCGCCATGTCTCTCCCGATCGCTTGACGGGGGATGCGACGATCGTGTCCCAGTATGCCGGGTGGGTTGAAAGGTCAGCCCGGAAATTAATCCCACCACCGTCACGGCGCAGGTTCTTGAAGTCATAGTCATAGTGAAAGTCGTATACCACCGCGCCGGAGGGATATCGCTTGCGTAGGTGCCCTGGGAGCGTGTGGTTTGTTTGATTCTCCAAAATCTCACGGCACGCACGTAGCGGTCGGGACCACACCCTGCGGGCAAGCGGACAACTGTGCCTTCGACACCCCCCTTTCCGATATCAAGGCAATTGCTGGTGTCGCTGTCAGGGTGGAGGCAGATTGCACGGATCTTTTGCGTCTCGAAGTCTTCTTCTGCGGGACTGGGGTAGTCAAAAAGCTCGAGGTGGGAGCCATCCCGTTTGTCGAAGCTCTGCAGATCTTCTTCTTGCCAACCATAACGACCCAGGCAAATGGTTCGTCGTTTGGGTGTTCCCCGGTGACTCCACTGGCGAGCTCATCAGCATGCTCGTCAAAGACCATGGCAAATGTAGGACTGTAATCTGCCGGGATCGAGTTTGCGTCCGGAAACAGGTTCTCGAGAGGCACGGGGAAGAACGGGGAGCCTCCACTCAATGGAGGGTCACAGCAGAATGACGATCTATCCCCAAGCTCAGTGCAGCCGTCGGACTTTGCAGGAGGGCCACTATGCCCTCCGCGCCAGTCGTACATATACACTTGCCCCTATACGGTAGCAAGCTAGGTCAGCTGCACTGCTAGCGGCTGCACTCCGCCGTGGCATCGCAGTTGGACTGGCAGCCTTTGCCGCAATAAAGCTCTCCGTATCCACAGACGTTGTTTGGGCCACAGCACGCTTTGCTCTTGCATTGTCGGTCTGGGCCACAGGTATAGTCGTCTGCCCTGCGGGTAAATATATGCGTGGCACCATCGGAAGCAGGGGTCGAGTCAAAAGTTGAACGGGGAGCAGGATGATGCTTATGGTGGTGGTGATGGCCGTTGTGGGCCGACGCCGCGGTGCCTGATGGCAAAAGCAAGGAGGCCACCGCGGCCAGGTGAGCCAGCCCCAAACGCATGGCCAGGACACAGAAAAGGCAAAATGGTGCCTTGCTCTTCGCGGTATGCCACTCAGACGGATCGTCCAAACCTCGCTTTTCGTCAAAGTCTCGCAGATGTGGGCCGCCTATTTATTCGGCGCAGCCGCGGCTCTGTATTCATGTAGAATTCCTTTCGAGACCATCCCACACTACCCTACTAGCACAGGGTTAGACTTGTTAAACCCGACCCGCGAAACCCGCTCTAAGCCGCCCCAACCCGCCAAGAATTGGGTTGGTTTGGACCATCTAATAATCAGCAAGAGCGGGATTCGATACTTACACGGTCAGGACTTTGTCTGCCTTGTATAAAACTCCAAGCGGCTCTGCGGTACAGTTAGGGTTTTGCAGGAGGCGGCTAGCTACCTACATAGATGACAGGTACTTTCTATTGCTAGTTACCTTGGCGGTATCCGGATAGGGTCTCATTTTTCCCTCGAAGCCCGCCTGGCCAACGAACGTAGTAATGGGCTTTTGACAGGTATGCGTGAAAGTTAGAGGTGTGCGATTCCTTTCCATGCCACATCCAAGACCAAGAGCCTAGCCAGCGTAAATAGATAGGATTTAACGTCTGACTCAGTTATGCTTTGAGATTTAGGTAGACAAGTATGTATATACGGCCAGTCTAGGTGTGGCTGCCAGCTGTAATCTAATATAGTTATTATTTAAAGCAGTTAGTTGGTATATAAGGAATAATGAATCTGTAGGAGCAAGCTTTATCTATCAGTTCCTTTCAGATATCTTATTATCCTCTAATAATCAGAGAGCCGTAGTCGGAGTTCAGGGTTTTTTAAGAGAAGAAAGGGAGGGAAACGTCGAATTTTGTTCTCAGGGGGAGCATGAGATATGGATGGGTGAGACCTAGCTACGTGGGAGATTATAAAGCCTAGTATATACGAATAAAGTGGTCAAGATCATCCTAAGATCCCTGTCATCATGGTATATGGCAAAGGGGAGCTCTACACAAAGTGACAAAACTCTGAGCAGATATATATGTACCTGGCTATATACAACTTTAGGTAGGTATGGTAAGCCGACAAGTGCGTGACTCTGCGTCTACAGATTATAATCTAGAGGAAAAGTCTATGTAAGTGAAAAAGCTTACGACTAGGCCGTACATGCCAAGTGAATCTTGACTGAATACAGTACAGGATCATGCATATATCATACTGTAGATCTCAAGGCAGACCAAATGGTAGGCGAGGTGATAAATAGTGCAGCATATTTAGCCAGGGGCTAAGGCACGTAGGCAAGGTGTCAGTTGGGTATAAGTGGAGCGGCCTCGTACATTTCACGTCCAACGCAGAGAACCCATCTCCTATGCGCGTATTTACTGACCTTAGAGGCCATTGATTATGCGCCTAATTGATAATAGTACGTATGGGTCCAAGACATTGAATGTCTTGCTATCCACTCAGAGCCCCAGCTTCCTGGAAAAATCTCTAAGCCACTATTCAATATTGGTGGTAGCGTAGCTCTTCAATGTGTTTAACGTGGGTGCAAATGGGGATTGGGATTGTGAGGACAGCGAATAGGTATCGGTTAGATTTATGACATGCGGTTATGGTAGAGAGTCTTGGGATATGGATAGTGGGTGAACGACTCCGGGCTTGGAGGATGAGTCGGGCAGTAGAGTAGGTGCGAAGGAAAAGGGCTTTAAGACGGTGTTCAGTAGGCTTGTCTTGCTAGTTGTCGAAGGTGAAGACAATGAATACGCGAGGCGAACGCAAAGTAGCTTTCTGTGGAGTACATCGCCGCTGGGAGCTATAGTGCTGAGAAGTTAGCAGATACCCTTCAGACAGGAGCAGATTGCACCAGTACGTTATACAGGTGGAGAGCAAGATAGGTAGGCAAGGACGACATACCTCAGGATCGGTCATTGTACTCGAGTCAAAAGCTCAAGAAACCGCATTGGATCAATCTGCGCATGAGAAGGGCAGCAACATACCTCTCAGGCTCAGATATGCAGAGCCAACGCCCAGCTTACCTTCCATTATACCATCAAATGCATAAACGATACACTATATTGCGTGCTCCTGTAGATCGCCTGGAGGGCTGAAAGATGAGGAAGCTTGCTATGGCCTACACCTTTGTTTTCCTGGCACGGATAGCTCGTGTATATGTCGTATTTCTTGCCTTCGGACGGTTATGGACGAGTAAAGAAGTCCGTGGGGCCCCGGTCGATAGAGTCTGTTCTGTAGAGCTTGATCATCTCGCAGGTCAAAAGGACCGCCTTCTGGAAGTATTGTGTGAAATCTCGTCCGCAGCATGAGCCAGCTAGAGGGGTAACCATTAGTAGCAATAAGCCGACTTGGACAAAAGAAAGACATTGATCAGGCTGATCCAGGGCCGCCTCAAGCCGTGAATGATGCATGCAGAGTACAGACAACAGTAATGTGTCTGGTGTACGGCCAAGGAGAGACTTGGCCACAGTAACGTGCCCTTGTGAGATGCGACAGTGCGGACTTGACCGGGTCACGCTGTAACTAAAAGACGGATGAAACGGGCCCATAGCAAATATGATCTTGCCCACGCCGCTGACTTCATCGGACAAACCGTGAGGAAGTACAGACGTGCACGACATCGGGGTTGTTTGGAGCTAAACTAAACGACGTACTCCTTGGCAAGTCCGTATGCGCTTTCGGATTCGATATGCTCTACCTCCTCCAAGTGCAGGATATGATGTCTTCATGGGTTGAGAAATGGGCCTTTGCCACGAGTGGAGGTATGCTGGTCGATGGGAATGAGCACCCAACAGCCATACGTCACAGCAAGTAAATCTGTTGATTTTATTGTTTTACTGTTGGTTAAGGTAGATAATCCTATTGGACGATATATAGATGAATTCGAGCCAGGCTCTCTGCACCATAAGCTGAGACTGATAGCGTGAATGCCCATATCTTGAAGGATCGCCTGGATGCTACTTTGGAGTAAGCTCGGTGCAGAGTAGGAGCGAAGTCTAGGCAGCAAGGATCGCCACCCCTGTGGGATTGGTGCTTTTGACGCTGAGCAACGAGAATGTTATCCAAGCGTCATTTCATGGAGATCCTTGACAACGGCGGGAAATAGTCGGTGGCAAGAGCGTCGTGCATTTGGGGCATCCTTCATGGTCGGTGAATACCATGGAGGTAGTGCGGGGTTAATTATTGTTAATAAACGAGCAATATTATTAAACCATTCGAGGTGCTGACGAGGAAAGTACCAACTGCAGCTGCAGACGGTGGAGAATTATTGGCGAAGACCACGTGTTGGACTAATATGCTAATCGCTAGCCCCTGCACCCAGATGGCGATGGTCAATGAGCGTGGTTATGATTAGCGGCCTTCCTGAGCAGGTACCATGCATAGCTAGCCGCTCTATAGATTGACAAGGGTTTGAATCCTTCGACGTCTCAGCCAGCGGTTGGTACCGCCGACGGCTAAGAACCGGGAGTGCGGTAACCACATCATGAGCTTTGTGAGTAATCTTATTGAAGCAACGACCCAACATATTGAGTGCATGCGGTGACTGAGGTCTGATCAGCTACGCGAAGCGAATCATGCATACCAGGACCAACAACATGGGGAGTATGTCATAGTAAAGGTGCTGTGGTTGACTGCCGGCGATGTCAGTTATCCGCGAGCACGACGTCCGGGATTAGCGCAGCGAAAGCTTGGGACACCTTAGTAGCAGTAGCAGAAGTAGCAGAAGTAGAACGCTCAAGCTCGTAGCATGATACATCGTTGAGATGACCAGAAGCAGCCACTAGTTCCAGGTCTCAGGAGTAGGTTACGCATTATTCCGCGCTGAGCGGCAGAAATTTCCGAATTGCACCATGAAGAATTCAGCCTGACCGCAACGGTGGAGGTGCTGATTCGTTAGCTGGAATTATGAACGGATACGATAAGGCGTTGGGGTTTCCCAAACTCTGTGCCTTATGACCCACAATGATCTGGAGCTCGAACAGACAAGCGAGAGATTGAAGGGGTTAAGCGAAGTTCTGTCTTTTGTGACCTACCTCTTCGGGGTGGGCTCTAAGTCGGCGGTTCAGGGCTGGATCCAAAGGGGTTGCTCGAAAGTGGATAAGAGACTACCGGCGGCGGTGGGACGACCCGTCTTCCAAATCGCAAAGAGCTAGGAACGTTAAGGCAACGTAGCACCGGCTAGCTTCTTTAAACATGAAGAAAAGCAGGAGGACGAAAGGAGAAGGAACAAGAGCAACCGGAAATAGGATTCGATAATATTGTCTTCGGTTACGGTGTGCAATGCCTCCTGATTTGTCGAACGACGAGACTTGTCGCTCTGCAAGTTTTACGGGAATGTCGGCCGCTGTCGGCGCGATGCTGCGAACTGGCGAAGCATGGTTCAAGCTAACCTTATTGTCATTGACCGGGTGCTCGGGTCCCGCATGGCCCGACCTCGATTCACTATCAAAACAAATGTCGATCTCTGGGATTTCCGACTTTGATGGTCCAATTCCCGAATCGGGCTTTGCTGTTGTTCCGTTATCCGGTTACTACTGGCACAAGGTCATACACTCAATGGTACCCCTTAACGAAGTAACCGGATCACTGGTCTGAGTTCAAAACGAGCTTGGACGGTTGCCTCATTATTGTGCTGACTCTCTAGAGCCGAAGCATTTCGACTTCGGGTGCTGGTGTGTAGCTCTGGCAGTGGCTGCTTAGCGCGGTCAGTAGAGCAGCCCAGCAAGAACGGCAATGGCTTTGCCTTATCGGACAGGCCACTATTCAGCCTTCAACTGCAGACTTGCCATGCAGTCTAACCGAAAGAGAGTTGCAGCTCGTCGAACGGCTGGCATCCTTCAGCGGAGGTCAAGGCTGAGGGTTGAGAGGCAGTGGGAGCAGTGTAAGGCCCAGAAGCTCCTAAAACTCAGAGTCAGGGCGAGAGCTCTGTAATCACCATGAAATCTGAGGCATCTACTCGTCAAATTGTCCAAGTGTACTCGAAGTATGAAAATGGTAGGTTTCTGTTTGAGCGGAACAATTTCCGCTACCACCAATCAAATCACAGCTCGGGTGATTGAAGCGAAGGTAATAACGGGGAAGGAGGTTTACTCTGCATGAAGTATAATCAAAGTGTCGTTGAAACTGTCGAATGATGGAATCCCCAGGTTAGAGCACGCGATGGGCTGTGTCTGACACAAGCAGCACAGCCCGGAAGCTGGGGCTCTGGGGGGAAGCTCAGGCAAGGCAGATTCGGGTTTCGTTTGAAGCTTGACTGCAGGGCGCAGCGCGGCATGGTTCTCCATGTGAGCCCAGACGTGTTTCAGGTTTCGCGACCCTTGCATGCTGCAACGAGAGAGCGGCTCATTCTATTATTATCGCAACGTGGCCGTGAGAGCTTCGACCAGTGGGCGGTCGTTGCAAACGAAATTCAAATGCGTAGTTGAGGTTCCTCCCGCGGTCGTACCGGGAGTAAGACGCCTCTGTCCTAGTGACACCGTCCATTGGATAAAAGTAACTTCTCTCACTGGTCGGCCAATATAATTATCATGACGGCTGTCGAATCGGGTTATTAGCCTTAGCGTTAAGAGGACGCTCCAGACGGCTCCATCACAGTGTTCTGGACTTGCCAGTGACTCCATCCAAAGTCGTATGGTCTTGTCTTAACATACAGTAGCTGTAGCACTATTATTTTGCTGATTTCGCGGTCCGCCGATCCAGTCTATGGCTTAGCTGCCCATAGCCCTGGAACGATCACTGAAGTTAGGAATTGCTGCTGAACGTGGAATGCCCGCCAAGCCTCTGGCCACGTTGTAACCTGCGTTCGGAACGCTTCGTAAATCGCAGATAACAAGGGAGGATTACATGATTGCCAGGTGGCATGTGCATGATGTGTGTTTAACGCAGCACGCCTTGGCGCGTAGGTAAGAATAACTCTGCATCGTCTATTTTCTGCAGGACGAGTCTTACTACTCGTATGGACGAACGACGGAGGGCGAATCCCGACTAAGCACCGTTCTGATTAAGGAACGGAAGGATGATCCCTGATTTGAGATGAGCGGGCCAATTGTGATCGAAACCGATTGTTGGTTTGCACTAGTCTATAAGTAGCTAGCTCGTGCATGACTTGGTGTGAGAATACCGGGTTCCATGCGATATTAATATTGTCTGACGACCAGTGAGAGGCAGGTGTCTGGCCCCATTATGGCAAATCGGCACGGTGCAAATGCAGCGTGCAGACGGTATGTGGGATATTTGAAGTGTCACACGGCCACGTTGTGAAGGGGGCTGATCATAAGAATGGCCATTATTACAGATACTCCACGCGGCCTTTCCTTAACATCCAGTGATTATCCCGGTAATAATAAAGGAAAATAATGACTCGAGACGAAACAAAGCGATTGTCGACACGTCTATGGCGAGTAACATTGATGAACGCGAACCGCTGGGATTGTTTGGGTTTGTCAGATCACGGTCAGTAGAACTCGACTCTGGAATTGCGAAGGCAGACGGACATTCTCGCTGCTGCTAATGTATGTAGTAATCCCACGGGCGAGCATTTGAATATCATGTCAGCATGAGAAAGCAGAGACAGATGATAAATCCTGCTCGAAAATCAAGAGATGCAGCTTGTCAGCAGGAAAGAAGTCGAATTAGCTGCGTTGGCCATCAACCCACATTCTCAGCCACGTGACGGTGAGTACACTGTGGGCAAGCGTCATTGTGGGTTGTGCTCGTTGGTGCCTTGACCGGTCTGCCTGGACTAAATATAACCAGATTGGGCTAGTGCAGTCGCTGGCGACCTGGAGCATGGGAAACAAAAGACCAGGGATTTGGTTGATGTTTAAATGACGCAGTGAACCAACCGCTCGTAAGAGACATGTAACATACGTCCGTGAGCAAGCCTTGCGTACTCGGGTATCGGTAATTAGCGCCCGTAGCTACATAACCCCTGTGGAGTAGCAGCTCATGAAACAGGAATGATCTTCAAAAGGAAGATTAAGTTTTTATGTCCGTTAGTGAAGCCGTGGTTCGGGATTCGCCGGGCGTCCTTGTCGAGTCTTGAGTCTAGGCGGATCAACCCCGAGTCTGGACGCCAGAATTGGAACGGGGACTGGGCACTTGGAGACGTGGTCAGCGGAGAACGGGCATGGTACGGATCGACCTAGCAGTGGGTATACAGTTAGCTTCCGGATAAGTTTCCCCAGAGAAAGGGGAAGCATCCCGACACAGACCGGTTTGGCAAGCTCGGTGGTCCGCCCGGTCGCTGCAGCCAGCGAGTTAGCGTACTCTGTAGTGTTGCCGTTTCTCGCTTGCACCTGGCAGTTGTAGTCCGAAACCCGTAAGCATAAGCGAGGGACTGGGATGCAAGGATGTTGACATTGGAATGTAGGGATTCACTCTTGATGGAAAAACGATGGAATGATGAGTTTGCAGGGATGCGAGGAAGCGTGAAGATGAAACACCGATGAGATCGAGCCATCGCGAGGCAGAGAAGGGAGACGGTGCGAAAGCCAGGGAGCCCCAGACAGGGAACCCAACCAGCCCAGGGCAGGTGACAAGTGAGCCTTGCCTGAGGCGCCGACCCACACCCGCAGGCCACAGGCCACAGGGCTGCCTGTCATGGCCGCAAAACTTGATGCATCAGAACTGGCATTGAGCAGACGGGAAAAAAAATTGAGAGCGGATAGCCATCACATAGGTATCATTCACGGAATCGTTCACGGAATTGACAGAATTGACAGAATTGACAGAATTGACATCTGTCCACTGGCCACGCAGGAACGTCGGAAGGAAGTAGAGTGCTTATCTCGGGAGCAGTGCTAAGTCCTCCTTCTGAAGGCCACTGTGGATTGACAGTATTGACTCATTGTCTCCTACTAACTCTGTACTCTGAGTACTCTTCTGATCGGGAATCCAGCGATCGAGTCTGCCTGCCAAGACGAGGCTGACCCGCACCCCGTCGCGATCGCTCTCTGCTGGACTGCTTCCATAGACCAGCGGGAACATCGACTATCAATCTGATGCAGACGGAATATTTCAATCGAGGGCTTTGCACATACTGCCGTTACTTTCCTCTTCGAGAGTTATCGAGTGCGTGATAAAAATAACTCGTTCCTAGTCTCATGGCGAAGGCAGTGTTTGTCTGCGGGCAAGAACCCAGGGCATGCGCCTGGCCGCCTGGCAGTTATCGAGTCCACTACTCTGTATGTAGCGCGCGCACTAAACTATACGAGGACCAATCAGAGCGGTCCCTGAACCAACAGTTCCAGCACAAACCGAAAGGTCGACTAGGGTTCGTGAACTGGGAATTATCCCAGATCACCACCCTTGCATTTACCCATCCATGCTAATAGCGAATTGTCCGGTATGCGATATTGTCCATGGATCAGGCTCGTGGTCTCTGGCCAACGTGCCAGACTCTGCACCCGCAGACCCCGTGGTCTGCAGAGGGCGACCGATCTTCCAGTTAGGTCTAGTTAGGTCTAGTTAGGTCTAGTTAGGTCTAGTTAGGCCCAGTGAGGTCCACGAGTATGGAGAAATTCTGCTAAAAACAGCTAGATCTTACGGCCCCAAAGTATGCACTCGACAGCAAATTAGCAGGCGGCAAAACCCAACAGAAAGCCGTTTAAGCCAGACCCCTGGAGCATCCAAGGAAATTAAAAATAAGTCTCCATACAACGCCTGTTCCCCGTCTTTGATTGCGCCTCAGCCGCACCGGCCGAATTGTTGCTATTCGGCGAAAAATGCTAATTTACTGCGATTCTCTGGAAACACTCTGGTAGTGTCTGGTGGCTGTAGTCTGTCGACCGTGACGATCGCTTGCAGAATGTATTATTTTTATTATCGCGAATATTGCTATTATTCTTGAATCCCGTTAGTATTTATATTATGGTGATTATGAATCTCAGCTTTTCTCAAATTGATACTATTTTATCTACTACGGCTTCCAGCCTGGCCTGGTCTGGTCTTACTCTGCCCTATACTGCGTGTATTCCTGGCTCCTGCATCTCGCTGCATCTCTCTCGAGTCACTGTCAGAACTGCCACCATCCGCCGTTTCAGGATCCTGCCTTCTTTCCCGACCCATCCCCAGTCCCATTCCATCCCCGTCCCATACCCTACCCATACTGGTAGTCAGGTCTGACCTCATTCTATCGATCTACACTAGTCCTCACACAGCCCACCACCCTGACCCTGGCCCTCCTCCTCATCTCGTGCCGTCTCCACAGACTAGACGTTTGCTGCTATTTCTTTTAGGACTGTTCCTGTCAGTCCATGCGATCTTCTTCACAGGCCAGAAACTATATCTTGGACCCCATCGCCAATCCTTCAATCCTTCCGATCACTCCACCCAACTCTCTTCTTCACAACGCGCCTCTCTTGTCTACCGACAACTCCAACCTCAAGCTTTCTACACCGTCCTCCCTCTGTTGGTAAACCGTAAGCGTCTCGGTTGGTACAGCTGTGCACAATGCCTCGAGCCACTGCCCCCGCGGAGATTCCTCTCCCCATCACCTACACTCCCACCACCCACCGCATCAGCAAAGCCAAGAAGGGGAAGCGCGTCCATGCTTGCGAGTATCCAGGATGTCCCAAGGTCTTCACTCGTGCTGAGCACAAGAGGTACCCAATCCCGCCTACGGTCCTATCGTTCTTGGTGCTAACCCTGCGTAGACGACATGAACTGAACCACAATCCCGAGGCGCTCTACCGGTGCACCCAGACCGGCTGCAAGAAATCATTCCACCGCTCTGATCTGCTCATGCGTCACATGGAACGACAGTATGCTGCCCAGCTCGCGTTTTGAGTGTCCGGTGCTAATGCTTCTGCAGTGAACTCGAAGCTCAGATGGACGCTTCAGCGCAATGGGACCACCCTTCCGCCAGATCTTCCGTGGGCTACATTCCCAGATACCCCGTGGTGACTCCTACGCCAGCACCGTACATCTCCATGCCGCAGCCTCAGAGCGCAGTTTCCAAGTCTTCAGTCATCCAGCCCGACCTGGCAATTGACGGGCTCATTTGGGGCACCATGGATCAGCACCAGCACCAGCACATGGTCTCGCCCCCGCGCATCCAAGAATCCGTCGAAGATACTGCCAGGTACTATTCCACACCAGAGGCATGCTCCTCTCCATCATCAGACGGCACAACATACTCGGTTCCTTCGTATTCCGGTTCCATCTCCTCTGTTTCATCGACATCGCCCGGTTTGATCGACTCGTATCCAGACCCAATCATCGACTCGGAGCTGACGTCTTCGCCGGGCCCGATGCATGCGACGCTTGACGGCTGCCAATGGGAGCGCGCTGGCACTGTGCCCCCTGCGACTTCAAGCATGGTTCCCATATCTACTATCCCGGACAGTCTGATTCATCCCGTAAGCGGCACGGCTTCTGATTTTTTAAAGCATCAAACTAAACTCATCTTAGGCTCTACAGTACCAATCGCAATCATGGCCCATGCCGCAGCAAATCAACTATAACGAGAATATCATCCAATCTGTACCAGTATCTCTACCGTACGAAACAACAGCAAACAGCAACTGCAAAGCCCCGTGGGCTCTGTGATTTTCTTTCCACCGCCTCAGCCTCTTACTCAAACTTACGACCTCATGCACGTCGATGGCATTGCAAATCCAAGATCTACAAACATACATCCACCGCCGACCAATAACGACCTTTCTATAAAAAGAACCCGTTGGAAATCCGCCAATCCCAGCGCTCAGTTCTCGAGTCATCCTGCGTTACACAAGCTGCAGCCTTGTCGCACAGCGACCCGAACTCAAAATCCGTGCGGTGACCACGAGGTCGGAAAAAGAAAAGATGCTGCAAACGCCCGGCATCCCACCTGGCTGTGACACCGACAGCCGCATCCTTGACCATAACGAATTGTAATCACGAACTTTCTTTTGTGAATGATTTATTTTTATTTCCTTGTTTCATTTGTCCGTCTATCTGTCTGTCTGACTACTACAACTGAATCATACACTACACTACAGTACATAGAGCGTTGGTTCGGAACGAGATCATGGCCCTGGGTTTCAAGGTTTACTGGTTAGGCGTTGAGCTTCTATTTTCGCATCTTTTCTGAATTTCATCGCGAGTCTTGTGTTACCATCCACTACCTATACCACTGTCCATCTATCTACCTATCACGCTTCTTCGTCCTACTCTCCTCTACGAACCAATCTATACCCCCAGGTTTTATTCTCGTCTCTCTCATCTCCGTCATCTCATTATCTCGGTTTCTTACTTTCTAACTGTATATGGATATCATGCGTCAAGGTCTACAACTTGCTTTTTCGTTTGGGGTCGCGTTGTTTCATGTTCGCGTATCATCCATGTTCTTCACATGCTAGAAAAGAGAGATTCTTGTTTGTCCGTCTAGATGAGTTTACATACAGCTAGGTGAAGGGGCGGCGTTTTATGCAATCGATCGGTCCTTACTCTCTATACTCATATTACGGACAAGAATAAGATTGGGTTGTTTGACTTGCATCTATATTGTGTGCTTGCTTGTTGGTATTTTCCACTTCTTCCATCTCTAACGGCGCTCGTTTCAGGGTATGCAGGTACATCCTCTTACGTCGACAACGGATCTCACAGGTCAACCACATACCCATCGCAGCTCTCTACCTATATCGCACCTACAGGTCTCCTAGCAAGACATAGATTTCACACCAGATTAAACAATAGGCACCGCCATCCCATCCCCCCTTAAGTCGCTGCCTGCACTGTACACCAATTTTCCGCCATCATAGTGACACCGCACAATCTGCCCCCGACCAAACATGCCCCTCTCCCACCCCTTCAGCACCTTCACCTGATGTCCCAATTTCCTCAGTCCCTCCACCGCGTCCTCGCTGATCCCCTCTTCAACATAAACAGTCCGATCAAGCTGCTTTCCAAGCTCGGGATTGCCCGCCGCAATGCAGATACGAGGTGCGTCCAGGGCCGCCTGCGGGTGGTATCCAAATGCAAGCATATTGAGAAGGACCTGGACGTGGCCCTGCGGCTGCATGAACCCGCCCATGACGCCGTAGACGGAGTGCAGCGAGCCGTCGGACACGTTCGTGATCATTGCCGGGATGATGGTGTGGTACGGTCTCTTGCCGGGGGCAAGCACATTGGGGTGGTTCGGGGAAAGCGAGAAATTGGCGCCGCGATTTTGCAGTGTAAAGCCGCATCCCTTGGGGATAATGCCGGATCCGAACCCTGCGTAGTTGGAATTGATGAAGGAGATCCCGTTGCCGGCGCTGTCGGTTACCGCAAAGTACACTGTGTCGCAGTGGTTGTGGGCGGGACTGCCATGGTCCAGGATATCGGATGCGGCGCTGGGGTTGAAGATCTTGGCGCGTTCCGCAAGGTAGGACGGGGAGAGGAGTTCTTTTGTTGGGACGGGCGTTGTGTCTGGGTCCGTGACGAACCAGGAGGCGTCTGCGAAAGCGATGCGCAAGGACTCGATGATGGCATGGAGGTACTCAGCGCTGTTATGCTGTTTCTCGGTGAAGGAAGGGATTTTGCCGGTCTTCTCAAGTTCCTGGAGAATGCCCAGCGCCATGAGTGCTACAATTCCCTGACCGTTCGGCGGGTGTTCCCAGATCTCGACGCCTTGGTTAGTTTCGCCGTCTGTGCCGGCTGTTTGTTTGTCCGTTATGTTTTGCCCGCTGAACTTGAGCGAGATGGCTTCAGTCTCCTGCGAGCCTGTTTCTGCGTGCGCTTTGAGGTCGTCCAGTGTCATGTACCCGCCGAGAGACTGGATGACGTTGACGATCTCCTGCGCGACGCGGCCCTCATAAAAACCCTTTTTGCCGTTGGCTGCGAGAGACCGGAAGGTTTGCGCCATGGTTGGGTTCCTGAGAATCTCTCCTGGGAGAGGGCTGCGGTAGCCGTCTTGTGCTTTGGGGTCTGCTTTAAGCATCTCATGTGAGTTGGGAGAAGCTTTGCGCAGGAGGCTCTCGCTTTCGTGCCACTGGGTCCGTTAGTATTCGTAAAGTAGTGAGTATCTTGTACTCACGAAGTAAGACGCAAACTCAGAAACTGCAAACCCCTCCTCTGCAAGCTCAATGGCCGGACGGAGAATCTGCTCAAGGGAAAGCTTGCCGCTGCCGAACTTCTCGACGGTGTCTACCCATCCTGCTGCTGCGCCGGGGACTGTGACAGCGAGCGGGCTATGCATGGGAATTCCACCCACTTCATCCGGCTTAGCTTTCAGGTCTGCTCTGATCTTCTCAAGAGTTGCGGCGCCGGGGTACCGGCCAGAGCCATTAAGAGAATGGATCTTTTTGGTCGCCGCGTCATAGTAGAGGCAGAACATGTCTCCGCCGATTCCCGTGGATGAGGGCTCTGTAACATTCAGAGCCGCGGCTGTACTCGTTAGCTACGAGCTTATGCTATATTAGGTATGCATACCAACTGCAACCGCTGCATCCTGCGTTCATTAGCTATCAATTATACTATGAAAGGTCTAGAGGGAAAGCATACTGCAGCATTTCCACCCTCACTCAGGATCTTCTGTCCTGCTGCCGCCGCAAGGGGTTGAGTACATGTGACAATGCCTTTTGTGCTGTGTACTGTACTCCTCCGGCTTGCGAAGGGTGCAAAATTGGGGTTTTGTCTGGAGTAGACGGCCTTCGAGTTGAGTGGCATTCTGATTGAGGTTGAGTGAGGAATGTGGTGATCTAGGAGAGAATGTATCAGCAGGGGAAAGCAGCGTTTTATCAGCGACCCAAGCTCCGGCTATTACCCCAACTTCTCGGTAGATCGTGGGGGGCATAAGTTGCCGTAGTTTTGACGGCGAAACAGGTACGTTGAGATGTATACTCTTCTTCTCTCCAATTTCAGCATTGTTGATTCTACGTACCTAGTATCTAATGATCCGTCAACACTACTCCTATCATAAATATCACATTCATCGAGCTTACAGTCCAACTGTCACAGCGGCCCTCCATAACCCCGCGATAACCATATGGATAACGATCACGTGGTGAGGGGTTGAAGGACCTTCCTGATCCGGTAAGCGTCGGATCACGCGGTTGGGCACCTGCCTATGACGCTCTGGTCTTAAAAGCTTGTCCTCTCAACTCCTCATCTCGAGCTCTCGAGTTTGAGAATTAACTGATCCGGTTCCGCACGAGTGAAACAGCTTGAATTGGCGATATCGGTCACGCACGTCGAACCCGTCAAGTGAGGAAAGGATCCTCTCAACGGCTTTGTGCTCGCCCGAGACGAACGACAGCTCCACCTACGCCGAAGACGGAGCTGGACCTGGAACTGGAAGCTTCACAACCGCATCATCCCACGAAGTATACATACTGAGCTCATTATAAAGCTATGGAACAGCCTGGCTCATGATCAGGGCTCTATGCTTGTCTATTATTGAACTATTTTACTCTCAAAATGGTGGTGTTTGTTGACTATGACCATGACCTCAGCCGTGTGTCGAAAGGCCCGGATGCATTTCAACCATACATTGAACCCGGGAAGCCGGCCTTCTCAAAGCTGAGCGTCGGCTTCGAACCCGAGAAACCTGCTGAAGCTCCATCGGAAGCTCCAACCTCTGAGCAGCATTCTGTCCGGGATGCCTTCTCAGTAGCTCTAGGCTGCTATCCGTATGATTGCTGAATCGAACCACTTATGTGCCTGGTTGATCAGCTAACACAACCCAGGATAGCCAAGGAGATTGCTCGCGCAGTTGACTTGAATACGCTGTATGCCCTTTCAGGGACGTGTCGTCAGTTCTATGCAAACCTGGCTCCATACCGGCATCAGCTCGCCAAGCAGACTCTACGTTGCGAGAATGAGTACATTGAGACTCTCTCGGATATGCTGCACAGCGGCACCGCCATCCCTGACAGTGTCAAGTCGGTGATCCGACTGCTGAGTCGGGGAGCTCTAAATTCTGGACAGCTCACGAGCGGCAAAATCGCGAAATGTGCTCGAGACATGGTTGCCGAGTGTCGGGGATGCTCGAAGATTGTTTGTCGTGTACGTTGGACTATTCTTGCTGATGTATAGTTTGCTAATTGACAGAACTGTACGGCCAAACCCCCAAACAGTGCGACCCTGAAGAACCGCATTCGCCGACTATGCATGACCTGTCGTAAAGCGCCGCTGAACAGCCTTGTCACCTCATCTCTGCACGCTCCTATACCTTCAACATCTGATATACAAGAATCTTCTGTTTTCCTGAGGGATACATGTACCTGCCATGATGTGCTTTGGTTGTGTAACCAGTGCGGTCAAAAGCTACGCAGGAACGATACCACCTACCGCCGAGTTTGGACGTGGCGCACGCGGTACAGCACATACCTCGGGGGCTTAGGAACAGGAATTGGCGAAGGCTGCCAAGGGGTCAAATGCGGGCGTGGCGAGAGCTGCCTCGCAGCACAGGAAATCGAGCTGGAAGTAGAGTGTGAGGCAGACGAGTCCATGTCACACAGCCCTCCCGAATACGGTTACCATTTCGGACATCGATTTGCCCAGGACAATAGCTCTCATGACCATCCGGGCGAGAGATGGGAGGACCCTGGTGAGAAAGAGCCGGGGTATCTGCGGCAAGAGATCATCGGCATTGGAGGGCGAGTTAAACAGAGGGCGAAGAAGCGCGTTATGGTAGGTTCTTGTGTGCCGGAATATGAAGACGAGCGGGAAACAGGGGATTATCTCACTCGTGAGGAAGAAGGGGCACATCGAAGTTGGTGCGGTTGGTGTTGGAGGGTTATTCCTGCTAAGCATGAGGTGTCTTCTGTGCAAATGTAGCCACGTCGGAATTTGGAGAACTTATATTTTCTGATAAACATCTACCTTCTCTGGCTTTAGAATATGATTGTTTATCTAGAAAGCAACCTATGGTCGGTCTCCTGCATGTTTATGAATTATATCAGATACTGAACATAGTGGCCAGCCCATCATTATAAAACAAAACCATTGTATTCGGGTATCATCAGTCTATAGTCTATACTACAACTCAACTACGGAAATTCACCCCGCGCCGGCATATATGTCTAGATTTCTGAGAGATGCAACATCATTGCATCAACCGATCCATTCCCTCCTTCCACCTTGGTCCAAACACTTTCATGACAACAATAACGCCGCTACTCGCGAATGCCACGAGCCCGATGATTGTAAATAGCCACCCATTTCCGATGGCGTTGATGATGGGTGCAGTCACAAACGAGCCGACGCAGCTGAAGATATTGCGTGTAAAGTTGTTTAGCGCAACGCCCTCTGAGGATTTCTTTGGCATGAATTCCGTCAGCATGGTTGTTACCATGCTAAAGATTAACATTGAGCCGACGCCAAAGAAGAAGTTTGCTATCATCTGCAGAGACGTAGATGTTAATCAGGGTTAGGCGGACGGATAAGTTCGAATGAGACACGGACGTACCGGCGCAAGCCAAAAAACCCCCTTATCAACCGTCCACCCATACCAGATAAGTCCAGCTGGGTAGAGTAGCGCACCCAGCCATGCATTCTCCCGCATGCGATCTTCGGGTCTGAAGATCAGGTTCCCTTTTTCATCATACCTGTTCGCCTTCTTTGCCTCACGCACCATGATCTTATCAATCCAGCGCCCGCCGAATATACTCGACACCACATACCCCAGGGAATTCGGAATGTAGAGGAGGCCTACGATCAACGTATCGAAGTTGTAGGGTTCTTTACCAAAACTATTCTCAATGCTGACGTTCAACACATACAGTGAGCCGAAGGTTATGGCAGCGTAGTAAACTGTGAGCAGCACGGGGAGATATCGCAGATATAGGATGATCTTGAGAGGATCGAGGAAGATTATTTTGATGAGCTTAAGCCAACGGGCCGTCGTGCCAAGGACTTGGGTCTGTACGGAGGAGACGCGGGAGGCGCGGCGGGAAAGTGGCTCTTCTGTTGTCGAAATTGGATCAGCAAGTGGCATAAGTGGTTTCTGGTTCGCTCTGGACAACGTCTCCGGAAGACCAAGAAGAATGAGAACGACGACGACACCGCCATACGCGCAAAAGAACCACATTGTGCTTCGCCAGTACCACCGCTGCGCCAGTGCTCCTCCCACGATCGGTGCAATCAATGGCCCGCACAGCGGTCCCAAATAGAATATTCCCATGGCGCGCCCTCGTTCCCGCGTATCCCATATATCAGCAATTGTGCCCGCACCAACAGCCTGAACAGACGCCGAAGCACCACCACTAAGCAATCTCATCACAATAAGCATAGCAATTGAGCTCGAAACTGCACAGAGAACATTAAACACGACGAAGAGCGCGAATGAGGCTATGTAGATCGTCCGCCTTCCAAGCCGTTCACTGAATGACGACCACCACAGCGGGAAAATAGACATGCTCAGCATGTACAGCGAGATCGTCAGATTCGTGACTGTTGTCGTAGCGTTAAGCTCTTCTGCTACTTGTGAGAGCGCAGGAAAGAAGATCGAACTCCCCATTGGCGCGACAGAGCCGGCAACTGCGACAACAAAGGTGATGAACCATTTCTTACTGCGCGGGTAGGACTTTGGGTTTTCGATCTCTTCCAGCAGGGTGATTTGGCCAAAGAGGCCACGGCGCGAGAGGCGCGGGACTACCTTCGGGGCTTCTTCTGGATCCGAGCCCAGCGCGGATTTCGCTGGCACTTGGTCCTCCGCGTCTCTGCCTGGCGTTGTTGCGTGTTCTGGTTCTGAGTGTTCTGAGTTCTGCGAAGAGGAGAGGGAGTGCAGATCCTCTTGGTAGTTCGAGATCGGCGTAGAATCCTGGGCCTCATAGGACCGTTCCGGGCTCTGAGTTCCTACAACACTCCTCTCCTGCATTTTGAAGGTTATAACCGATGTCTGTTTGGTTGCGATACTCCAAATGTCGAGGTTCGTGAGTTCAGGCTGCTGGCTGCGTCGTTATAGAAAACACGCCGAGAAGATGTCCATGAGTGCTGCAGGGCCGTTAATACAGGGTACCCAGAAGAGTGTTCACAACAAAAGTAATAATAATCAATAGACAGTAAGGAGGAGAAGAAAGAGAAACAATTTCCAGAGACTTGAGTGCAGTCGAGGTACCGCAGTGAAATCCAACTCCACCGATCTGCGGGTCTTTCTTCCCTTCAAACTCACTACTTTCCTCTCCTTTGTCTTCCTGAATTCTCGCCCAATCCGCGTTTCTGCCTTTGAGGCCCCTCGAAAACTCCAGAGAGCTGAGTCTCTCTTGCGATGCCGTTCCAACCGATCCTCCAGTCGGAATCGTTGCAGTTGGGCCATAGACCCAGATAAGCCGGCGGTCCACTTGGTGGTAGCCGAGGTCGAGCATCATGTTTCTGGATATTTATCCGGCGATCGTCTCTCTGTTTGTTTGTCAATCCACCACTCAATCTGGCAGATCTTGCGTCACTGGCATGCTCATTCTTCGCAGGCTCATTTCCAGGATAGTGTTACGAATGATCCTCGAATCCTCAATGATCCGCAGGCGGTTTGCAAGTTGGAGGACGTCGATAACCGAATAATCAGGCCTCGGCTGCTGCCAAACAACAGGACGGTCTCCAGTGCAGCAGTGCTCCACTGCGATAGACAAGATTTTTAGATGGGTCTTGGGCATCCACCGGCTTAACCCCAGGTCCAGGATGGCCTCTACATAGCTGCACTGCTGCACTCGGAATCTGGACATATTATCAGCAGTATGTGCAACTCCAGACGTCAAGAACAAAGGTACTGAGATCATTAATCTCGCAGGCTATACGACAACGCGACCAAGGCATCAACACTCTCTGAGACTTCTCTGGCAGCAATCTAGATCTATTCGGAAACGCTAGACTCTATACAAATCTGATTCTATCCTCTACAACAGGTTTCACGATAGGCAAAGAGTCGGACGGATTCTGACCGACTATGGTCACTGCTCGGGCTCGCTCGATACCTATAGCATGCATGTCACCATCGGACGATTCTTCATGCCCGAATATGGCAAGAAGCAGGCCAACTTCTGTTATGGCTGCCTCTTCACCTACGAGGGTCTCCAGTTGCGCAAACCAAGAGAATCCGTCATACCCGCGCGCTATGAACGACGGCATCGCGACGGTATATGTGCGATCCGGGTCCAGCGGCTCGAGGCCACCATCAGGCCTCTGAAAAAAGACGTCTACGACTCGAGACCATTCAGGTCGGTGCCAACTTGCCACGACTCGCAATCCTGACACTTGCAAAAACCGGCCGTCAGTATGCATGTCGGAGACAGAATTCTCGAGTGCAAGCCGGACGATCGAGCCGGGCAGCTTCTTCACGAGAACGGCATTTCCGAACGGACAGATATCTTGCGATCCTTGTCAGCGCTTGTCAGTTGCAAGCAAGATCTGGCTTACTGATGATATCTCTGACTAGCAGGGGCTCGCCGTCCAGCTCGGTTGCGCCCAAGATCCGGTCACTTCTGACTGCGCCGCTGTTGAAGAGTCCAATGTCTGTGTCATAGAATGCCCGAACGGCATCGGCCAGCATATTCCCCATGTTAGTCTCTTGGCTGCGGACCATGGCATTGCGTCCGTCTATTGGGGTAGCTGCGTGCAGGAGCGGTCTTTGAACCAGCTTTCCGACTTGATCGTGGATCCCCTGCAGAATTTCGACGACATGCGTTGGTGGCTGCGGTGCTGCAACTGCGACTTGAATATCGGTGTATTGGCGCACTTTCCCGTCAGCCGTGTGAAGGCTGAGGGGGCAATATGCGGTACTCACACTTCACCGTTGATGCTACTACGGTTCCATTCTCGTCTCGTTGCACAATCAACCGTACCAACGACAAGCCTCTCCAGTCGGTCCCGCTTTTTACGAGCCTTATACTTCCCTCTGCATCAGGGACTCTTCCATCTACTTCCACCTCGGTGGCTTTGCGTCCCTGTTCGACATTTCCTGCAGTAAAATCCGTGTCACCTGCAAACCTCCTTAGTACGTCGTGATCATGGCCGCCGAGTAGCAAGTCGATCCTGGTGTCGCCGCTGACTGTCGCATTGGCTACGGCGATATCCTCTGGCACGCGCATGTGCGTTAGTGCGACGACTAGGTCGCAGCGTTCTTGCATTCGAAGATGGCGCGCTAAACGGCGAGCCGCGTGCACCGGCGGTTCGAACTCACAAGGTGGTAGCAGTTCACAGTTCGATGGCCAGTCACTAGCCTAATCAGCTGGACTCAAGAACTCATTCGTCGCTCATACGTACGTTCCTGCAAGTCCGATAAATCCAACCTTGAGGCCATTTTCCAGGTTACGAACAATATATTCCCGTGCGCAGCCAAGCGTTCGTTTCTGGTCTCCTGGGAGATGGAAAGCGTTTGATAGCAACCACGGAAATTTTAGCTGGCTCGACAGCTCTATCAGCCTCGCATCGCCAAAGTCAAAGTCTGTTATTGTCAGTGACTGGCATAAGACAACACGATTACGCGCAGCCAACCATGGTTCCCATAACACCCAATATCAACCCCTACGAGGTTCAGTAACGGACACACCTGCGCCCCTTTCAGCACGCTTGCCTCGAGAGAGGGCGAGAAAGCGTCGCCGCTGAATAATGTCAGGGTTTGGGAGGCGGGATTGGAGGCTGCGAATTCGCGCTGCAAATTCAGGAACCTCGCAAGTAGGGTCGCAGAGGGGATGTGGTACTGACACGAAAACATTTAGATATAAGGCCAATTTTTTGGCACTATCTGAGTAGAGCAAACTTACTACATCATTGAAGTGGACGAACTGAATCTCGTCGACTCGCATCTCAACCGTCATATTCCCTTGTCAAAGGCGACGGTAAGTGCCGATATGAAAAAGTTTTGCGTCGAGAGCAGATCTTTTGTCAGCAGTCAACTAACATAAGTTTCCCTGTGGGTTTGTGTTTACATATGAAAGCTAAGTTATCAGTTATTAAGTGTAAAAGATCTGGACTTCTGGGGGAATACGAGATGCAGGACGCAGTGACTCTTCTCGGCGCAACCCGCGCTCCGCTGCTATTTCCGAGTAGGTCTGCGTATCTTCCTACCGGTCCCAAACCTAAGTCAACACACATGCAGCGTCGCTGCTGCCTATCGCATTGGCATTTCGCATTGGCATTATCACGGAGTCGCTGTCTTACCATATGATCCAGAACGGTTAGCGATGAGTCAGAGACATCGTCTCAGTCTGACAATTGAACAGAAATGATGGCGCTAAGAGCTTGGCGTACTGAAAAACATATTAATCGCTCTCAATGTCGCCAATTGAGAGGGGAGCTCCTAATGGAGATGTTTCAAAAGCGGAATCAATGAAAGTGGTAAAAAAAATGGTCCCAGAGGGGATCGAACCCTCAACCTTGGCGTATACTTAGTATTAGCACCACGCGCTAACCAATTGCGCCATGGAACCATTTGTTGGTTCTCGGGCTTAAATATCGCCAATATAATGCAACAAGCATAATGCAGCCAAACCGCCAGGCTTAGGAAGCGTGTGTGGTCGCAAAAGTCGTCAATAGCATCCAGAACTCGCTTAATAAGGGGATAAGAAACCGGAAATGCCTAAAACCAGAGCTGCGGTAGGCTCTGAAAGATTGTCTGGTTAGGTGTCGAAGCCTGCAATCCCCTGCTGCTACCCAGCGGTTGTGGTGCTTTGGCTGCTGATCAAAATACCGATAAATGACTAGGCTTTTAGAGCTTGCTATGGGATCATCAAGAAAATCAGAAAGGATTTATCAGACCCGCTAAGACCGATGAGAACATTCTGAGACGGGCAGAGACAGGGGGAATCCG
This sequence comes from Aspergillus foveolatus, assembly GCF_047715535.1. Classification (NCBI taxonomy): domain Eukaryota; kingdom Fungi; phylum Ascomycota; class Eurotiomycetes; order Eurotiales; family Aspergillaceae; genus Aspergillus; species Aspergillus foveolatus. Next base: position 48,763 of record NW_027396091.1, on the reverse strand, counting down.
CAGACAGATCCGGCAGACAAAGACTACATCGTTCGGTCCGCATTATACAGAAATATTCACTGCTCAAGGGTGTACTGAATAAGTAAAACTCTGCTAGCGGCCTATATATTGCTACAGGATAAGGGGTCATCCGTAAGTAATATGTTTAGCGCCAGAGTAGAGCTAGCACAGCATTCTCCTATGTGGCCCAAGGCCCATTATGCGCACCTAGTGATAATAAGGAATTGCTTTATATACCCTAGACCAGTCATGCCATCAGCAATCAGGGTTCCATAACTCAGTTGGTTAGAGTGTGGTGCTAATAAATGATTTCCTAATCATTTGTGACGCCAAAGTCGAGGGTTCGACCCCCTCTGGGACCATCCTTTTTTCTTTTTCGGCTCGGTCGATTTTACTTGGATACCGAACCCCAAACCTGAACCTTCGAAACGGCTTCTTTAGCTTACAATAGGCTTAGATTTGTTTAGAACTAGTCCGTCAGGGCTACTTTAGTTATGGGTGTCGGACAGATATAGAAGGTTTTATTGGGCGAGCATTATTTGTCGTTAGCATGTTTCTGTATGTTGGGTTCTTGCAGAAGGTCAGGTCCTGAGAAAGGTCTAGTCCGAGTCATGACATCAAGCCCGCTGATCTCACTTGCACATAACTGTTCCATCATATCGCCTTGACACATTTATAAGCTCAGATTGTGACCCAGAAATAAACTTTAGTCTATAGCTCAGAACGTTGTGAGAGTATTTCTTCTATTCTCCTTTGTCTGTGTCCTTGTATGTGCAATAAGATACAGAACAGGGTTTGGCTTCAGAACGCACCACGATGTCCAATCATCAAGACGCCTCCAATTACTATTCCCTCGCACACCTCGGCAGCACGCATCCCAGCTGGACAGGCCGTTTCCAACCTAATCCTGCTGTAGATGACAGTGCAGCATCCGGCGCATATCCCCCAGAAGCGGGAGATAACGACCCCGACGTCTACACCTTCGACGACGCCAAAGAGGTGGATGCCGATGTTTACGGGGACGGAAGCCCCGATCTTCGAGTAGAAACCACATCCTTCGACAAAGGCGAAGGAAGCACGGTATATGACCCCGAGAGCGGTGCATACGACCAGATGCTAGATTACACAACTAGTGCTGGTGAATATAGGCATCATCGGGAACGAATGACAGAAGATGGAGTATTCCAGACGCGCGATGTGACGAAGCGGCAAGATGGAACGAGGCATGTTCATCGGGAGTATGAGAATCCTCTAACCGGGACGAGAAGGATTACCGACTATGAGCAATAGCCCTTCTAGATCGTGTTTGGTAATAAAGTCCATGCAGTTGAATCTATGACTTGAACTCCTCCATAATTCCCGGCTTGATGCCCTTTATTATATCCGTCAATTCCTTCCAGAGCCTTTTCTGGATCATTTTCCCCTCTTCATTATAGACCCGCACCGATAGCGCCTCGTCCGCGACGATTCCGTTGACCATGTACTTCCCGTGGGACTCGGCCCCGGCACTCGCAGCAGTAGCCGTCGTGCGCGCTCCGACCTCTTCTTTGCGCGCAAAGAGTCTCTTGAAGAGGTTGAATACAAGTGCCTCGACGCCCTGATTCTCGCGCGAGAGCTGCGAGTGGCAGAAGCCCGTGTCAAGCATGTTGACTACCACAGATGGCTCGCCGTCTTTTCCGTCACTGTCGCTGTAGAGTTGCTCGACAAGTTCCCTCGTCAAGTATACATTCAGCAACTTGGTAACTGGATACCGCTCATCCATTTTCGCCGTAGCTTCATCGCTCAGCGCAGCAAATATGCCCCGAGGGTCTGTGGATTGTGGGAATCCCGGCCAGGCGTGGACCTGGCTCGTCAAAACCGTGAGATGCGGTGGAGTCGATCGATTTGGGAAATTGGTCCCTGTTTCTCGCAGTTTTGGGAGTAGGGCGATGGCGAGTAAGAAGTGATTTATCGTGTTCACGGTAAGAGAATGCTCATACCCCCCATCAGCCAGTCGAAATACCTTTGTAGCAACAGCCGCATTAAGAACCAGGACATCGATCCTCCCTAATTCCTTCTTTGCCTTCTCCGCAAATGCCAGCACCGAGTGCCTGCTCGCCAGGTCAAGCGGCCATACCTCGCAGGTTCCAGGTTTACAGGTCGTGGATTCCTCGATGTCTTTGGCGGCATTCTCACCGGCAGCGGTGTTCCGCACAGCGAGAATCACCTTATTAGCACCGAGTCGCGCAATGTGCCGGGCTGTTTCTAGGCCGAGGCCGGTGTTGGACCCGGTGATTATGGCGGTTTGGCCGGTGAAGGGGGTGGTTGGGATTGCCGGGGTGATGAGGAGTTGGTTATGGAGGAAGGTCGGGAGACCCATTCTGTTTTCTCCTTCTCTTCTGGGTAGATGGGTTTAATGTTTGATCAAGGAATAGAAGAAGGGAGTTAACTAGGTGGCGGTGGTGATGTTTAGTATTCCTCTTACCTTGGGGGCCAGCGGCTAGGCTGCATGGCTTGCGTTGCACCAGCTCTAGCCCTTGCATTTGTTCCTTAGTGTCGACGTTGGGCTGAGGCTGTGCGTTCTCACATTATTAGCAACTGTGCCTTCTGGCTGTTCTGGGTGCTCGTGTAAGCGAATCCCAGTCAATCTCCTGCCCTAGAAATACCTACAAGCGAGCTCCATACGGAGAGATATAAATATACATAATGCACATTTGGAGCGAAGCACGAACTTAGCCGCTGAGAGGGGCCAACAACATCATAACATGCACACAACTACACCGGCATCCACAGATTACTAGGATACTTATATATATACTAAAATTCTGAAGATCGATGCATACATGTTGGCTACTTCTGCTAGCCGTATCAATATTTGTCTTTTTTTTAGCCCGAAGGTTGAAAGACAATAATTTTGTCTATATAAAATCAAGAAATACCCGTTGTCACAACAAAAAGGGTTCCATAACTCAGTTGGTTAGAGTGTGGTGCTAATAAACAGTCGTCTGACCGTTTGTGACGCCAAAGTCGAGGGTTCGACCCCCTCTGGGACCAGCCTTTTTTGCTCTTAGAGAGTAGTACTCTTTTTCGACCTGGTGGCATGGGGCGTCGATGTGGGGTGGTGGGGTGCGGATATCTCTTGTACGGGCAGCGGGTTAAGGCCAAAACTGATGAAATTATTGTTGACCGACGCTGTTGGAACATGACTGAGCAAGTGGCATAAGATCAGACAGTCGTTACGCCGGGGTATGATGAAATCTCCACCATATGTGTATACAAGGACGCGGACGACCACTGGTCCGGCAGGACTTAATAAAGGTAGCATTAAGTAGTCAATTTCCCTAGAACATCCTCACAGTTCACCGGTCACACCAAAAAAAAAAAGAAGACATGGTGTATTCATAATCTCCTCATCCAGTTGAGGATTGCCAGTCATCTGCCAGACTGCGCTCATTCTCGTAGCCATTGCCACCTTCTCCGTAGAGCGATAGTAGGTAACAGCGTCAAAGACTTGTGAATTAATATAAAGGAGGGGAGCTAGCGCGTAGATTTCCAATGCCCAGGTCTCCGTCCACTTGACTGGTGCTGATTCAAGACTGTTAATGGACAGGATAGGACGTACACTGCGCGGACTAAACCAGGGTGCATCTTTATGCTTGTAAAATGCGATACGCTTAATTATAGCCTGTAATCTGCAAAGAAAGGATTACAGTAAAAACATAGGATTGCGAACATGTGACTGGAAAACCTACCCAATTTCTCTTCGGAAGCATGGTATCGTATTGTCCCTAGCGCAGTACCCACAGAATAGAAACCGTAAATCTAACAAAAGAAAGTTATACTAGGTCGTGCCCAAGCCAAACCAACCAGCAACTCCAGCTGCTGCTCTAATTCCCGGTAGCAATGCTATGCCTCACACCCAACGACCCATTAGTCAAGAACGACCTCGAGTCTTGCGGCTTTACGAAGACTGCCTCCTCTAACCCTTCACCATCCTTAACCGGAGTGCCGTATCCACCACCACCCGGCGTTAGAATGATGATCCGATCCCCAGCCCCAAACATGGACGTCTTCCTAGGTCCCAGCGAGACCATTCGTGTGGCGCCGGTAACAGGATCCTTGCGGACCCAGATATTCTGACCCCGTTCACCATCACTGCCACCCTCAAGCCCGTATGGTGCCGTGACACGTCGATCAGAAAGCACCGAGACCTGCAAAGGCATCCTGAACTCAATCTCACGGATACAGCCATCTCCACCGCGCCAGCGGCCGTTACCGCCGCTTCCATGTCGAATTGAGAACTGGTGCAGGATGACAGGGTATCGCTTTTCGAAGATCTCTGGATCTGTAATGCGAGTGTTTGTCATGTGAACTTGCGTGCAAGAAGCACCATGCCAGCCTAGTCCGGCGCCCGCACCACCGCAGATGGTCTCGTAGTACCCGAAGCCCTTCTTAACTTCACCGGTGACAGGATCAGTGCCTCCGCAGCCGAAGGAGAGGTTGTTCATTGTGCCCTGAGACGCAGCGGCGGCGTTGAAAGCGCGCAGGACGAGGTCCGCAACTTTCTGGGAGGTTTCGGTTGTGCAGCCAACTGTTGCGGCGGTGGGGGAGGGGGAGAGGATGGTGTTGTCGGGGCAGACGACTTTAATGGGTTTGAGGCAGCCTTGGTTGAGCGGAATGTCGGTCGAGATCATACAGCGGAGACAGTACTGGACATTTTGTTAGTAGGGTAAGTCAGAAGGGAGTGGGGTGCTTTACCATAATGACGGAGTATGAACAGGTTGGAGGGGCGTTCAGGTTGCCAGAGTGCTCAGGGCCGGTGCCGGTAAAGTCAAAGACGGCATCGCCAGTGTCCTTATCAATGGTCACCTTGAGCTTGAACGGGATGCCGTCGTCATTATACTCGGTAGCCTCAAGAACACCGCCTTCGTACCTGGCGGCGAACTGCTTCAGGAGATCACGCACTGCCTGCGCAGCGTTTTCTTGAATTGCGTACATGTACAGCTGCACCACTGGCCAGGTGAACTCTTTGACCAGAGCCCGGATCAGCTCGATACCTTTTTGGTTGGACGCAACGGCGGCCTTCAAGTCTGCAATGTTTTCAGCCAAAGTTCGGGTACCACTGCAGCCGGGGAATGACGCTGGCTCCTCGTAGAGATGCTTGATTAGACCAGCCTCGTCAAAGACACCCTCTTTAATCATCTTGAAAGACTCGATGGCAGCACCCTCCTGCCAAAGCTCCGTACTGTTAGGAGGCATGGAGCCCGGCACAATACCACCAATGTCTGCATGATGACCGCGGTTTGCGACAAAGAAGATGATCTCTTTGTCTTCGTCATCGAAAACTGGGGTGATAGTGGTGATATCAGGCAGATGGGTGCCACCAGCCCGGGGATGGTTGCTGATGAGGACATCGCCTGGCTTCAAGTCAGCCTTGTATTTCTGAGCCTGGTATGCGATTGCAGTGCTCATGGAGCCAAGATGGCTAGGAATATGAGGCGCGTTTGCGACAAGACCTCCGTCAGCCGAGAAGATGGCGCACGAGTAGTCAAGGCGTTCCTTGATGTTGACCGAAATGGAAGTCTTCTCCATTGTGTGTCCCATCTGCTCCGCCACCGTCATGAAGCGATGACCAAAGACACTGAGCTGCACAGGGTCGACAGTCTGTGTGCCAACAGTTTGCTGTTCTGCGCGGTCAACTTCGAGGATGACGTGTTCAGGAAGGATGATGGCCTTGCTCAGGTGATCGACGACGATAGTCTGAGTCTTGTCGATGACCATGGCCGGGCCTGTGATGTGTACACCAGCGCTCAATGACTTAAGCTCATACACAGGCGTCTGTGTCCAGCCGTACTTCTCGAAGAAGATTTGCCGCGAGAAAACAGGAGTAGGGCACGGGGTCAAGCCGTCAGAGCTGTACTTCTTGAGCTCCTCGAACGGGCTGGAAATGTTCAGCACACGGGACTTGCCCACACTTCTGACGCGAACGTCGTCAACTAAGATATCGCGAGTCTGCGAGAAACCGAACTCTTGAGTGTGTCTGGCAGTAAAAGCGTTGCCAGCGTCTGCCACATCCCCAGTCAATGCTATCATCAGAGATGTATCGCTTCCTTGGTACCTCATGTTGAGGAAGTATTCATGCTCAGTCACTGAAGCATCAAAGCCCTGGGCCTCGAGTCCTTCAGCTCCTCGGGATGACAGTGACTCAAAGCGAGCCTTGATCTCCGGCACGGCCGCTTCAGAGAATGTTATAGCAGCAGGCTCTTGGTTCTCAACAACCACATCAGCCAAAGCCATTCCGTAGGCGGACAAAATACTTGAGTAACAGGGGATGATGGCTCGCTTGATGCCCAGGTCACGGGCAATGAAGACGGCATGCTGACCTCCAGCACCGCCAAAGCACCCCAGGTTATGGCTGGCCGCTCCGTAGCCGCGGCCTTCGCTGAGAGTTCGGATCGGTCGAGTCATGGTGGCATTCGCAATGGCTAGGAAGCCAAGGGCCAGTGTTTCTGGAGTAAATGGTTCGCCGCCGTCCTTTTCCTTGTTGATAGTATCTGCAAGGGCGCTGAACTTCTCTTTGACAGTATCATAATCCAACTTGCGAGGGAAGGTTTCAGGAATGATTCGACCGAGGAGGAAGTTGGCGTCAGTGACGGTCAGGGGACCGCCACGGCCATAGCATGCAGGTCCTGGGTTGGCTCCGGCGCTGCTGGGTCCTACTTTGAGGAGGCCATTCTCCCAAGCCAAGATCGAGCCACCACCAGCAGCAACAGTGTTGATATCCAGCTGAGGAGTCTGGATAGTGACTTCGGCCAGAGTGCTCTCAAAGATATGTTCCAAAGCACCAGAGTATCTGGCTACGTCGGTAGATGTGCCTCCCTGTGTAAAAGAAATTAGTATAGATCCGTAAAGCAGAACAATAGACTTACCATGTCAAATCCTAGCACGGGCGTGCCATCGGCGTCATCGTAACATGTCCTTGAAAGCCCAACTACACCACCAGCAGGTCCACTCAGCACACCCCTCAAGCCCGTAAATTTAGACCAGCTTGTCAAGCCACCATCCGACTGACAGATCAAAAGCTTGTTGGCACTCTCATCTTCCAGCTGTCCTTTGAAATTCTTGCGGAACCCATCGAGGTAGGCAAATGTCATAGGGGTAAGATAAGCATCTGCAACGGCTGATTGACTCCGAGGGACAAATTTGGCCATGGATTGCAGAACAGACGAAGCAGAAACCTTGAACCCCATCTCTTCAGCAAGCCTCTGAACCTGGAGCTCATGCTCCGGGTAGGTGTAGGAGTGCATGAATCCAATGGCTATATTCTTGAACCCATGAGCCTTGAGCTTCTCAAGATCTTCCCTGACAGCGTCAAGGTCTGGCTTCTTCATGATTCTCACAATCTCCCCGGTCTGACCCACAACCAAATCCGGATCTGATGAGACGTCGATGGGTTCTTCCGGCTGGGGAGCTTCGCTGGCTCCCTCAATGGTGATGCGCTCATCGACTTCGACGACCGTTTCGTATAGTTGCTCTAATCGCTGGACAGTAAGATCGAAGAGATTTGGTCTGGTTTGGTTCCCGATAAACAGGATATCGCGGAAGCCTTTTGTGACGAGGAAGGCGACGCGGTCACCCTTTCGCTCCAATAAAGCGTTGGTAGCGACTGTAGTTCCCATGCGGATTGACTCGATGGGTTCGAGATCTAGTAATGATCCCTTGGGTATTGAGGTCCCTGAGGCAATCTCTAGAACCTGTCTGATACATTCTGTTGGCGCGTCGTCATACTCATCGGGGCATACTGAGAGAATCTTGAAGACGATGTGCTCTTTTCGTCCAGGCACCTCAGCCCAGCAGTCGGTGAAAGTCCCGCCGCGGTCGATGGCGATACGGACACCCTGGGTTGCCATGATGAGAAAGAGGATGAAGGAGGTGGAGGAGGAGGTGAAGGGGAAGTGAGGGAGACGAAGGAGAGGAAGGAAGTGAAGGTGCGAAAGATGAGATTGAGGAATGAGCAGACATCTTGACTCTCCTTCGCCGTCTAGTTTATATCAAAGATAGGCTGCGGTGTTGAAGCTGCGGGGATTGCTTGCGAGGGGAACACTGCTGATTGGCTGACGCGGCAAGATTCAAGATGCCGGGGATTGTGCTCGGTAAAGAGACAGCTGCCGACTCCAACACTCCGGCAACTCTTCATCTTTTAGCTATTAGCCGTTTACCCCATACCCCACAATTACTCAGTTCCATGAGACCGAGACTCGCAGACTATTACTGCACTAGTACCGACGGCAGAAGAAAGAACCCACTACCTAAAGGTGCACTCGATGAGTAGCCGGGGACCAACACGCCCGAGGCGGCTTCTGGCAGCGTGAGCACTTCAGGACCACATGCGTGATAATCTTCTAATACCGTTATGTAGTTGTCATAGATGCCATTCCCAAAAGACCAAATGCTCCGGCAAACGGCCGTGTGACGGATGTTTATCTACCGGTCGGGCTGAGGAATGTCAGTTCCCTGCCAAAGAGCGAAAGATTCGAGTAGATGAAAGGTCAGCAGAGAGAAGAACCAGCTAGATCAAGGCTGACAAGCCGCCAGTTATCTCAATAAACTCGAAGAAGAGAACAGGCGTTTGCGAGCCCTCGCTGCCCGGAGCCCGGCATTGGGAAACGAGCGAGTCACCACAGATAGCGAAGATCAAGACGAATCTCCGCCGCTGTCCAAAGAGGAGAGTAACTTGCTTAATCCTCTCTTTGACAAACACTCGGAGAATCCCGTCCACGAAAGGTCTCTGGAGCCTGGATTCATTGGAGAAGCATCCTGCGCTGCTTTCAGCAACCGACTCCTATCATGTCTCGACGACACATACACCCCATCTACGACGGGCTTATCCAACTACCATCGCCTCAATACGCGGGAGCGAGTGTCAATGCACCAGGGTGCAGAGTTCCCTGAGCGCATGCATGTCAAGCTATTGCTGAATGTCGCGCGACGGTTTATCGGGAACTACCACCCGCTTTTCCTTGAAGTCACGTTTATGAAGGAAATCGATGCAGTCTATAGAAGAGAATTGATCCCATCAATGTTATGGCTGTGCAAATTCTACGCACTCATGGCGCTGGGAGAAGTATACACTCACAGGAGAGGAATAGGAGACAACAACAGAGTTCCAGGAACGAACTACTACGTACGGGCAGTGCATCTGTTGCAGGAAAATCTAGACTATTACGAGGAGCCTTCATTGATGCAAGTGGAGGTCTTGACGCTTTTGGTAGGGGAAGTCCACTTGACTGTGGTGGCCCAGCTAACAACCGGCAGGCATGGACCTCACAGATCCTCGGCCGTATTAGAACTGCCTACTGCTACAGTGGGATAGCCATGAGGCTGGCCCTAAGTCTGGGGATGCATCGATCAGCCGCACGACATACCACGTTAACGCCAGTAGAGCGAGAAAGTCGACGGCGGACGTGGTGGGTGCTCTACTTCTTTGATCGCTTCTCAGCCTCGAAACTCGGCCAGCCGATCGCCGTAAGGGATGAGGACATTGATGTTGAGATGCCAAGTATGGACGGACTGACAAGAGAGGAGATGGCCGAGTTCCTTGATCCTCGAAACCTCGTAATCAACATTAAATTAGGCCGGATTATTGGGAACATCCGTGAGTACAGCCTATATGGTTTAGCTTCGTTTCTGACAATCCTCGCCAGTAACCCAGGTTTACGGTATACCAAAAGCCACAAAGGGTCTTTATATTCACCAAGTGCATAGTATCTTAAAACAACTTCGAGCATGGCACGATGGGCTGCCGTTTGACATGCGTGTAAGGGAACGAGGCACACCCCGTCCAGTTGCAAGCCTCCACCTCGCGTACAACCAATGCATCATCCAGACCACTCGTCCCGTCCTCCTTCATCTCTTCAAGCTACAGTTCCAATTAGGCTCTAAAGCACGAGAAGAGGTCACGCCGCGACAAAGCGTCTCGTCCATCACTTTGGCCCTGGCCGAGAGCTGCATCAATGCGGCGCAGGCATCGAGCCGCATCGTCGAGGGTCTCTTCCTAGACGGCTCGATCGCCACATTCGGTTACTGGGACGCTCACCACATTTTCTCAGCGGCGATGATCCTCATTATGTCCGCCATGATGAAGCCGTCAGCCCACAACTCGGACTGCCTCGAGACACTGCTGAGTGTCCTCCGATCGATGAAGAACGATGGAAATATTCCCGCAGTTGATTTCTGTGAGAGGCTATCTCACATTCAGGCGCGCGTATCGGCCTTGCGGGCCACGGGCCGGTTCGGCAGCGTGGAATTTGACAGACCTGCGAATAGACTGCCGCTATCTGGATATGGGGGGGCATCGACTGCCGCAGCCACTCAAGACCAGCCACTCCATACTCCAATGAGTCTGGAAGATGATGCACACAGAGATAATACAGCACTCTTCAATTATGAAAACGTTGATGTCCTAGCAAATCCCCTGATTGGTAGCTTCCTGGACAGGAACCAAGTGCAATGGATGGACAGTCTGTTCGCAGAGGATGGAACGCTGAGAGAATTCGCTTCGGAAATTGAAGAGCAGTTTATGTTTGGATCTTAACCCAGATCTTCAAGAGAGCATCGAGCATGACAATCTATGACATTATGTTTTAGCACTCCGCACTTTGCCAATGCCAGCATTGTCCTCGTGCCTCTGGTCTTCGGGCCGGCAAAGTTCTGTTGCCACCACGCTTATCGCACTAAAACCTTCCGGGATATGACTTGGTAGCCATCATGCCGATGTATCATTACTCCAAACCCCTTGGATTGGTGCAAGGTAATATGAGGAGTAGATATCTCCGGCAACTATCAGATTGCCGGTCCCCCTTCTCCCTTTCGGCAAGTCATACCCGACCGAAGGGCCCACGTTGCATGCTGGTCTTAACCCAGCCTGGTTTGGGGTCGTGGAGCCCTAAACTCCACCACCCCCATGAGATCCTGTTACCTGATAGAATCTCCAGCGCCGCACGCCCGGCCATTATCTCGTTATCGATCCGGGGTATTTGCAGATGAGATGCCGGATGGCCCATAAAACGTCCGCGGTCCTCTCTTCCTCGACTCCTTTCTCTCCCCCTTCAATACTAACGGCTCCGCCCCGCCATGTCCGAGTCGAATTCGATGTCCGACACCGTCCCAGACAAGGAGATCGAGCAGCAGCGCATTGACCATGACATCTACATCGACCCGGCTGCGGAGAAGGCTCTTCTCCGCAAACTCGACTTGTGGATTGTGCCCCCGGTCATGCTGCTCTACCTGCTCAGTTTCCTCGACCGTGTTAATATTGGCAATGCCCGCTTATACGGGTTGGAAGAAGATCTCGGCTTAGAGGGCGATCAGTATCAGATCGCAGTCTCTATCCTCTTTGTCACCTATATCCTCTCAGAACTTCCCTCCAACCTTGTCATCAAGAAATTCACACCATCCCGCTGGCTCTCCTTCATTACCACCGCCTGGGGCATCGTTGCAACCCTGACGGGAATAGTCCAGAGCTACGGCGGCTTGATCGCTTGTCGTATCATTCTCGGCGCTCTTGAAGGCGGCCTGTTTCCAGGTCTAGCTATCTACCTTACCTGCTTCTACACAAAGAAAGAATACGCTCTGCGAATCGGCTATCTGTTCGTTTCGGCCGCCATTGCCGGCTCCGTCGGCGGTCTTCTCGCTTATGGGATCGGCCATATGGACGGTGTCGCCGGTCTTCGTGGATGGCGCTGGATCATCATCCTCGAAGGCATTCCTACCTTCGTTCTAGGTATTTCCATCTGGTGGTGGCTAGCCGATTCTCCTGACACCGCGCACTACCTGACCATGGCCGAGCGCGAGCTCATCGACGCCCGCATGCGCCGACAGATCGGCCACACCAAATCCTCCGACCAGATGCACAAGAAGGACGTCATAGAAGGTCTGACGGACTGGAAAATCTGGTTGTTCACAATCGGCCAGTTTGGTGGCGACACAATCCTCTACGGATACTCGACTTTCCTACCGACCATCATCCAAGGGCTAGGCGATTGGAGCTCAGCAGAAGTTCAGGCACTTACAATCCCTTGCTACGCGCTTGGTGCCGTTAGCTACATTGTTACTGCGTGGTTCTCGGATCGCACGCAAAAACGCGCTGTGTTTACCGTGTTTTTTGGCCTCACCTGTGCGGCGGGGTATGCCATTTTAATCAGCCCTGCGCCCGGCGGTGTCAAGTACTTTGGCTGCTTTCTTTCAGCCATGGGACTGTATGTGATCGTCGGGCTGCCTCTTGCGTGGCTTCCTAGCAATAACCCCAGATACGGGAAGCGGACCGTTGCAACGGGGTTGCAACTTACTATCGGAAATTCTGCGGGGATTCCTGCTCCTTTTGTATGTACCACTTGCCAACCCCCGTCTCTTTTTTTAGCCTCTCAACCAGACTTGTCAAAACTAACGATACTATCCAGCTCTACAAAACAAACGAAGGACCCCGCTTCATCAAGGGCCACGCCGTCTCAATGGGCCTCGTCGCTATGTCTGCTGTCATCTATCTGCTCTTCTGGGCTTGGTTCCGGAGGCAGAATAAGAGGAAGAGGGATGGTAAGGAGGATTGGCGGGTTGAAGGGATGACGCAGGAAGAGGCGGAGGAGCTGGGCGAGCATAATCCAAGGTTTATTTATACTTACTGAGGAAATTTGTCTTAGCGTGGACTATCTAATTGACTGGCCTTTTGGAATGTTACTGTTAGCTTATGGCTCTTGTATGGTTCTTGTCTGTTTTAAGCTCTTTGTGTGTAGGTAGGTAGATGGACGTTCTTAATTTGAGCCCTAACTCACCTTTCCGATTCCCGGACATCTCGCCCGCTTGGCAGAAAATATCTAGAAATATATTCGAATATATAACATACAAGACGTTCAAATGACATCTAGACTATTGGGAAGGTCGAATACCGCCCACGACGTAACTCGCATTCCTCTTTACTAGCTCTAATCTCCGGCTTCCGACATTCCAGCCAACCCGGAAGCCCAGAAAGAATGTGAGGCTCCTATAAACAACTCTTCCTCATGGAATAAGGACTCGACCTCTTCTGGTCTGTCTTCGGTACCAACAATTTCCGTATTTCTGGTTAGCATCCCCAGACTCTTGAACTCGAATATGAAACAATCAATCCTCCTCTACACCCTGACCCTACTGACAGGCACGACCATTGCCGCAAAAACCTGCACACCGAGCTTCGACTACTGCGCCGACGAGCTCATCAGGTCAAAAGGTGCGCTTTTCCGCTTCAGTCCATTCTCTCATCATGGTCCCAGTTAAGCAAATATACTAATAATGTTTCCTTCGCCTAGGTTTCACCGAAGCAGACCTGAAGGCAGCCCTCGTAGGCACAGAGTTCGAGAGCACGGACGTGAACAGTATTCTCTATCACTGTACGAACCCAGGGGCCATTGGGCACCCGAAACTTTGTGCGAGTGGGTGTCAGGATTCGGTGACGGAGGGGAGTAAGAAGTGTTGATTGCTCCTGTCTGGAGCTGATGGGGTATTACCATAGAGAGGGTGGGCAGTTGGGCTGGGAGAATGGACTAAATGGAATGACAAGGATTGAATGTATTTGTACAGTATGTTAGTACTGCTGGAAAGATTGGTTAACTGAATGCGTTGCCAGGGTAGAGATATGTGTCAGCATTTACAGCTAGGCCAAAAAACCAACTGGCAATATGCCGGTCCTTATATTCCAACAATATGCATGGTCTAAGTCTACTCTACCCCTTCAAGTGCGGGATAAACGTATACATAAATATATATCTAGGTAACTCACCTAGTACCAGGGGTTTCGTCGAAGAACGCCAGGTTGGGGAAAATGGCTAGGAACTTGATGACAGTCAATAGGTTCTACTGGGCATTAGACTTGCCCTTCTACTATGCAGATTCATACGTAATGGCATGATTTTGGGGAGATTGGGAGAGAAATATAGAGTGCGATTCACATGATAGCAAGCGTCACCAGGTTCAGACCCAGCGAACTTATGCGCAAGCTGCCAAATACAAATTTCTCCGGTCCAGTAACAAGTAAGACAAGACAATTCTTTGCGGTAAACGCCCGATGAAATTTATCGAGGCTGAAAAGGCCTGGACTCTTGACTGTCTCGAGTACGCGTAGACTGAAGACTTCTCACCACGAATGGATCCTCACGTGTGAATCAACTTATGGATATTAGTGCATCGCGTATTGAATTGCAGCCCTAAGTATAGAAGATTCCCAGCATCTGTAATCCTACCTAATAGTCGTGGCTCATGACAAACCGGATAAAGTAAAGTCGCCAGTTGAGCTGGCCTTACTGCATAGAAGTCAAGCCCAGATGACTATCTGATGTCATTGTGGTTTGGCCACAGGGTATCCAAGCGTCCGTAGGTTGGGGCATGAATTTATAGTTCATCCCGCATGGCCCGCTTTATAGCGATCAGGCAGGACGAACAAGTCGATAGACGCGACAGGGGCCGCAACGTGGAAACTGGAGGGCATGACCGCCCGCTGTGTTCGCCTCCGCAATGCCCATGCGTTCCAAGTAATGGGTAGCCATTATACGGAGTATGCATGAAAAACGACAGCAACGAAGGAATAGACGCCTTGGATTCGGAGTTTCTTTCACGTTTCACTTGCAGGATCTGATCGCGGGCAGGAGTCCTAAAAATTAGCAAGTGTCTAATGCTTTCGTAACCAGGGGCTTAGTCTGTTTGCTCAGATCAGCAATGCAGCGGACGGTCTGCAATTCGCATGCAGAGATGCCACTTGTCGACTGCCGTATAGCGTCTGCCTCACTTTGTACAAGGTGCCACTGCGCGTTTTCGTCGAGGGTTTGGCAGCGGTTGAGACCATCCTAGACGTTGATCATAATTCCGGGCGAGTTCAGATTTTCTTCGTTTTTCTTTTCTTTTCTTTTATCTTTCCCTCGAGAACTCAATACAATAGGCTTAGAAACAGTGCTAAGAGGGTCATTAATGTGAGTCAGCCTGGCTCAGATAAAGATAAAAGTCGGTGGACGATGTTCGGTGTGTTGGTGGAGACTTGTGGTCTGTGTCTGATCGACGTGGAGCGTTGATTTGGCGGTCGTGGAGAAAAAGCGCCACTGCCTTTCTTGCTATTTCCACGCCCCGACCTGCTCCGCCCATCTTGGATCTGGAGACAATGGACGATACTCAAATCATCTTGCACGTCATTATTGAGTTCAGAGTATCCTCCAAGCAGCAGCATCATCATCATCTCCATCCTCACCTTCCGGATTATATTCGCTCCCAATTGGGATGAGACCGCTAAAGCCCGGTGGTTCCACGCACATTGAAGCCCAGCTGCCGGCCTGCCAACCTCCCACCCCGCGGTCCCAGCCTCCTGTATCTCGCCCGAAACAGGTGGTGTTGGGCAGAGACTTGGTGGGGAGATTAACAGTCCATAGTATGACTACGCTGATGAATGCAGAAATTGATTATTTTTAACGCCGAGAGACAGAAGAGTCAGGAGTCCGATGCCTGGTCCCGATTTCTTCCAGACGTGTCAGGTACAGTACCTGCCCAAGCAAGGGAATACGGCTTCCTGGGAGAATGTAAACCAAAATGCATGCAGTTGCGGATTGTGACAGAGAACCTTCTGGGACCTATCTGTACTCCGCCGTGGACTGTTTCTGAGTCGGACTGGTGATTCATACTAACAGGCCGAGTCGCCTAACTGTTGGCCCAGCCTCTCTGGACTCAGAGCCCGACGGACGATTGTAACACCCCACTATGCCGCTATGTCCACGCACTCAGGCCCAATGCCGCCACTTCGCTCCTACTGGCTTCCATGCAGCAGCTATCATCGCTGATTGCACGATGCAGACCGATTGCACTTTGCAGCAATGCTCCCGAAGAGGGTCGTCTTTCCTTGTCCTCAGTCGGCCCACCGGCCTTGAGACGTGGCCCAATGAGACAAGATGCCGTTTGGGTAGTTCGTCAATGACATCCGCAGTCTCAAGGCCAAAATCTCGAGACTTCCAAACAACTGGATCCTGGACGAACTGCGATACGTCGCCTCGCCTTGGTCAACAGGGGCTTGCGGATAGACGGGATTCCCCGCTGCGATTCCTAGTGTTCGATCCAATAAGACTTGGACAGCTGCTGAACCCTGCTATCCAGTGTCTTTCTGCTCCCAGATTCCAATTCTCATCTGTCTCGTCGCCTCATTATTTTTTTTTTCCTTGTTTGTAATTGACCTCTCACCTGTCACGCCCCCTGAACCGACGATTACACAAGCGACCGTGATCTGATGTCTGATTGATTTTTTATATTCACGCCTCTAGCCTCAGCTCACACGAACCTATCATATTTTTAGAGCTGGCACACCACTCCTGACCACCCGACCCTTGCGATGGCCAAAAAGAAGGGCGGCAATAATAAGAAGAAGGGTAACAACGCCAAAAGGGCTCCGGTAAACGACAACAACTTTCCCAACCCAGAGGTTTCCAAACCAGTTTCCGACCCGGCGGAATCCGAGGAACATGGGGTCCCCGATCCAGTATGCACAGCTCCCTCAGTACAATTATCAATCTTTCGATGATAATCTTCAATTTCGTTATCAAACCTTCGACCGTTATACGGCTCAGTTCTCATACCATCCTGTCTCTGCGGATTATCTGACAGCTAATAATCAGGACAACAAACCCGATGCCCCGGAAGCTGAGAAGGACCAGGCCCCAGCCCCAGATGCTCCTCAGAAAGATGAATCAAGCAGTGAAAACGCTTCCTCACCGGAGGCGGAAGGTATGCCACCCAACTGTATCCAGCTAAGCGTATAATGCTAAGCGGGATAGCATCATCGGGTGCGACGACACCTCCCGATACAGTAGAAGAGCCTAAACCCGAAGGCTCAGAACCTGAAGCAGAGAAACCAGCCGAAGAGGCTGCTCCACAATCTGCTGAGGAAAAGCCAGCTATTGAAGCGGCCGAGCCGGCCGCCGAACCGAGCGAACAAGCAGGGACCGCCCCTGCCGATCCCGCAGCGGATGAGGCTCCTGCTGAGGAGAAGCCAGCGGAAGAGCCAGCGGAACCAGCGACTACAGAACCGGCAGAAGACCAGTCACCTGCTGCGGAATCTCCTGAACCTGAAACCACAGCAGAGCCCGAGGCAACGCCTGCGCCAACCGAAGAGGCCACGCCCGAGCCGGCTGCGGAAGCAGAACAGCCCGCTGCCACAGACGCAGTAGCAGAAGCACCCGTTCCAGAAACCGCAACTGAAGAAGGCCCAGCGCCCAGCGAGGAGAAAAAGGCTGCGACTGAGACGACCGAGGAACCTGCGGCTGAGACTCCTCCGGAGTCATCCGCGGAGGAAGCCAAGCCCGCTGGCAAGAAAAACAAGAAGAAGAATAAGAAGAAAAAGAAGAATGGAGTAGAGGAGCCTGAGCCGGCAACAAAATCCGAACCGGCGGCGGAGTCTGAACCAGCAGCGGAACCAGAACCAGCGGAGCCAGAGACGACAGCGACACGGGAACCAGTAGCAGAGCCCGACGCAGCTACACAGCCTGAACCAGCGGCGCCAGGAGCAGCAGAGTCAGAGGCGGCGGCGGAGACCGCACCAGCTACAGAGCCCGAAGCAGCTACGCAGCCTGAACCAGCGGCGCCACAAGCAACGGTGTCAGAGGCAGCGGCGGAAGCTAAGCCAACTACAGAGCCTGAAACAGTGCCTGAGGCAGCACAAGCACCAGCCGCCGAGCCCGAGCCTGAGCCCGAGCCTGAGCCCGAGCCAAAGACGGAAGAGCCTGCAGCTGCTCCAGAGGAGCTAAACGAAGAATCCACGGCTCCTTCGGGAAAGAAAAAGAAGAAGAAGAAGAAGGGCAGAGCAACACAGTCACCTCCACCTGAGCCCTCCGAAACTGAGCAGCCGGTGGCGGAATCCGAGCCAGCAGCAGACGCAGCTGCAGAACCGGCAACAGAAGCAGCAGCAG